>NW_019154101.1:37718966-37788233 GCF_002288905.1 Enhydra lutris kenyoni | reverse complement strand
AGAAGAGAAGAGAAGAGAAGAGAAGAGAAGAGAAGAGAAGAGAAGAGAAGAGAAGGCGAGGGGAGGGGAGGGGAGGGGAGAGGAGAGGAGGGGAGGGGAGATGAGAGAAGAGGAAAGGAGAGGAGAGGAGAGGAGGGGAGAGGAGAGGAGAGGAGAGGAGAGGATATTTGAAACATATGAAAGTACAGGGAAGAAACCATGTGAAGACAGAAGCAGAGAACCAAGTTAAGCAGCCACAAGCCAAGGAATTCCAGGAGTCACCAGAACCTGGAAGAGGCAAGAAAGCCTCCTCCCCTAGGGCCTTGTGAGGGAGTATGGCCCTGCTGACACCTTGATTTCAGATGTCTGGGCTCCAGAACCATGAGACAATGCATTTCTGTTGTTTAAACCAGGAAGTTTGTAGTAATTTGTTATGGTAGGCCTAGGAAACTTATATGGGGCTATTACAAATAAAGCTGCTAAAATTATTGTACAAATTTTTGTGTGGCTATATATGCTTTCATTTCTCTTGGATAAATATTAGGATTGAAATGGCTGGGTGATATGGTAAGTGTATATTTAATATGTTAAAAAAAAACCTGCCAAGCTGTTTTTTTTAAATGGTTGTATCATTTTATATTCCCAGCAGTGTATAATAGTTTCAGCTGCTCCATATCTATAGGGACACTTGGTATGGTTGCTCTTTAGTCATTTGGTAACTTTGTAATGATATCTCATTGTGGTTTCAATTTGCATTGTCCTAATGATTAATGGTATTGAGTATCTTCTCATGGACTTGTTCCCTACATGTACACCTTTTTTTGTTTCTGTGTGTTTTTTTGGTGAAGTGCTGTTTCAAATCTTTTGCCTACCTTTACTGAATTTTGTTTAGTTTATTTTTTCTTACTACTACATTCTTGGGGTTCTCTATATAGTTTACATACAAGTCATTTATCAGATATGTGTTTTGCAAATAGTTTGTTCCATTCTGTGGCTAGTCTTTTTATCCTATTAACAGTAAGTTTATAAGAGCAGAAAGTCCCAATCTTGATAAAGTTTAAATTATTAATATTTTCTTTTATGGATTGTATTATTGGTGTCATGTCTAAAAATATACTGTCTAACTCAATGTCACAAATATTTCCTATAAAGTTTCTTCTAGAGGTTTTACATTCAGAGCTGTATTTCATTACGTGTTCTTTTTTTTTTAATATAGCTTGGGGTTCATTTTTTTTTCAATATACATATCCAATTGTCCCATACAAGCTGTTGAAAAGCCTATTGAATTTTCAATTGACCGCACATGTATCACTCTATTTCTGGATTCTATCCAGTTCCTCGATCTGTTGATCTATCATTATGCAATATCACACTGTCTTCATTATTATAAATTTAGAAGATATGGAGTTAAAAATAAGTCCTTTAACTATTTTCCTTTTCAAAGTTACTTTGACTATTCTAGATATCTTGCATTGATTTCCACATTAATTTTAAGATGAGCTTATCAATTCTACAGAAAATCTGTACTGATCTTGATTAAAGTTATTCTGAAAATACAGATTAATTTAAGGACAATGCACATCTGAAAAAAATGCATCTTCTGATTCGTAATCATGGTGTATCTCTTAATCTGTTTAGAACTTCTTTAATTTCTCTCAGTGAAGTTCTATAGTTTTCCATGCACAGATCTTGCACAACCTCTATTAATTTGATCCCTAAGCATTTTATATTTGTTGTGAAATGTTGAATGGTGTTGTTTTTTAAATTTCAATTTTTAATTTATGTTATTTGTTTAGAAATACAGTTGATTTTTGTAAATTGATCTTATATCCTACAACCTTACTCAACTCACTATTTCTTACAGCTTGTTTGGAGAGTTAATATCTTCCTTATAAAATATCATGCCATCTATGAATAAAAACAATTCTTATCTTGTGGTTCAACTGGGGAAAAATTTGTTTCCCAGAACACTTAGGTTGTTAGAAGAATTAATTTAGAGGTCACCTTCAACGAGAGGTTACCTCTAACTAATTTCTTTCTATGTGGGCTTCCTCAACATGGTTGCTAACTTTATCAAACCCTCAAGAAGAAGCTCTAGCATGAGCCTTAAGAAACAGAAACTTATATGATGTAACACAATCAAAGCAGTGACATCCCACAAACTTTGTCATAGTCAGGTAGTTAAAAACAGGATATAGGTCCTGCCACATTGTGGGGGAAGGGATCGTACAAAGATGTGAAGGTGGGGATCATTGGAGATCATTTAGGATCTGTTTTCTAAGTGTTTTGTGCTTAGGAATAAGAGTGTGCATGTGTGTGTGTGTGTGTGTGTGTGTGTGTGTGTGTGTGTGTGAAGTAAAGGGACAATGATCAGCTCCTCCAGTCTATAGTCATTTCTATCTACAAAGCTCTTCTCCCTATTTCCTCAGTCCCCATATGTGGTTAGCTTTATTGGTCAACTTGGCTAATTTAATATATCCAGTTATTTAATCAAACACTGATCTCAGTGATACTGAGAAGGTATTTTGTAGGTGTGGCTAACACCTACAATCAGTTGACTTCAAATAGGTAAGATTACTCTCTAGAATGTGGATAGACTTCACCCAACCAGTTGAAAGACTTAAAAGAAAAACTGAGGAAAAAAAGAAAAAAGAAAAGAAAAACTGAGGTTTCCCAAAGAAGAAATTCTGCTTCAAAACAACGGCATCAGCTCCTGCCTAATTTCCAACCTTCTGGTTTTCCCTACAGATTCCAAACTTGTCAGACCCCACAATTACATGAGCCAATTCCTTAAAATAAATATTTTAATATGGACATATATATCCTATGGGTTCTGTTTCTCTGAAGCACTCTAAGACACCATAAACATATTTAAATTTTTATCAACTGTTAGCTTCTTTTCCATTCTTTTCATTTTGTCTGGGCTTAAAAGTCTTCACTATTATTTCAGTGCAGGACTTCAAAAGAAACTATATGTCACTCTTTGCTTAATCTTAAAGTGGATGCCAAGATAAAGATTACTTGGTTAGCTAAGATTTGAACCTCCAATTAAAATGTATTACTCTTAGCTTTTAAAAATACTTTATAAGTCTCTTTGGAATTTTCTTAAGATAATACTATTTATATGGGAAATGGAAAAGAAAAAGGAAAAGGAAAAATTTATGAAAAAATACGGCATTCTAATTTCAAAATAAATTTCTTTCATTTTTATATAGGAAAATCAAGAAAGAAGCACAGGTAGTTAATAGGTACCATAATTCATTCAGAGTGGCCAGCCATAATCAGGGAGAAGCAGATGGCAGCTTGACTCCATTTTGATGTGACGCCCTGAGGAAATTTCATTTTCTTGTTTTTTTTAATGCGAACCCAACGTCATGCCAGTTTTTCTACATATGTAATGTATTCATAGTTGAGCATGAAAGTGTTAAAGAGTAAAACATCTACTACACTAAGCTATTGCCCAGCCACTGCTGCTAGTGAGCAAGCAGGGACAAGAAAGCACTTGATGGTCAACAAAGCAAAGTGAACATTACTAAAAAACGGCAAGATGACTTTACTATTTCAGTCAGGTGTGGTTTTTCTCTACCTGCTTAAAATTTGAAATTAGTATGTTATAAGCTTTTCACAGTGTTAACACAAAAAAGAAAGCCTTTTTACTAATCAAGTCTTCTTTGGACATCTACAGCTGCTGTGACAAGCATGTTTGCAGGTATAGAAGAAAGTCACACAGCTGTCTATTCCAGTATTACATGGATTGTGCAGTAGCAAACAGGAAAAGAAATAGCTACCTAATGGTCCATATACACAATAGAGTATTATGCCTCCATCAGAAAGGGTGAATACCCAACTTTTGTATCAGCATGGACAGGACTGGAGGAGATTATGCTGAGTGAAATAACTCAAGCAGAGAGAATCAATTATCATATGGTTTCACTTACTTGTGGAACATAAGGAATAACAGGGAGGACATTAAGAGAAGGAAAGGAAAAGTGAATTGGGGCAAATTGGAGGGGGAGACAAACCATGACAGACTGTGGACTCTGAGAAACAAACTGAGGGTTTTGGAGGGGTGGGGATTGGGTGAGCCTATTGGGTGGATTGGGTGGCGGGTATTAAGGAGCACTGGGTGTGGTGCATAAACAATGAATCTTGGAACATTGAAAAATTAAATTAAATTTTAAAAAAAGAAATAGCTACCTAAACACATGGGTATATGTTCAAGAAAAATTTGAAGTCTGAAAATTTAGCAATTACTGAGATATAATTTTGTGCAATATTGATAATATTGACATTTACTAAGTTCTCCCTATACAGAAGGCACAGTTGTACATTATTTTCATGTGTTATCATGGTGTCTCTTATTTCTAATCTCTTTTGCTTCAGATTCTCCCTAGCATAAGTGGTCTCAACAGAGTATGCTTATCAGACCATACCAGGTCTCACTTTATTGGTCCTGTTTCATTTCTGCTTTGACTCCGGAGACATCATGATATGACTGTCATTTTCCCATTGTGTTTCACTTTATCTTAAATTTCTATTAACTTTGTCCATTTGAGATCATCTACATGGACCCACATCTTTAACTCTCTTTTAGCCACTTATCTTCAGTCCTATCCAAACTTCATCACAATCCTTTTTGGACTGATCCCTTAACATCAAATTAAACGTTGGTCTTTTGCTGCAACAATCACTGTTAATAATCATGATTGAACTGTTTATTATAGCAATCATCCTTCTAATTTGTATTATGGCAGTTCACAGCCATTCCGTGATTGGCAAACTTGACAAGGATCCCTTGATTGCCTGTTACGTTCTCGGAGTATTACTATTACACAGTATTCGTGTGTAAGGCCTGTCTCTGTTAATAAGCCTGCCAGGAGAGAAGAGACATGAAACAATCAGAGAAAGTCATAAAACAATAAAATGTGCTGAGTTTAATAAAATTCCCCCCTTTGAAAATTTCCACCTGCTACCTCCCCGACACCTGCTCCTGAGTTCCCAGAGACCATTTTTCTCCTTTTGCCCCATTCTCATCCATGCAGATTCCTCTGCAGGCATTTCCTTCATCTTGTATTTATTCTGTTCAGTTATGAGATCTTGCCAAAGTGGATAGATATTTTGGTAGCTCGGCACAGTAGCAGACCCTTAGCAAATATCTTAGAAATGACAGATGTAAAAAATGATGGAGTTATGTTCTTAGATCCTCTTTTCTCTTTGGATGTTTCAAGGAAGGAGGGTAGGAGAGAGGGAAAGAGAGGAAAGTTACATCTTATAGTCTTGGCTCTGGACAGAATGTAAGGCCACCTGCATGGTGGCTGAGTATTTTACAGGATCATCATGTGAATCAGGACTTTTTTTCTTAATTCCTACATAATGATTCCCTTATTCTATACTCTATGACGGTATTTGAAAGAAGAGCACTTAGATAACAGGGAAAATAAAGGACTTGGGGACTTGTTTAATATACTTACTTACCCCAATTTGGCTTAATTTTGCAGTACCCAAAACTCTAATTAAGGTCTAACAAGTAAAATAAATAATTATAGTCCCTGAACTTTTCTGTTTCTCCCTTCTTATACACTGAAGAAAATATGCCATATTACTTAAGAAGATAATGACATTAGGCTTTAATTTTGATTTGGACCGTAACATACTTTCTCTTCTGTTGTTACCGTAGTTAAGAAAATTTAAATACATATTTCTCTTGGAATTTTTAAGAGAGAGGTTGATAACCACATTCAATATGCCAACTTTCCTGCTGTCCCCAGTTCCGTGATGAAGGGGAAAAGGCAATCGTTGATGGGACCAGAGGTAGACCCCAACTTCAGGTCAACCTGGTCATAGGCTAGGCAGGTGCAGTATAAGGGTCAAGAACAAAGGTGCTTCCAGGTAGACTACAGAGACATCTCTGGAATGAATTCATACCAGGCAGTAAGAGTGAATGGCCAGTGTGTGGATAGTGAAAGACATTAAAAAAAAAAAAAAAGAAAGAAAGAAAGAAAGAAATATACAAAGACAAGCAAAGGCAAAAGAGTAGCACAGTAATAAGGGTAAAATGAATTAGGAGCTTGCCTCTCCAATCTGATAATTACTTCAAATGCAATTTAGGGTCACTACTGGACATCTATTCCCACCTGCAGCTTTCCCTATTTGCAAACACCCAAGATATGGAGAGAAATCCTCCAGGAGGTTCCTGAGGAGTGTTCTTGTCCCCAAGAAAAAGTAAGAGGAAGGCTTACTCTCCTTTGCTTCTGGTTGCTGGCATGTCTGAGAAGGAAGTGGACATGGAGGAAAGCAGAGAAAGAGAGGACAAGCGGGGTCCTTGGTGACAGAGCTGAGCTATTAAACCAACCTAAAGTCAGTCCAACTCCTGGCCTTGCCATTATTCAAGGTAAGAAGTCTTCTACATTTAAACGTGTTTGAGTTGAGTTCCTATTACCATGTGGAACCTGTACTTGGAGTTTTGAATTTCTCCTTCTTTTCAGTGGAAGATTGCTTACAATGAAGATGATGGAGAAATTTGGAGAGGCACTGGAGTTTTCCTATGATAAGGGAAGATTTTAAACAGGGAGCCTGATACTTCATAGCCAGGCCTGGTTCCCATTGCAGCAGGAAACAAAAGTCAGTTTCTTGTCCATATCTTGACCTTTGGCATGAGGTTCCAGGGCAAGGAGCAGAGTCAGAGGGTTGATGTCCAGGGACCACTCAGAGAGGACCCCTGTCTACCCATATTCCCCTCTGGTGCCCGGTTATCCACTAGATCTTCCATCCTAGGACTCCTGGTAGGGATTATGTCAAATTCAATCAGTGTGACAACCCCAAGATAGGGGACATTTCCCGGCCTCTTTGTGCAAAAGAATTTGCAATGTTTTTCTTTAAATTGAGTTTTATATGGAAGAGCCAAAACTAGAACAAAGAAGGGGAAGGAAGCAAAGTTCCCAATAAAGAGAATGTCTTGGTTCGCTAGTGCTGCCATAAGGAAACAGCACACATTGGATGGTTTAAACATCCCAAATTTACTTTCTTACAGTTCTGGAGGTTGGAAATCCAAGATCAAGATGTCTGCAGGTTGGGTTCTTCTGAGGCCTCGATCCTTGGTTTGTAGATGGCTGCCTTCTCCCTCTTCTTCTCTCTGTGTCTCTGGTCTTCTCTCTGTGTGCACATCCCCAGTGTCTCTTTATGTGCCTGCATTTCCTCTTCCCATAAGGATACCAATCACATTGAATTAGGACCTAACCTAACAACATCATTTTAACTTGCTCACTTCTTTAAAAGTCCAGTCTCCAAATACAGTCCCAGACTCTGAGGTCTTGGGGATTCGAGTTTCAACATGCGAATTTTAGGGGACACAATTCAGCCCATGACAGAGAAGGAAAGGATTTGTTACACCACTGGGGGGAAAAAAAAATCCTTCCTGGGGTCGTTTCCTGCAACATTTAGGAAATTCATGTACATCTAATGTGTGAGAGCCCAGACTCAGCTCCAAGAACTCCACTGTTATATCTACACTGTTCCCTACGTGTTCAGCCTCCCTGATTCTTCCAAAGTGGATTTGCCCCTTGGCTCAGAACCACATGGGCTATTTTAAGCTCATGATTTTTAACCATACCCATTGACAGGCAGGCTGGATTTCCATTCCTGTTGAAAATCCATGGGCTCATTCTTTGGCCAGGATGCTGAACTTCATTAAAGATGTCAGACTCTGAGGTCTCCCACAGTTTGAGTCAAGCATGTATTAGCTCCACACGCTGGGCAGTGCTCTTTCTGTGAATATTTATCAAAGTAGATGAGCAACATTCAACCAGATGTCTCTTCGTTTGAAAATCTCTGTCTTCTGTGTCAGCTAACAAGCAGGGATTTCTACTAAGGATTCCTCTGAGCACACCAGGCTCACCTTGAACTCCGTGAGTTTTAGGAACACAATGGGTATTTGCTGTTGGCCAACCAGAATGAACATTTCCAAAAACTGTCACCATCAATCACACAATGAGACTCCTGGTGCTGTCTCATGTCATCTGTATCCAGGTAAACTGGTAATTAGTCACATATAAAAGCAGTATAGGAAGAGAGCTGTGTTTTATCACTTATTTTCCAATTTCTGAACACTTGATGTTGTTTCATCCATATTGTATTTGCGATGCTGTATTTTTCCCCTTGTGAACTGTTTATCTCCTGGAACAATTGGGCTTTGACACGGCCAGGAATTCTCTGTCCTACCCATCTCAGGTGGTAGGGAAGAAAAGATGCATTCCAAAGCTTCAGCGAGCAGGGCCCAAGAGCAGGCAGGCCATTGATAGCCTTCCTCCTGTCTCTGTCTTCTTTTTCTCCAAGTCTACCTCACCCAACGCTTTGGTGCCCTCCCTTACCCCACTTAAAACACTGAACCTGTGAGTCACAAGCAGCCTCCAGTTTTAGCCCCACTCTGGGTTTTTTTTTTTTTGCCATCATGAGATGTTTGAGAGCCTGGTGACACATTTACCACGAAAGTGGGCTTTCCAAATAACCCACAATATCCTTAGAAAGGAGCCAGTCTCTTCCTGGCTAGCTCCAAATTAATCTATCCAGGGGTTTCTACCTGTGTCCCCAGTGTCTTCACTGGCAGGAAAGATAAAGCCCAAATGTGTCAATTCTCCTCCAGGGAAGCATTCTCTCTCCTGCAACCACTCCATCTTGCTGTGAGTGAACACCGTGATAAGATTGTTCCAGGGAATGGCCCTAGAAGCAGAGAAAGAACATCTTTATCCCTGTAATGTAAAATTCTAATTTCTGATTAAAACTATTTAGTAAATAGTGGAGATGAGAATGTATGAGAGCGTACGAGACAAGAAGATTCCCTGAGTACCTCTTGTCTACTGAAATTGAATCATAACACTTCTATGGCAATGAACCTGAATTGCTTGATATCCGTTTCTGTCACAACGAGCCTTGGGTCTGTGCCTCCAAGGGAATGTGTTCATTACAGTGAATAAAAATGTGGAGCAGGGGAGGGGAAGTGATATTCTTATTCAACCTCATGTCTTGTTCCATCAAGTTTTCACTTCTTTTTCACATCTACCTTTTTATGGAAAATTAATAGGGGTTGTAATTACTGTTAGAAAGAGGTCAGAACCACTCATTTGCTTGCAGAGAGGACCTCAGAGGCCAAGGGGAGGCATCTGAACAGAGACACCATTTGCCCCCCTCTCCTTATTTTAGGGACTAAAAGCTGGTTAGCACCATCCACCAAGAGAAGGTACCACAAATGAAATTGTCCCCTTACCTGTCAGGAGTCAGAGAGGTACATCTTCTCCTGGTTGGTGGCTCGGGGTAAAGCTGACAGTCCTACATACCTTGGGCCTTTTTATTTCTATTCTTCCCAAAATTTAAAATGATGCAACCATTTTAGATGCTCTACAGAGGAAGACATGGAGCACAAGCCTCAGAAAATTGTTGCTCATAAAGAAATGAAGGAGGGTAGAAATATCCAGGAAAATGATGTGTCGTTTCCAACTCACACTTATGGCCAGCCTGCTCTTGCTGCCCGTGTCCAAAAAGGTTATGGTACTCCATGCTGGCTATAGCCATGGGGCAGAATGGCAGATGCACTAGCCACAAAAGCCAGTCAGAGCTTCCAAAGTACTTTGACCGGCCAACTGATGGTCAGCCCTTCAACCTGACCTGACTCTAGTTCTTCACTCTCCTTCTCCAGTCTCAAGCTTCCTGGGGAAGCTTCCAGGAGGAAGCATGAAGCTGAGCATGAGAGGAGGAGGTTAGGTTGCAGTGAAGATATTTTGGTAGGCACGTTCCTCCAAATTCCACTCAGATGTTTAAGAAATTTGGGGCAACTTGGCTCTTTCTTTCAATTCACGTGGTTTGGATGTTTACTTGGTCTTTGTAGGTCAACTTAATTCACATACTTAATTTTAAGGCCTGTCAGAACCTAGAGCCCACACAAGATTGCTCCCAATTCTTGATGTTTAGGTGCCTTCTGTCTCTACCTTGTATCCAGGTGAGTTATCTATGTCACTGCCAAGGCAAAAGCCTTACCTTCACCTGAGTCCATGATAGATGCATTCACATCACACCATGCATGAGGATGTTAACGTATTGGAGGCATAAGGACTCAGGGAAGGGTCCTATTATCCCACAACAGGCAATTTTCAGCAAATGCTCTCTTTAAGCCCCAATGGCATTCTTCTGTCTCCTCCCTCCTAACCCCTTTTCCAGAATAACAAATGTATTTCTCCTTTTGTCTTCCACAGAACAGTTGTATGTCTTCCAGTAGACCATGAAATATCACTAGTTATCCCCAAACTCTGCCAGGGAATGTTTCCCAACACAGAAATAGCTCTCTTCTAAAGGGGAATTCTGGTGTCAGATGTTTATCAATTATCTTGACCATCCCAGAAATGCCATTTGTATTTCCTATTGCTGAAGAAGAGATTTAAAAAATACAGGGCTGTGGGGGGGAGGGGAAGAAGTTAGTTAATGAAAGAATGATGGGTACTTCACCACTCAGCTGTCACTTAAAGTAGAGCTGGCTGATTTGGGGGCTCCCTTTCAAAAGTGTCATCTTGTGGGGCACCTGGGTGGCTCAGTGGGTTAAAGCCTCTGCCATTAGCTCAGGTCATGATCCCAGAACCACCTAGGATCAAGCCCCACATCCGGCTCTCTGCTCAGCGGGGAGCCTGCTTCCCCCTCTCTCTCTGCCTGCCTCTCTGCTTACTTGTGATCTCTGTCTGTCAAATAAATAAATAAAATCTTTTTTTAAAAAGTGTCATCTTGTGATGGTCATCTCTCAGTGACTTCTTTGTCAAGTTCATTTCCTGGTATGACAGTGAACTTGGCTTTAGCAGGTAGGTGGTAGACCTTATGGTCCTCGTGGCCTCCAAGCAGTAAGATCCCCCTGGACCACCAGCCCCAGTGAGAGCAAAAGGAAGAGAGAGGCCCTCAGCTGCTAGGGAGTCCTTGCTCCAACTCATCACCCCCAAGAATCTCCCAACCTCCACAGTTTCCATCCCAGAATCCCTGAACAAGGGGAGGGGCTTGAGGAGCCCTACCTCATCATGTACCATCAATAAATTATACTATATTCAGATCCCCCCAACAAAAAGTACAATCTATCACATATTATGTTAAGTAAAATGCAAATTAACTTCATATTGAGAGAATATGTTGTCATTGTCATGTCAGGGTCTGAGACACATCCAAGGGTTAGGAAATATACCTTTAAATGTGCTCTCTTTGCATCCAAACCACACATTGCTGAGAAGAGCCTCTGCATACATCTGCTCAGATTGGCATGGAAAAATACCACAGACAGAGTGACTTAAACCACAGAAATTACTTTTTATGCAGTTCTGGAGCTCAGAAGTCTGAGATCACAGTGCCATCAGGGTTGGTTTCTGGTAAAACCTCTCTTTCTTAGCTTGTAGATGGCTGCCAATCCACTCTGTCTTCACATGGCTTCTTTGTGCATGCATGGGGAGAGAGAGATCTTTGGTGTCTCTTCCTCTTATAAAGGCACCAGTACTATCAGATTAAGGCCTCACCCTTATGACCTGGTTTAACCTTTACTACTTCCTTATAGGCCCCATCTCTAAATACAGTCACCTTGAGAGTTAAGTCTTCAATGTAATGTATTTGGGGGGAACACATTTCAGAAATCAAAGTTCTAAATGGGACATCTTCGAAAAGTGGCCCTGTCAAAACAGGTACCACCTTTCATAACACAGATGATTTCTGAGGTAAAACCTTGTATATAAGTTTTACAGCTTTAAATGCTTTATAGCTTTAACATGTTTTATAACTTAAAAATGTCTTTAGAATGATTACCTCATTTGGTTCTTACAACCATGAGAAAGAGGCAAGACAGGTAGCCTTATCCTTACTTCAAGATGGAGGGATAGGCTCACAGAGGATAGCTAGTCTTTGATATGGGTTTGGCTGGTCAGAGGGGGAGCTGGGAAGGGGTCCATATTCTTGGCTATATGATGTTCTCAGGGCAAGATTTGTGCCTCACTATGAGGCCCAACATCCACACACTTGCACAGAAACCACAACAAGCATTTTCAAGAACATAGAAAATAAGAAGATAGCATCAGACACATTAAAATGTTTGCCTTGGTGGTAAGGGGAGGAGAGGGGGAGTGAATTATGGTGATAAAAGGGAAAAATCAGACAGATAGAAACAGGAGAGGGATCCGACCCCAAGTCAGGCAACAGTGTGGCATGAACTAGAGGCTATAATTAACTCAAACTTCCACGCCTGTCAAACAAAGGAAAGAAGGGGCTCTGTGTCCAAAATGTCTCCAGTGTGAGGGAGTTGGGGAAAGAACTCAAAACACCCAACTGACTTATGTGAGCCACCATCTATCTTGTAATGAACATGAAGAAAAAGGTGGAGTTCTGTTAAAGTGGTTGTCACCCCAAACCTTACATCATGGTGTCCTTGCCCCTTGGAGTTTTAGCCTAATTGATGTAGAATTATCTGTCGCAACCTTGCTCTTTTGAGAGGCTGATTTCTGAGGTAAGAGCACAACTTTGGAGCAAGGCATGTCTAAGCTCAAGGCCCAGGCTCTCCTGTTGCCTGGTGGGAGAAGCACCTGTGAGGAACAGGCTCTCTCATTTGTAAGCTGGGACCAAACTACATCCCCCTTCAAGGTTTTATGAGATTAAGAGCCATGTGTGTCAGGACTCTAGCATGAGTGTCTGACAATAAAGGCAGGGTTTGCTCTTTTAATTTTGAGTGAAGTGTCAGGGAAGGATAGAGTGAGATACTTAGAGGTGATTGTATCTTTCTAAGGCCCACAGACAATTAAAAAGTGACCAGATTTAGTGACCTGTTTTACATTAGGGAAGTTACATATAAAAGCAGAAAGCTGAGAAGTTCTTTGCTTACTACATAGCTACCATAATTAAAGGTATTTGCCAGAATTCTATAGTAACAGCATATGTTCTTTATTAACTTTTTCAGAAATTATGTTGCCAAAGGAATTATCCCATGGTTCCCTGGAGAAAATACCTAGTTCTTGTTAATCACAGAGAAAAGAGTGACAAAGAAATGGTCAAATATAGAAGTCCTGTACTGATTAGGAACTTATTAACTTTTAAAGCTAAGTAGGAAAGACCCCCATTCAAAGGATCACAGAATGCTCTCTGTTGGCAGTAGGAAAACTTCTATTTTTAAAAGAAAATTACTTTCTCAGCATTAGAAATCATCTTTCCTTACTATTTGCCACAAGATTTAATGGTAAATGGGGGTCACCTTGGGATGATTACAGTGAATGAGCATTGTAACTTCTATGTGGAATTTATTTGTCCATGAAAGAATTAAACTCTCCTTTGCCTTTGAGTGTGTGTGTATTGTGTGTGAGAGAGAGAAAAAGAGAGGGAGAGAGAGAGAGAGAGAGAGTGAAAGAGAGACTGAGAGTCAGAGTTAGACAGTTATTAATAGAATGAATATAGGTCAACTCTCTATCAGAAAGAAGATCTGGGTCCCACAAGTGAAATTTCAGAGAACTTCCCTCTTTGTTAACTGCAAAGTAAGCAGATAAAGAACTTTCTTAAATTCCAGACTCTTCATGGATATTGTGGAGATTGTTTGAAAGAGAATATTAAGATTCCACATGCAGTCTCTCTTGTTCTGGGTTTAGCTTCTTCTTCTTGGCATTTTGTCCTTGCAGACCAGAACCCTCTGAAATGGACACCCCATTGTAAAGGAACTTCCTGTGACTCCATTTTTACTCCATGGTTCGTATTACATTTCCCTTCCCTTTTACATTTACATTTGTTAAATGAGTTAATACAGATCATTTCCCATGACCCCCTTCTTCAATTAGTTCTCTGTAATCTGCATATACCCTCTACTAAAAGGTACTCTTAAAGTTTCTAATGATCTCCACATAATTTTCATATCTTTTCTTGATCTGTAAGTTCCTTATATGCATTGGATATCCACTTCCTCCTTCAAAAATTTGTGGACTCATACACCTCAATTACAAATCCGGAGTCTTAAACTTGTATTTGCTTCAGTCTGAAATATTCCATTGCATGGGTTCAACTTCTAGTTCCTCCGATTCAATGAGCTATATAAAAATTTTGAAATGTGTTCATTTTATGTCTTTCATGTTATGAGAGTCATAATTTTACCATCTTAAAAACATTATAACAATTGTTTTCCACCTCTGTGGGATCTCAGAGATCTCCAAAAACAAGTATAATTTATTACTATAACAGAAACTCTCCCAGCCTCAGTTGACTTTCTGATTGGTTTCTCCAGTGCCTGTAATCTTTGGGGCCCAAAACATTTGGAAGAAACACAGTGATCTGTTTCAGTGCAATTTGATTCTGTCCATATACCAGGGACTCTCTTGAACCTATATCAGAACCAGCAAGATTGCAAGACCCAATGCCAGAGTTTTAAGTCAGTAGGTCTGAGGTGAGCCCAAGAATTTGTGGTTCTAACAAGTTCCCTGGTAATGCTGATGCTGACAGTCCAGGGACAACACTTGAAGTAGCGCCATCTGAAAGAAAGTAACTCTAAATATACCGATTATGTTGCTTAAAGGGATCATCTAATATTGGTCCAAAGATTCTACTTTATCAAAAATAGCTCTTTTTTCCCTCATAAATTTGACAACCATTTTCTCATTTGATTAAAGATTACTGGATTTCTCTTAAATATATTAAGCCACTGTTCCTACCCCCTTCACCCAAATTCTTTGTATCCAAAAAGTAAGTCAAATACATGCATTGTGTTTTTAGTTTGAATTGGTGAACTCAGACAATCCTCTTTGTTCCCTACCTCATGCCCCACCCCTGCAAAATAAATTCCTTCCTCTTCTTCTTAACCCTTATCATGAGGCCCCTCAAGTTCAAAATATAAAAATCACAATGTAACTTTGAATAAATATTTTTATGATATAGAAGATGAAGGGATAGCAAAGATGTATTATTTCAACTCTATTAATTATACGCTCACTGGTTGATTTAACTATCAATATTGCTAAGCTTGTGGTCTATTTTTATCAATAATATGACAGCTGCATATGCAGTCAATTTGGGGTATAACTGAAATTAAGTGTAAAAATTTATCTCCAAGACCTATATATGCACACCTTACTGCTTATGTAATTCTGCTATTAGGCTGTCCTCACTAATATAACTTCAGTGTGCCACTATAGTTCTTTGTCAATATGGTTTTACTATTCCAAGAATCTCTTGCCCAGGAACATAAATGTTGCAAATAACCCCATTTGCTTACTCCAGGAGCTTCCCAAAACACCATTTAAATGAACATCAAAGCATTCAGCTCTTTACTAGATAGCATCACACATCTGTTGACTCCTCACAGATCTTTAAAACCCTTGACTTAAAATCTTTGTTTTGCATCCACAAATCCTAAACTATTATATCATGATATTTATTCAGGCTTAATCAAACACCTGCACTGAAAAGATCCACCAGACTCCAGAACTTCATATACATTATTGTCTAGGACTTTGTTAAGCAGTACTCTCAAAACAAATAAAAATAAGCTCAGCCTTGTATTAACAATAGGTTATGTTAGTGGTTTATTTGTTTGTTTGTTTTAGGGAGCCAGAATTTGACAATCTTGGAGTTCCCATCAACATTCTCCTAGACTTCCTCACTGTTGCAGCCCAAGGCTCTTCACTAGAACATTGCTCCCTGAGTGTCCTTGACCTCCTGTAGGAGAACTTGTTAGAAATACAGTCTTAACCCTACCTCACCCCACCTCCAAACTTACCCAATCAAAATCTCCGGCGGTGAGTTTCCAAAGTGCCAGTTTAACTTCCAGAAGAAAGAAACTCAGTTTAGGAATGCTTTCTTATCTGTTTAGCTTTGAAAAAAAAAAAAAAGTTTTATTCTTGGTGCAAACTGCTTTAGTACAATTCCTTTTTTCTATTTTTGTCATCTTGAGTGGACATTTAAAAGAGAAAGTTTAAGCAAAGAAGTCCCAATAAATTCCTTCATCAAACTGGCCCTTGAAACTGTGAAGTTTGAAAGTTTTCTTATTAGTACTTACCCTTTGCACAAACTGTCCTGGTCACTTCCCAAAACCGGGAGAACTTTCCTCAGTCTTGATTTGCTTTGTCCATGGGAGTCCAGTTCTGGGAAAGATCTCTTCAAGGTTTCTGTCTTCTGTGATTACTCAGAGATGGCCTGGCCATCAGGCTGAGGGGTTTGAGCCATGAGGTACCCAAACACCCTTTTGACTGACTGACTATTCCCAGACTCCCAAGGGTGTGTCTCCCTCCACACATTTATCTGCACACCATCTGCCTGGGTGTCCAGTCCTCACATTTTTACACTCCAACTCCAAGTCATGAGCTTTACTTCCAAAATGACGTAATTCACCAAGGATAATTTAGAGTTACAGTAGTCACTTTGGGGGAATTGTTCTTTGGAGAGACACCTTAGAAATAAAAAGGGAACAACAGTGCAAACATCTACCATCTGCAAGTTTGGTATAAGGAAATGTCTAAAAGAAATTCAGATCCAAAATTGTTTCCTTAAGAATATTTTCAACCAAAGCAAAAGAGAATTTGAAAAATGTAAAGTTATCTCCTTTTTGGATTTCCTCAGATCACAAGATGAACATCATCACCTTTATCTTGTTCTTCCATTTCCACCATATGACACACCTTCACTCTCTTCCATCAGATCTCTCTCTCTCTCTCTGGCACTCTTCCCTCGCTGCCTGGCTGGTTGGAAACCCCCAAAGCTCAATTAACTCTTAAAATTAAAGCACACTCAGAGCAGGAAAAACCTCTTACACTTGATTTTAAGCCCAGGTCTCACTCTGGGCTGAGAGCCATTCTCAAATAATTTCCAAACCTCTGTAAGATAGAAGGAAATTTGCAGAAGAATGCAGGGGAGCTTTAGAAACCAATAATCCAAAGCTTCTAGATTTATACCAATTAGTTAATGCATTGGTGGAAACTTGGATGCAGAAAATTAGGAAAATAGGGCAAGTTGGGAAGATCTCAGGAACACCTGAAAAGAGCCCTAAATATGTAGGGATCGAGAGGTTTAGAAAAGATGGACATGCCAGGTAACAGTCTTTGGTGGCTATCCCCAAAGATTTCCTGATGAGAATAGATTGGCAAGGATACAGGCTCATAGGCAAAGCAAGGATGAATTCATCTGGTACTTGGAGAACAGGCTGTTTGCTACTTTTAGACAAAATTTAGAAGTAGATCTTGAGGCAGATGTGATCCCAGCTTTCTTCTCACTTTTTGTTAATAGTCTTAAGCTAGAAAGAGGGAATTTAGTATGAGAGCAAAAACTAGAATGGTTAATAATTCCATTACCAGGCTTTCAGTACTTTGCTGAATATTTTGACAAAAGCTTAGAACAAAACCAATATGTGGGTTTACAGGAAACAAAAACAAAAAATTAGCTAGATGATCCCACCCCAATCAGTCTATGTGGGAAAAGGCCACCTTTCATGAAGACAAAAAGCGTAAACAAAATATCACTGTAAACAAAATTGCATTGGAAAAAGAATTCTCTTGTGTTAGTCAAGAATCTACAGGAACAAAATGTAGTGCATAATCAGTAAAGGTGCTCTGAGGGGGAGCTGTGTTAGCTTCAGACTTACCAGGAGAATTTTCTTTCAATAATAAAGGGAAAACTTGCAAATTTTTTATTGATACAGGTGCTGCAATAGCCAGCTGAAATCCTATCAGTTATACAACCTTGCCTTTGGAGTGAACTATTAGACTATATTAAAACAGAACACAGAACTATTAGAACACTCAGGTGGTGGGTGTCTCTCATTATCCTCAGACACTCCGTGTGTCCCAGTCCATAGCTGCTGCCCTGGGGTCTCTAACCAAGGAACACATTTTCCTTCTTAATGAACACGCACTCCTGCTAACTTCATGAAGAGTAGTTTACTGTGCAAATTGAACTGCCAGACTAAATATGCTAATAGTTCTTTTCTTGAAATACCTGTGGGCCCCCTATTCATCTAACAGCATAGCTAATTTGGACAGTGACTTACCAATGTCTGTGTATGTAAATCAAGCCCACATTGCAGATCTGAAGGAAACACCAGACTTCTTACGGGTAAATAGTCTGCTTCCATAGATAGCGTTCTTGAGGCTGGGCCAATTAGAGTTAAGACCGCCCTGTTTAAATGTCAACCCAAACTCACATGATAGCTTCTTAACCAGACTCAAAGATGGACTACAACCAAAGCCAAAGTCTAATAAAGGTCTGATAATACTTTGCAGCGTTCCCTTTAACACTGCTATCATCACTATTAATAACCCAGGGGAATGGAATACATATTTGTCCAGGCCATAAGGATAGTTACTCTCTGCTTCCCTGTAGTTAACAAACCCAAATACTATTTTCTTTTAGGTGGCTCCTGAGACTTCCATTGTACACTAGTATATTTGTGTTCTGCTTGTTTTGGTGTCTCTTTGGGTCAAAATAATCAATAATTGTTTGCCTTCTAGAAGAATCCACAGTACATCTGACTGCTCTGGCCTAAAGGACTATGAAAGTTCCCTCCTACTTTTCACAAGTTCTTCAACCACCAACTTCAGGAAATTTCCTCATTATTTGACTTTTATCCACTATGTGAATGACAATTTTTTGTTTCTTGAGATGGGGTGAACTCTAAGATTGATGCCATCCCTCTACTTACTGTTTCAGCTCAGAAGCACCATCAGATTTTCAAAGAGAACCTAACAATTTTGTCAAAGTCAAGTTCATCATCTAGAACAAGATTTATCCCAAGGAGGTAAATTTCTTTCTCTTAACAGGTTTGGCCTTGCTGAATTTTCCCAGGGCAGGAACTGAGAGATGATGAAGAGGATTCTAGAATCTCACTGACTACTGCAGTTCCTAGCTGTTCTGAATCTCTACATCATTGTATGACTCAACCAAATCCTCAGTAACCAGCCCCTTTGGGGACCTAAGCACAAACATTTCTTTCTTGAGTTACAATTAACTCTTCAAAAACCTCTCACTCTGGGCCTAATTATCACACGTTTGTCTAATTATATATAATATGAGATATTTAAACAAGGCCTAGGTGTTCTGACTCAGCTTTTTGTGAATCATCAGGGCCCAACCGTGTACTACAGTTTCTCTCTTGACTTGGTGACAAAATCTACTCGCCTTGCTAAGGGCACTAGCCACAGCAGCTAAACTAGTGGAGGCTCTGTCAACTCCTTTTTTAGCATATCCTTTAAACTAGAGTCCCTCTTGGGGCAAATTCTTTGCTGCTTATGGAAAATAACATTTATCTGCAAGTAGGCTTACCTCCTACAAAATCCCATTCTCCTCTGCCTCAGATATTGCTATATATCATTATAATACTTTGAATCCTGCTCCTCTCCTCGCATTATCTTTAAGAAGAAGGCACTTATGACTTTCAAACATCTGTTTTTGAACCCTCTGGGTCCTTGCATAGATATGCTAGCAACTACTTTAGAAAATCAAGACTTAGTTTTGCTTGTTGATGGGATAGATCTTAAGACTGAAACAGGGAAAATAACAGTTCAGAATAGAGCTGCCATGTAATCTCGACCTCTAAAGGGAACAGGTGCTATTTTAGAGAAAGAATGTTGTGATTACAGCTCTTTAGACCTTTTTGGTATCTAAAATACTATTAACAGAAACCAGGAATGCAAAGAAATTAAAAATCTAAAGATTTTTGCTAGTAATTCCTATTTCTGCAGACTCAGCAGATGGGTGATAGCATCTATTCTCTGAGTTTAGTTTGGGTACTCATGATTCCTGGCTGAAAAGTGAATGAAAACTCTGGTTATAAGCCTGGTCGTGCTATTTGTCTAGTTGCAATGTTCAGATCTGTGATCTCCAGAGTTTTGCGTCCTGTGTGTAGCTGTGGTCCCATCTAATGATCTAATGAATGGTCATTCGGCAAAAAGAACAGGAAAACGCACACTCAGTGGGGGTTGAAAGGTCCATCCTGGAAACATGACACTTGATTTTGATTTTGATACTGCAAATTGTGGCAAAGCTGTGGCTTGATCATGTTCCAGATATTAATGATTATCTTTCAGCTCAGGCTGAAGAACCCGAGAGCCAAGAATAAAGAATATCGGGGCGCCTGGGTGGCTCAGTGTGTTAAGCCTCTGCCTTCGGCTCAGGTCGTGATCTCAGGGTCCTGGGATCAAGTTGGGATCCTGCTTCCCCTCTCTCTCTGCCTACTTGTGATCTCTCTCTCTCTCTCTCTGTCAAATAAATAAATAAAAATCTTAAAAAAAAAAAAGAATAAAGAATATCTATGCCCACTCAACTTTGTATACAATGTCATGAGTTTAGAATTCCATTGTCCTCACTAACATGGTTTCAGTGTTCCTCTGTCTTCATCATTATGATCTTATTATGACTTCATTGTTTTTTCCAGAAACTTCCTGAAAAACCCTGTTATGTGAACATCAGACTATTCAGTTCTTCCGCAGACAGCACCAAACAACTGTATTCCCCCACATTCTTTGAAACGCCTCAGAACGTTCACCTTGCTCTGCCTACCCATCCTAAATTATATTATCCCAGTTCTGCAATCTTAACTAAGCCCTTTCCCCCTCGGAGACACTAAGAACATTCTGCCAAGTAGAATTCTCTCTTACTACTTTTACCAAGACAAACAAACAAAAAACCTTTGACTTGGTCTTATCAACAGGCTATTTGGGAAACTAGCAGGCCGCTATAACAGATCCTAACATTGGTCTGGAAAGCTTCATTCAGCAGGTCTGGGAAGGGCATAATCAGACTCCTGGTGATTCTGAAGGTGGTTCAAGGACCACAGTTTAATGCTCTATCATGCAGCTCTGCTTTATCCTTTCAGATACTGATTAAGAGTGACTTAGTTAACTCATTAGTCTTTGAGGCTAGGCCAGTTGCAGCGGCATATACTCTAGTCCTCTGTTCATGGGTTTGACTCTGAACTGTTCTGATTCAGAAACTCCACTTAAATAATTTATCCCTGGGAGATAAAATCCAGGACCACTGATGCTTGATGCCTAATCTCAAAAGGATCTGTTCACATTCACAGTGCACATTTCTAATAGGACTCCTCTTCTTATTATCTGTAAAATATGGGAAATGAAATTAATAACCAGTACGTGTTTATTTAATACACTAAATGGATAGATTTAAAGAATAATTCAAATGGGGGGCGCTGCGTGGCTCAGTTGGTTAATCATCTGCCTTCGGCTCAGGTCATGATCCCAGGGTCCTGGGATTGAACCCTACATCGGGCTCTCTGCTCAGTGTGGAGCCTGCTTCTCCCTCTCCCATTCCCTGTGCTTGTGTTCCCTCTCTCACTGTCTCTTTCTGTCGAATAAATAAAATCTTTATAAAAAAATAAATAAAATAAAAATAAATAAATAAATAAGTAAATAAAATAGGGACACCTGGGTGGCTCAGTAGGTTAAACGTGTGCCTTCAGCTTAGGTCAAGCTCCCAGGGTCCTGGGATGGAGCCCTGCATCAGGCTCCCTGCTCGCTGAGGAACGTGCTCTCCCTCTCCCTTTGCCCCTCCCCCACCTTGCTTGTGCTCACTCTCACTTTCTCTCTCTCTCAAATAAAGGAATTCAATCTTTTTTAAAAAAAGAATAACTCGGGATGCCTGGGTGGCTCAGTTAGTTAAGCCACTGCCTTCGGCTCGGGTCATGATCCCAGGGTCCTGGATCAAGTCCCGTATCGGGCTCCTTGCTCAACGGAGAGCCTGCTTCTCTCTCTGCCTCTGCGGCCACTTTGCCTGCTTGCGCTCTTGCGCTCTCTCTCTCGCTAACTAAATAAATAAGATCTTTAAAAAATGGTTATTAAAAAAAGAATCATTCAAACTGATTGTGACAATTTAGAGCACTGTTTGCTCCATATCCTAAAGAAATAGAGTTGGAAAATAATTCAAATAGGTTGTGACAAACTAGAGCATTATTTTGTTTGTGTATATATATGGGTGTGTGTGTGTGTGTGTGTGTGTGTGTGTGTGTGTGTGTATACACACAAAACCTTACAAATTGGTCTGGGTGGGGGAGAATGAGAGTTTTTACCTGCGCAAAAGATCCAGACTGCAAAAGAAAGAGGCTATTGGAGGAGAGAAAATAAATGATATTTATAACTTATTAGTTAAGTTATAAGTTAACTTATTATAACTTATTACATAACAACCACATTGTGATTGGATAACATTTTGGTCAGTTTTAGCAGAAATCAGAAATTCCCATTATTTTTTAAGTGATTTTTACTTATTCATTTGAGAGAGAGAGAGAGTGTGTGTGTGCAGGAGAGCATGAGCAGGGGGAGGGTCAGAGGGAGAGGTAGAAGTCGACTCCCCCGCTGAACTGGGTGCCAGAGGTGGGGCTCCATCCCAGGACCCTGGAATCATGACCTGAGCCAAAGACAGACGCTTAACTGAAGTACCCAGGTGCCCCAGAAATTCCATTATTAGTTAAGGAAATAAATAAACAAAAAATGGGTCTCAGGAGGCAATATTTGGATAAACCAGCCATGCCTAGATGCTGTTCTTTTTGTAATTCATGCCTGGTTTAGTATGTGCATGGCTTATCTAGGAAGACATGGATTTTAGAAATAGAAATCATTTTCCTCTAGAAATAGGTTTTCTGAGCCCAGGATAGAGCTAAGCTGAGGAGAAACTTTCTTGATTCTTACCCATGCCTGAGTATATCCCTGCAATGATAAGAATACATCGGTTCAACAGGAGGTTACTCTCTTGGATTAATACCAATTGTTTTACTATTCACTTAACACTTCTCTCAATTTCATGGGATCACCACCCATATGTAGTTGCAAGAATAAAACTTAGAACATTAATTCAGCATCTAAGTGTATACTTCCGGATGTGAATAGGTGAGCAGAAAGGGTTCTGTTGTGAAATGCTTTAGAAATGCAGAGTGACGCACAGATAGGCGGGATTCTCTGCTTTAGGATTTATAAAAGCTTTTAACATGTTCGTGTGCATTGTGAAGCTTTAAGAGGCGTTGGAGCATGCAGTGCTTCCCAAATTATTTAACCAGGGAATCCTTTTCCTGGGGAAATGCTGCTACATCCAGTGCATTTTTAGTGATCACTGAGATATCTTCTTAGAACTCTAACATCGCTACTAAGTACATTGAAACATCCCAGTGAAGTTACTGAGATGTGCTTCTCTGTAGGTGGCGGTGAATTTCACATGTTTTCCCTTGAGCTGTCTCTATATTCAGATACACATCCTGTGGGGTCCAGAGTGCCCTACATGTTCTCGTAGGGACCTATGAATCCTCCCTCCAGTTCCTGTTACTAGTTTTGTAACTACTTGCTTATTATGGGGCTACCATCAGATTAGGAACTCCCTGAGGCCTGGATTTAGTCCCTCATTCTGTCTTTGCCAACTTGAGTGGCCCCTCCTCACATGTCCCAGGCACGTGGAGATTTTGTGTTCAATGCAGTTAGAGCCACTAAATCGCAAGCCAAGGCAGAATTTTGATCCATGTCTTGTCCTAAGATTCCTCTTTACCTTCTTCATTTTATTAACTCATCATTGACATTTTGGGAAGATAGTATCCAGGCTGCTTTCTGGTTTTTTTTGTTTGTTTTATTTATTTATTTGGCAGGCAGAGATCACAAGTAGGCAAAGAGTCAGGCAGGTGGGCGGGGGGCTGGGGGGAAGCAAGCTCCCTGCTGATCAGAAAGCCTGATGTGGGGCTCGATCCCATGACCCTGAGATCATGACCTGAGCTGAAGGCAGAGGCTTTAACTCACTAGCCAGCCAGGCACCCACAGGCTGTTTTCTGTTTTACACGAAGCAACACCTTATTTTCAGCATCACTGACAAGATAAACCTGCTTGGTGGGCATGGAAGTGAGGAGAGGAGAGCAGGACACAGGAGGATGGGGTCAGGGTGAATTTTCGAAAGCGTACCCGTACACATCCCCGCTGCTATGTGTGGCTGTCCACAATTTGCCAAGCAGTAAACATGGCTCATGAGATCAGGGAATAATAATCAGACTGTTCTAGATTTTGATAGGCTCGCTTTTAAAGTCAGATTTACACTAGAACAACTCAATTCTTCCCAACAGTTTTAGAATGTCATTTTATTTTATGTAAATTCAAAAAATTGATTTGAAGTAAAAACTTAAAATCAGTATTACAATACATTTGAAAAGTGGGCTAAAAGAAGTAATATCAGGAACTAATTGTAATTACATCCCATGGCAGCCTGGGAACTCATCTCATTTAATTACAGATTCAAAGTTTGTGCTTTCTTGGAAGAGGACAGAGCTAGGCTGAGGGCAAACTGTCAATTAATTTTTTATAATTACCCACATACAAAACTCAAAAGAGTACCAAAAAAATAAGCTGTCTATAAAAGACTGAGCGGAGCATACACTGCAAATATTCAAAAATATGAAACTATGCCACAAATTGGAATGCCTTCAAAATGAGAGATTAGTGCCAGGTTGGTTAACTTTATAGAAAGGGAAAATAAATTGCATGTTTCTAAACAAATGCTTGGCAGGAACACAATATCACAGGGATGTACTCATTTGGTCAAAGCTAAGAACCTCATGTATTGTGTGTCCTTCCAACTAAACATTAGCAATTCAGTTTGACAAACTTAAGAAGTTTAAAATAATACCCTACTATTCCATTTTTCATCTAGCTTTTTTCTGCTTTATGTTTATTTTTTATTTTTCTAATTTTCAATGATTTTCAAATTTTCTAATTTCAATGATGAGTATCAGTCCTGAGGTCTTCTCCCACCCCAGAGTTTTTGGGCAGAGAACATGCCAAGTTTTTCTACTTGTGTCTCTTTCTGAAATTGGATGGGTAGCCTAGGGAGGAAGGGCTGATCTTGAGCTTTGTTTTCAAAAAATGCCTTGTAAAATGTCCACACCCCTTCTCATTCCAATGAGAGAGTGGACACAATGCCCAAGGAAATGGACATGTTGGTATTTTGGCCTAAGTGTCCTGCTTTACCTCCTCGAAGTTCATACCGGGAAATCTGGGGGTCCCTCTCTGTAGCCACACCCTCAGCAACTTCGCAGCTGCTCTCATAAAAGAGGTAGTATTGGGTACCCATTCCTAGCCTTGCCATTTGCTTTGACAAACAGGATTTGGTACAAGTGGTGGTGTGCCAGTTCTCAGCAAAGCCCTACATTTGCTCCCCCAGCGTGGGTCAGTGTAGGAGAACACACCCAGTTACCTCCCTAGTGAGTGCAAGAATGCAGCCAGTTTGCTGCTACCATCCAGTCTGGCCACCCCACGCCCCTCAACAGCCAGTCAACCCAAGACATCTGGGCAAGTACAGGTGTGAGCAGAGGAGTCCTGCCTCCTCACGTCCCATGAACTAAAGACATTCTTCTCATTGAGGTTTTATGGTTGCCATACCCATGATCATGGCAACAGAAAACTCCTACCCCAGGAAGTGGACATAGCACGAATGTGATTGGCTCTTGGCCTCCATCGGGGCTCACTCCGATCGCTTAATTAACTTCACTAGAACACTAGCTGATTTTGTATGGCAATGAAGTTTTTAGATCCTACCTATAGTGCTGGGCGGTGTGGTGTCAGTGGTGTTTTACTGTATTTACATTAAAATTTTCAACTAATGAATTCAGAAAGGCCTCTGAGTGAGTTGGTTGACTAAAATAGCTGAATGGGGGAGTGGGTAGGTAGGGAGAAATCCAAGACCAACTGACATTGTTTAAAAATGTACACATAGGGGCGCCTGGGTGGCCCAGTCAGCTGGGTGTCTGATTCTTGGTTTCAGCTCAGGTCGTGATCTCAGGGTACTGGGATCAAGCTCTGCTTCAGGATCCCCATGCAAGGGGGAGTCAGCTTGAGATTCTCTCTACTTCTCCCTCTGCTTCTTCCCGCTGCCCCGTACCACTCATGTGCTTTCTTTCTCTCAAATAAATACACCCTTAAAAACAATATTCGCTTAATCTCGATGATAGAAGTAACAAGCTGAAGGCTTAGTGTAAAAACAAAACGTTCTCTTCTGTTCTCATTTCTGTTTTCAACTACCTACTCAATAGGTCACTGGAACTCAGCAATTGTTTTCTTAGGAATATTTAATGTGAATATTACTTTGGGGCAGACAAGATGTTTGAAATATGTGTTCATTAGAATATATCCATTTTATTTTACCAAATTACATGTTTGGGGATTTTTCTATTTCATAGAAAGCTTTTAGTTTTAGAACCAAGTAATACAATTCTCAGCACTATTTCCCATGGGATGGCTTCAGGAAGGGATTAAACCCACTATAAGAATGGTTAAAATTCAGGGCACATGTAAAAACACATTATTTAAGGGCATGAGGCTAAAAGTGAATTTGGAAGAGTAATCAAGTAAATACCGACAGTACCTAAGTTACTAAAACAGAAGCCCAATAGGGCTTAACGTACATGTTCTTAACATCCAAAATTATTTCTCCCTATTGATGAGCTTTCTATTTGTAAAGGAAATTGAGAATTATATAAATAAGAGAGAAGAAAGAGACACAGAGAAAGAACAAGACAATGAGAACAAGAGGAACGATGTATTAGTGGGTATGAGAAAATATAGGAAAAAATGCAGAGTTATCAGTATACAGGCTCTTTTTATATTTTATTTTCATAAATGTACACTGAGAGCTTAGATTCTATCAATGAACACAGCTGAAGAATATCAAAGTCATCTTGTGTTAAAATTACTTTTATTCAGGATGAAAAATACAACATGTAACCAGATTAGATGATAGTCTATGATTAGTTCTTTACCACATATTTCAAAAGAACTACATACTTATTTCCCCTTGTTGTTATTGTGATATATTTTTTTATTATTACTTAGGTTACAATGTAGTGTTTTCTGTAGCTTTTCTTTAATAGCAGAGAGAAGACATGTTGCACACCATTACAAGCAGAAAAAAATGAATACGTATTTTTTCAAAGTAAGAACAAGGAAGACACCAAATCTACAACTTGTAGTTCAGAGTTCAGGGAAATTTTTTTTCTTTAAATAGGTGCTTTTCTTGGGTTTGATGTGGTCTGAGAAAAGCTCTAGATTTTGCGGACTGCAGCAGCATAAAGCTATTTCCAACACGATGGATGAAGATGGATCTGAGGTAGAAAGGTGGTCATGGCTTTCCTCTTATAGAAAACAATTTTCTTCTCAAAATATCTAGGCTGCAAATAGACACCCTTGCCCCCAACCCACCCAACCTATTCTAAAAGAATAGCAATTTCTAACTTTAAGCCTCCTTCTGGCCAAATCCCAGGTCAAGAGAACCCAAAGTTAAAATGTCCTGATGTTTTAAATGTATGAATGCTGAATCAAAACACATTATTTTCACTGTTTGTTTGTTTGTTTGTTTGTTTTGGTTTCTCTACATTTGGTGATTACATAACATGTTTCAACTGAATCAATTAAAGGTTAAATCAGAAGTTGAATGAAACACCTAAGTGAATGTACTCAAAGGTACAGGCAGGGGTACCACCATCTAAGTATTAATTTTATTCCTCTGTGGAAGCAGTGACATAGGTTTTTGATAAACATCCCTTCCAAATAAATTGGTCAAATGAAAAGTAATAAAAAAATGTAATCATTCACCCGAAAGGTAAAATGAAATATGCATTAAATTTGTGTCTGCTGTCAGAAAGAAAATGACTGGGAATTTCAAGAATTACAAATGACTTGAGTATATGTAAACAAAAATAAAGTTCTCTTAAAAGGGAATTGAAGACAAAGATGTGTCCTGGTAGCACAATGAAGGAAAGGTCTGCTGTGTATTTAATGATGAAAATCAAGACTTCGCAATGAAAAAAAAAGTTATCCCATGTTTTGTTTCTATGTCAAAATGAAAATGATTATGTAAATGGGTAACCTTTGGTGAAATGATCTTTGAGATTATTAGAATCCTGCTTTGAGTCTCCTCTATCATATAGACTGGGACATGAAATAAATTAAGAAATCAAGACCTACTTACATAGGGCAGGGAAATAAAATGCAGGAAACAAATCCCAATGGGAATGCCAGGGAGTCCCCACAGGGCTTTTACTGTGGTTATCCAAGTGGTCACTAAAGAAGTGAAGTATATGATGTCTAAATAAAGTTCAGTGGCATACACAAAGATGTGGCCTAAATCATACACATAAATATTTGATTGAAATACATGAATTTAGTAATTTGGCCAAATCATGGAAACAGACACAAGGAAATCCATTTGGTCATGTGGCTGATAAATTATAAATAACCAAAACGTAATGGTAAAGGAATGGAAAAAATAAATGAAGTTATTGTACAAGGTTAATATGAAGGAATGTAAAAATGTAACATTGTTTTCTCATTCTTATGCAATTTTTGTCATGGTTATTAAAAAGAAGTATCATATTAGAAAGCCCCCACCCATTTTCCCAATGCTGTATACAGTATACAAATCAGTGACAAATGTATTACCATTTCCAAATACCACTCTGTTCATTAATTTACAGTTGCATAGAAAGGGAAGAAGAAAGCAATAAACAATAATATATGATTATTATAAAAACAAAATATCCTTTTCTCTTTGGATAGTCAGTGTTTTACTCCTTCAGTAGAACACACAGTCAGCGCTCAACAGCATGTGTCAAGGAGCCATGGAGTTCTGATTCAATGGAACTTGGAATTGGCATTTGCTGAAAAGGGCAACACTGGCAGTCAGGAAATGTTGGTTGGCTAGATGGATATTTCACATTGCCTGCAGGAAGGGAGACAGTGCTGTCAGAGCAACATTTACACAGACATTACAGTAGGAGGGACCTGTCACATCTCTTCTGAGAAATCAAAGTGCTTCTTTCAGAACAAGTCAAATCCCATTCTGCTGTGTTTGAACGGAACCCTCTATTCCCCTGTGACTTTTGCTCCCTGGGATGAGGGCTTTCTCTTCCATGCAGAAGGCATCTAGTCTGCTTTTTATCATTGCAGCCAACAGAGAGGATGTTTTGGAAGACTTGTCTCGTGCCGAGGCTGGAAACCAGGTTAAAATCAAGAGGACTTGGCTTTTTCTTGCTGGAGGTACCAAGGGTGAGTGAATGAGGCTGGTTCAAGGACCCAGTCTCTCCCTGGGGGACTTTGGGAGGTCTATGGCTAAGGGGATACCCTTTATAATTCCAACTGGTCCCCAATCCATGCTGGGGTCCAGACAAGAGGAATGAAAGACAGGACTTATAGTCTCAGGGTGAGTGGTGGCTCCAGTTAATGGACCTGGGCCAATGTACGTAGCCCTGAGAAGATATAAATCTGGGCCATGCTCAGGGGAGTGGCATTAATCTTTTGAAGGGAATGTCAAACAGCTGGATCCATTATCATTAAAATTCACATCCTTTGTTCTTCTCTGAATGTGTCCTCCAGTTGGTTGCTCTCATCAATACCCAGCTTCCTTGAAGACATGGCTTCCTCCAAAACCTCCTCACATATGACCATTTTTTATCTCCTGTATTCTTCATGTATTGGATAACTGCTTTCTAGGTCCACATTACGTTTCTTCAGGCCTTTTCCTCTCTCTCCCCACCCAACTTCGAATCTCACACCATCAGACTCTACTACCCATGATAGTCAACTTCTGAGCCCTTGGGTCATGTTCCCTTACTTTTTTGAAGAATGGTTCACCACCATCAAGCTAAAACTATGTTTAAATCTCCATGATTTCAATACCCACACAGATGTTCTTCCCAAACTCTGGCCTCTCAGTTCCTCGAGCTCCTCTCCTCCAGTGAACCTGTCCTCCAGCCTTGTCAGCCATGCAAACTTCCAAATACCATCACCATCACCAATACCTCAACCCCTCCAACACTTCAATTTCAATCATCCTGCCTTCTGAAAACTACCCCTACTTTCCCACCTACTTCCATTAGGACCCCAATGCCATCCACCCTTTGCTACCATAATTCATTGTTCCTCCTGCCTTTTTTTCTGTCTCCTGCACCTAACATGTCTTCACTTCTTTTCCTACAAGTTTAGATGTCTGGTTCAATCATTATCAGCATGTCTCTGCCTCTTCCCTTGAATTGTTGCACTCTCTGGGCCAAACCATGACTTCAACTCTGGTAAAATGCAACACTCAGCCAACTCTGGTACCTGTGCTTATGAACTTGAATGTGGCCAGCAGACAACACACAGCCTTGCAGACGGCCTCACATTAAGTTCACAGGTAGGCACCAGAAGTCATGCTGAACACTGCCTTGCACTCACACTACTTCCCTGTCCATGATCTCTTGATCTCCAAGCAGCCAGGGCAACATCCTCTAGGATTTCCTCACACCTCGGACACTTCCTCCCATCCTCAGCCCTGCTGAAGCCCTGGCTTCTGATTCACTGAGATGACACAAGCAATCAGAATAATCTTCCTCTCCAAGCTCTCCCCTCACATCTCCTGAGCTCATACCTCACATCTGCTAACTGACATATTTCCTTTTCTTCCCTCCAGGTTCTATAGACCACCTGTCTGTGATTCCCATGAAGACCCCAGCCCCCCTTGCCATTAAGACAATGACACAATCAGGAGGTTCAAGATTCATAAACAAGCTCAGGAAAGAAAACGTTCTCCAAAGATGTGCTGTTGTGGTCTTGTGGCTCCTGAGCACTAAGAGCCCTGATACCGCCAGGTATCAAGGTAGAGCTGCTGACCTTTCTCAGTAAATTCCTCCCCTCTCCTTCTCAGCAAACTTAAAGGAAAAAACAAAACATCCGCCCCCTCAAAGTACCAAAATCATTTTGTGTACCACTGAAGTCATGATTTTTTTTTTTAAAGATTTTATTTATTTGACAGAGAGAGAGAGATCACAAGTAGGCAGAGAGGCAGGCAGACAGAGAGAGAGAGAGAGAGGGAAGCAGGCTCCCTACTGAGCAGAGAGCCCGATGTGGGGCTCGATCCCAGGACCCTGAGATCATGATCTGAGCTGAAGGCAGAGGCTTTAACCCACTGAGCCACCCAGGCACCCCAAAGTCATGATTTTTAAGTCCATGTTCTGTGATACTGCAAATCTGGGAGGGCACTGGTCAGCCAGATCTATCCAGGGTGATTTTGCACAATGCATATGAGGCCAGTAAAAAGCTGTTAGAACACAAAGGATCAGGCACTTGGTATTTTGGGGCATCTGGAAAAACTAGCCTGAGAGGGGTTTTCCCTCCCCAGACTGACAGAATTAACCAACACTGAAAGGTCAAGCAAGTTTACTAATTTACATGGGGAACAAAGTCTAGCACTAAAATCAAGAGCAGCTCATCTGCTTACTCCAGTAATCAACTTACTTGTTATAATCAACAAGCCCCAAAGCCAATCAACCCCATTAACTCTTACCTGTGGCCTGCTGGGGACATTGGCTGAAAGAGAAAACAAAAGAAATCAGTGGAAGGAGCTCTGGTGGCCTTGCTGGTTCCCTGCCCAGAGGCATTTGATTTCTGGAGAGTGTTCCCAGCTCCCAGCTGTTAAATGGGTGCTAATAAGAAAATAAGAAAGCAGAGTAGCGCAGCGGAAGCGTGCTGGGTCCATAAGAAAATAAGAAACAGGTTTTGGTTTTTCGTTTCTTTTCCTTTTCTTTCTTTCTTTCTTTCTTTCTTTTTTTTTTTTTTTTTTTTTTTTTGGCTATGTGCTTTAACAAAGACTAGTTTCTTTTCCCTAGTTTCTCACATCCCATGTCCTTTAAGATATTAAAGTTCTACCAAAATATGCAAAACATATGCTGGCTCTCTCAAGTAAGTACACACCAAGGCATCAGTGGCTAATTAGTTTTGAAAATAAAAATCTCAAAATTTCCTACTGAAATCAGGCCATGCATTTGGTTTACATCTCTGAACAGAGCAAGTTCTACATATTTTGTTGAACAGCATAAATCCTGACCAACAGGTGATGAGGGAAATGAAGGGCATGTGTCTTCAGGTTCTGCCACCCTTGGCTCACCTTGGCCCCAAAGGCCTAGAAAACTGATGGCAATGTGTTTGCTCAAACAGAGGGCTGGACTCACCCTTGGTAGTCTTGTGGGCCCTAAGGCTAATCACTGTGCTTGGAGGGCCCAGTTAGAGAAGGTGAACTATGGTGATAGATTTGCCTTTGCATCTGGACCACTCCATTCCCTCCTGGTTCTAGAAAACACAGCAAATGCAGTTGGCCCATGGGCACTGTGAGGGTGGGCAGAGGAAGCTGGGTTGGGGGGGGGGTGTTCTGCCCCCTCCAGGAGGGTAACATCTGTTCTGGGTCAAATAAGAAACATCCCTAATCAACTACCATGTTGCACTCCTTCCATCTCTCATTTTTTTGTGCTGAGGGGAAAAAAAAAAAAAGAAGAGAGAAAGAGGGAAAACCCATGACCACACAGTGGGTACTTTGTAAGAAAAGCAGAGTAAACAAAGAAGGGCAACTTTATGATGCCTGGAGGGAAAGTGTGAGCCCCCTCCATACCTGAGGGAAGAATGAGGCTAAAATCCAGCCTAGTCCTACCAGATACGTAAGTTACAGCAGGAAAACAAGAGAGTGGATGTCCTTCCCACTGAGCCACACTGAAGGAGCACTCCACTGCATTAGAATTAAGTACAACACAGACACCCACACTTCTCTTCTGCATAGCAGCCAACCCCAACCAGAAATCAAATCCTCTTGCTCCAAATCAGCATCATGAACCCTATAACTATTTATTTTATTTTATTTTGTTTTGTTTTGTTTTATTTTAAGTAGGCTTTACACTGGGTGTGCTTTGAACTCACAACCCTGAGATCAGGATCCAAGCTGAGATCACGAGTTGGACGCTTAACCATATGAGCCACCCAGGCACCCCTCACCCTATAACTTTATACCAAATAAAAGGCTTTGAGTATTCTCCTGAGCAAACCGCACACATCTATTTCTACAAGAAGCCAGGAAATCCTTGCATTTTAGTAGGTTTTGAGTTTGTGATGAACGTCACTCAAGTTTAATACATATGGGCAATTCACAGTGAAAATATGTCCATAGATAAAAAATAATTTTAAAAGCATTTAATGGTCTGTCAGCCAAAAATATTCAGTCCTAGTATCTTGTATATTTGGATGACATAAATGAAAAAACTGAGAAGAATTTACATAAAAAGAAATGTTAGAGCAGCCAGTGAAAATTTTAGTATGTACATTAGTTAATGGGCACCACAATGAAATTCCTTTCATTAACGCCTTGTCAAGAAAAGATGAAAATGCCTTCCTTTCTGCTCTGAAACGTAATGTAAATAATTAAAAGAAGATTTTAAAAGGCAATAATTCAAGGATGCAATCAGGAGCAACCGGGATATTAACTTGAGACAAAAATTCTAAAGTGTTACGCGCTACAGTATACAGACCCAGGAGGGGAAAAATGCCATGTTTAAGTAGGCAATTCATGCAATTAGGATTTACGAATACAGCTTTGTTTTAATTCCAGGATTGCCAGGAGTATAAATTCACTTGTGACCATGCTAATTTTTAATCCACAAAGGATCAAAAGTCAAGATTAACATGCAGATCAATTCACTGTATGCTGGTGACAAGCAGTTTTAAAGTTCTCATTAGTAACAGGGGCTCAAGGGATGGGTTTGGCATTGGGAGAGTGCCAATCTGATTTGCTCAGAAAAATTCTCCAAAGGTGGTCAGGAAGCTTTGGGAATGCAAAGGTTTATTAAAAGACTTGCTTGCTGAGCAACTTAAAAGGGGCAACAAAGGAAATGAATCCTATAAAATGTCTATGTAGTGTCTAGGGTAAACTTTACCAATTAAACCTTCCTGGTTAGAAAAAGGTAATCATTCATTCATTCATTCAATTCAGAAACATGTATTGGGCACAAAGTCTACGGTGCTATTTCTACTTTGCATCAATTTTTAAAAGGTTTAATAATAACTTTAGATGCAATTAAAATATGTATCAGTTTTATAAATAAGTAAATTCATCCCTTATTTCTAGGGAAAGCCATTCTTATCATGGAGATTTTTATATTACCAAAGCAAAACATAGAATATAAATATGAACAAGAGCAGACTAAAGCCAAATAACAGAACCTCAGAAACCAAAAATAGTAAGGCATGAAATTCAGAGGATTATAAAGACACCATTCATCATTTCTTACATGGGATATACTTGAACTCTTCAGAATAACATAGGACTAGTAATGCTTGTGCATGGAAAATTATAACTAATGTGAAAAATCTGTGGATGTACGATTGTAAGACTAGGAGAACATGGAGCCACTGTCCCATGAAGGAATCTTAGGGCACGGGTGGCAAGGGCACCAGGCAAAGTAGGAGTTTAACCTGTCGTGAAGGTCCCACTGAAGGGATACGTTTGTCTCAGGAACCAATGATATCTATTAATCATTAATGAGATTCCAACCAATAGGAATTTTATATGTACCTTTAAGGGAAGCCATAAAGTGAGATGAACATATTTATCTCTTTTTTTCTTTATTTTTGTCTTATTCTTATGATTATCATTTATATTTAATTACATTCTCTTCCAAAATAAGACAGATTAGTCTTTTATACTATCTAGATATAAGAATATACTACAGAAAAGATTTAAGAGTCATTGCTTTATGACAAACTTTAAAAAATGACACATTATGCATTTTTAATACAAAAATGTGAATATGGAAACTATACATCCATAGTCACTGTAGAGCATTTAATTCAACATACTTTCCACCTTAACTCTCTGACAACTGACTTTCAGATTGAACATGTCCATCATAACATTTAAATGTAAACTTCTAAACAGGCTTTGGTTGATAGAATTTGTTCTTCACTAATTATTAATGTATTTGGATTTAAGCTGAACTAAAAAGTAGTTTCACTTAGAAATTTAACCTTTAAATTCTAGGTTTTACAGTGACTATGATGAGTTCTTGTCTAGCTATTAAGTAACATACAACCCTGAATTAAAATCTCTAGAAAATCCAACCTTAATATGAATGACATAATGTGCTCATCTACTGTGTCCCTTAGCCTAGAATAGAAGCAACAATCTGACGGCACACGGGCTTCAAATGGCCTTCTTAAGCCTCTGCGAGAGTCTAGAGGGCCAAAAAAGTGTGTGTGTGTGCATGTGTGCGCACATGTTTTTTGGGGAGTGAGTGTGGGGACTGACAGATAGTAAATACAGTTCATGAAACTTTGAGAAGTATAGTTACAGACAGTAAATGGAAAATGACACATTCCAAATATAAATGTATTTACGTGTTTATGGAAACTGCACGATGTGCTTTAGGCAAATACTTCTGAAAATTCAGGGAAGACTATATTTCAAATAGCTATTTCTGCTTTCTGCTAATGATGGCATTTTTATAAACTGTAGAATTGTATAAGCTGAAGCATATTTTTTTTAATGAAGTCAATGTATCTTATTTAACTACCTTCCTAGTAATGCCTTTTTTCATCACTTAAGATGGTATCTTCTAAGGACAGGATGAAAAAGGGTGATGTAAGAAGCTCTTTTATAGATATACTACTACTACTACTACACACACACACACACACACACACACACACACAAATATACATATAATACATATATATATCATATAATACATATGGTAGTGTATGTACATGCCAAAATCTTAACTTAGTGGCTGCCTAGGTATAAAAATCAATTTGAGAGGAAATCACACTAAAAATCATAAATAAAACATTTCTATTTCTTTAAGAGATTATTTAAAATAAACTGCAGCATGGAGCAGTATTGCACACATGCAAGTAAGTGGCCTCTATTGGAAAGAGCACAAGTGATTCTTGGGAAAGCTCACGGGGAGGTGGCAAGAGGCTGAAGTAAAAAAGTTTGGTAAAAAAAATCAATAAATAAGAACATTATGTAATTTCCTCTGGGATTTGGGCTGCTTTCATTTGATTATTTTCTAGCTCTTGGTTGTTCATATGGAAAAGTCACAGGGTTATAATCTGCGATGTCTTCAATTATTTGGCCTTTATGCACGGACTATTTTATTCCATGAGGAAAGAAACCAGAGAAAGAAAATAAAAGAGAGAAAAAAAATCTGAAAATAATCCCCTTCTAGAACTGAATCTGATGACATCAGAGAATAATGTCTGAAGCGAAGAGAGTGCAGGTGCCTGGCTGGCTTAGTCGGGGGAACACAGGACTCTTGACCTCAGGGTTGTGGGTTCAGACCCCACACTGGGTGTAGAGATGACTTAAAAATAAAATGTTTTTTAAAGAAAAAAAGAGAATTACATCAGAAAAGGTTATTTTCATGCCTTGTTTGGTATGCCGCTAAAAGCTCTTTTTTGACGAAATAACATGTTTGTTACGAGAGTTTGCACTAGACAGGAAACTTCTCACAAAGGGGTTTGTCTTGTTTGCCTTCACGATATTATCCGTCAGGCACAATGAAAGCGCTCCGAGAGCAGGGTCCTCACCGCAGCCCGGGGACGTGACAGCATCCAGCCTGCGCTTCATTTCCTTTGTCAACATGTAGAATGCTTGATTTCTTTCTAAATAATATTCAGTCCTGTTTCTCCTATTGGTTTTTGCTATCCTACCAAAGAAGACAGAGGGCCCCAAGCAGGAAAAAAGACATGGACGGGAACAGCGTCCTGATGGTGTTGGGGTCCTTCATACTCACGGCAGCAAGATGGAAAAGTACTGTTGATCTGCTCCATAAACTCCGTGAGGTCCGTGCCAGTGTCCTGTGGGGGAGCCAGCAGGTCCTCCGCTGCTGCGACAGCAGAGAAAAAGAACAATATCAGGCCTTCCACCAAAACCCAACATGGGCAGAAAACACGAATCCTGGCCTCTATCTATATAGCAAAGTGAAAATCATTCTCCTTAAATCAACAATTTTAGGCAATAAACCATTTTTGTATTAATTTGTTGGTAATATAATTTCATATCAATAAGATGTATTAGATGTTTCTGTTGGAAGCTTCCATGTGCCAGGGGCACATTTATGAATGAAAAGTAATGTGGTTATATTATTTTAATATATTAGACAGAATGCCATTATTTTACACTCTGTTTTTCCATATAAAAAATTCTGTCAGTTTCTTTCTCCTTCCTTCTTTATTCTTGGAGACTCTGGCACGGGCTGGCTTACACTGACACAAACGTAGAGGTGTTTTAGAAGATACTTGTTACTTTGATGTCTTTTATTCTACAACCAATAAATAGCAAAATAAGTCACTTATTTAAAACAATTAAAATAACATTAATATTTTAGGTTTTCCTCTAATATAACAAAAGATATCTTAAATACAAATTAATTTGATTAAAATATGTGGTCCTCAGTAAAACTTTAGAACTTAAATTTCATCAATAACAAAATGTCATTCCTGAATGCTGGCTGACAGAGTCCTTCTAGCAGCAGCGACATGCCCCTTTGTGACTAAAGACAGGCTGGGTGAGACCTTGGCAATAATGGGGGCAGGGGAGGTGGCAATGTCTATAAGGACTAGCATGGAAAAAGCAGAGCATTCAGTTCCCACACCTGGGCAGAGAAAACCCTTCTTGGTATAATATACTTTAGGATGATATCCTGAATATGTACAAATATAAATTTTAGAGATGGAAAATATATTTAAAAAAAAAAGAATCAGGGGCGCCTGGGTGGCTCACTGGGTTAAAGCCTCTGCCTTCAGCTCAGGTCATGATCCCAGCGTCCTGGGATCTAGCCCCACATCGGGCTCTCTGCTCAGTGGGGAGCCTGCTTTCTTCTCTCTCTCTCTGCCTGCCTCTGCCTACTTGTGATCTCTGTCAAATAAATAAATAAAATCTTTTAAAAAAAAAAAAAAAGTCATTCTGAAGGCAAAGCAAAAAGTAAATTGTTGCTCATACCAAAAGGAAAGAGCACTTTTTTTCATCTTTTGTCGAAATTCAATCCACTACTACATATTATAGAAGCAAATACATTATAAATGATTATTCTAAGATGTTTACTTTTTTCATGTTGCTAAAAAGTCTTTATATGCAGCTGAGCACAAAGGGAATATGAAAGTCCTTTATGCTCTAAGACACTGGTGAGTAAGAACACTATTTAAAATGAAAGAGAGGGGCATCTGGGTGGCTCAGTGGCATCTGCCTTTAGCTCAGGTCATGATCTCAGGGTCCCAGGATGGAGCCCCATATTGGGTTCTCTACTCAGTGGGGAGCCTGCTGTTCCCTCTGCCACTGCCTGCCACTCCCCCTGCTTGTGCTCCCTCTTTCACTCTCTCTGTCAAATAAATAAATAAATAAATAAAATCTTTTAGAAAAATAAAAAAATAAATAAAACGAAAGACAAGCAAGTGGCGACGCTCAGAGCAGAGCGGGGAGTTAGCCAGGTCTCGGAGACACCAACCTGCTTGGTGGAACTGAGGGCCAGGGTCGGGATCCAAGGAGTAGCTCAGGGCAGCCTGCTGAGGCGAAGCCCAGGGGGAGACGCCGTTGATTCGGGGATCAGGTTCAGGCTGCAATCACATTCAGAGGTTACAGCAGAGGAAGGACTCAAACAATTGCTAAGGAAAACATTTCTGTTTCTGACTTCCATGGATGATTAAATCATGTCAAGTTCTTCAGCCGCAGACGTTTAGAGTACCTGTTTTCATCAGTTCGGTGGGCTCACCACTACTTCCCCTGAGTGCTGAGTGGTCTGTCCCCTTCGACTGGGGCTCCTAGAAGAGCTCAGCTGGTTATAACGTGAGATATATTTATCAATGTCAGCTTCATCCCTCCATTTTTCTCTCCATGATGCTCAACCAAGTGAATTTAGAAAAGGTTTCATTCATCTTTAAAAAAGGAGCACCATTTCTCATACAGTAATTTCATCCAATTTCAAAATCAGCTCACTTCTTTACTTAAATCAATATTTAGGGCCACACTGGAGACGTAAGGACACAACTTTGGATTCCCATGCTTGAAACTCTGCCACTCAGAACCTACCTGATTCTAAGCAAATTTTATAACCTTTGAGGCCTTGAATTCTGTATTTATAAACTGGGGATGGTAAAAAGAATGCTGGTGTCAAAGGGATTTGTGAGGAGGGTGATCAGTTAGGATTTCCACTGAGATTATTAGAACAGAATCTGACACATAGTAAACACGTTGTAAACCCACTCTACACAAAGCTTTGAAATGGTCCTGGATACACTGACAAGTATGTGCTCAAATTAGAAAGTGTCATCCATTTTACAGGGAACGCAGAAATTACAATGTTTTTGATGCCGATTTTTCCATTAAATTTGTATTAGTTGAAGTCTGGTGGTTTTGCCAGTTTTTACTGTCAGGTGAATTTTCCATCTACTTCTGGCATTCATACTAAATCATTAAGAAGAGATAAGAGGTCCACAGTCTGGGATATACAGAGCCATTTAGATATCGGCTATCTCTAAAAGCATTACTGTGCAATTCTGAAGGCACATGAGCCATTAGGCAGCTCTGTCTAATGGGATGGAGAGAGTCGGGGGAGGGGAGGGGAGTAATGGAAACAGAAGAGCCGTTAGCTCTCCAACGGGCTATGGCAAATAAAGGTTTCAAGCACAGCTTCCCGCTGCAAAGATTCTATCGCTGCACTAGGTTAATAATAACACTTCATATTTTAAATCAGAGATTTTAAGAGAAAATTCATCCCTCACACAGGCACCACAGAGAAACTTCAAATTCATAGTGCTTATAATGTGGCACCAGAGAAGACTCAAACATTCCAGAAGGCTTAGGGAAAGCCCAGCTTTGGGGCACTCTAGGGAAACTACTGTTTTCTAACGATGCACAATTTGGAGACCCAAAGTGAGCCTTCCCTAAAATGGTCCGATGCAAATCCTGAAATAGCAAAAGACACACAGAAAAGTATATGGTTTAAAGGTGAAATCTCTGGCCTGCTGTGTAGGTAATGCAGAAATCACACTGTTTGGGATGATTCTGACAAGTTAAAAGATACTGACAGCAACTGTGACAAGATGGTTTTCTGACATTTGAGAAGATCACTGGAGGAAAAGTTGCTTCTGCCTTTGGTTGGAGAAATCCTTTCTGGAGAAAAGCACTGCCTAGTCACTGCCTGGGACCCCACACTACATAGTCCAGAGAAAGATGACATGAATGTTGATGTCAAGGATTCTTCAAGAAAGAGAAAGTCTAGCCCCATCTGTGGGGATTCTACCCAATATGCACCTGCTACCCAGACATCTTCCTAATTCTGTGACGTGACTTCTATTCTTTAACTGCTAGATGTAATCAAGTACTTAATCCTCTATAGTGTTGTGTCTTTATGTGCGATACTATCTTATTGTAATATTGTACAATCTTGCTTTGGTCCCGAATAAGACTGCAAACACCAAGAAGGCAAAAACTGCGTCTGATGTTTCTTATATATCCAAAGAAGAGTATTTTTCAAAACTGCGGGCTAATATCCACTGATGAGCTATAAAATTAATTTGGTAGGTGCCAACCAGCACAAAGAAAGAAAAGAGAAAGAGATGAAAAATGGGAGGAGGTACAGAGAAACACAGGAAAGAAGAGAGGAAGAGAGGAAGGAAAAAAGGAAGGAAGGGAAGGAGGGAGGAAGGAAGTTAAAAAAATAGAAAATAAGGGAATTTTTTTATAACGGCAATTATTATGCTGTATTCATCATACAGGTATGCATTCATCATAATGTAAGTTGTATTTCTTATTGTCAAGAAAGTGTGCAAACAATTGCCATAAACCATGGCCTGAAGTTAGGAAACAACAGCTGCACATTAATAAGCACCTGCTACTGAATTTCATGAAAATAGTTCCCTGGAAGAAAGGCTTTAGCATAAAGAGCTCCAATGGCTTCCTTCCCCTTACAGCATTCCCACATGTAATTTACACGGATGTATGTTACAGGGTCTCTTCCCTTAAAGGATTCAGAGCTGAGACAGATTTCCGTGTGGTAGAAGAATGGGAAATTCCATCTTAAGTGGGGCAAACACACTTCTGGAGTAGTGGCGGATGGGGTGCTTCCATTCGAAGAGTGGAAGTAAGCATGGAGGTGGGAGGCCGCAAGTGAGCCTCTCTGCTGACACTGGGACCACCCCACCCCCTACCAGAGACTGAGTCCCACACACTCTACCTGCTCCAGCAGCTGGCGAAGGCGGTGGAGTTGAGATTCAAGCTGCTTATTGTGATCTTCTAAAATCTGCATCCTAGCCTCCAGCCGACCTTTGTGCTGCCGGAGGAGTTTTGCTTCTGCTATGAGTTCTGAGTCCTCAGATGCGTGGTGAGGAGACACGACAGTGTCCGGAGGTGACCCGACGGGGAGCCCCCTTCTCAGGTGCTGCTCCTTCAGCTGCTCATACTCCACCTGCAAGTTTCTAGTGCAGAAAAGCAAAAACTGGAATCACCACCACGTGCATTGTCTTCTCTCTCAAACTGCCCACGAGCTCCAGATTTAACTCCAGCTCCTTCTTTCTTCTTAGGTAAAAACATCTATGAACAGTGAAATAAGTAAGCAGGAACAACACTCTAGCTTTAAGCAGGTGTTCTAACAGACGTCACCCCTCTGGGAACCCACCCGTGTGTGATCTTTAGCCAGTGCCCTAGCTTGTTAGCCTACCCTAAAACTTGGACTCCACCTGGGTTTCTTAGAACACACTTCTGAAAGGAAAATGGGTAGGGATCATATTGAAAGTATGATTCAAGACTTTCCTTTTAGGAGTTTGCCCAGGGGGACAGAGCTTCCTCTCCCAGGTCAGACGCACCTTTGTTCTTCCTCCAAGTCGGCAATGATCCGTTCCAATTCTCCACGTTCTTCCCGTTCTACCGACTTCAAGATCTGAGCAGGACTCTGGGGCTGGCTGACCGGGGACTCCCCTCCGAGCGTCTGACAGTACTGTTGGATGAGGGCATGTTCATCCTCCCTAGGGAGACAAAATGGACACAGGCTATGGCACACATCTGGAGGTGGATGTCTCTGGTTGTAAGGGAAGTAGAAACAATGATGATAGGATGATAGGGATGGCAGCTGGGCTCCATGTCCCTCTAACATCCCTTTAAAACTCTAGGAAGGGGATGCCTGGGTGGCTCAGTCAGTAAAAATCTGCCTTCCGCTCAGGTCATGATTCCAGGGTCCTGGCCCAGATCGAGTCCCACGTTGGGCTCCCTGCTCAGTGGGGAGTCTGCTTCTCCCTCTCCCTCTGCCTGCCGCTCCCCCTGCTTGTACACTCTCTCTCCCTGTCAAATAAATAAAATCTTTTAAAAAGGTAAAAATAAAAACATGAAGTGCTAGAAAGATATTTATCTAAAAGGTATGTGTACTACACATACCAACAACTTTATGCTTTGCCTTAGACTAACCTGTATATATCACAAAACCTCAGAAGAGATTCTATTCAGCAGATGTACCAAAGAAGGTCCACCACTTATGTAGTTAATAGAAAAGATACTTTAGGCAAAATCAGCAACTGAATACTAAATGAGTAGATTAAAATATTTAATTAAAAAAAAAACTGTTCTAGACTGTTTGTAGACCCCCAAAACTCATAGATGGAAGCCTAACTCCCAGTGTGAATGGCACTAGGAGGCGGGGCCTTTGGGAGGTGATTAGGTCATAGGGGTGGAGCTTCATGGACAGGATGGGTGACCTTAGAATAGAGTCCAGAGAGCTGGCTTCCCATCTCTGCAACATGAGGACACAGTGAGAAGAGAGCCATCTATGAACCAGGAAGAGGGCTCTAACCAGATTCCAAATCTGCTAGGACCTTGATCTTGAACTTCCCAGACTCCCAAACTGTGATAAATAAATGTCATTTCTAAGCTGCCCAGCCTATAGTATTGCATTATGGCAGCCCACATGGACTAAGGCCTAAAATGATTTCACTGGCTTTAGCGTTTGGCTGAAAGCCATCTTGCAATGCTTTGTAACCCACAGAATGGTAGAATATAATCCTCCTACCCTTTCATTTAAAAAACATAGCAAAAATTTTAACTGTAGATATTTATAAAATATCCACAGATATTTTACTTGATATTATCAGCATATCTTCACTAGGATCAATCATTCTGCATTAAAACAAGAAACTACAGGTCCTTAAACCTAGACTCTCCTACTTTTCTAACTACTCGTCTAATGAATTAGACACATGAATCATGTGGTAGAATCTAACGGTTGCCAGAGACAGAAGCATAACGAGATAGACAAAACTGGTACATTCTTGAGAAGGAAGGGCCTGGGAGCCCTTCTCTTCCTTTATGGGGAGATCCAGTCAGATCTCCCTGGAATCACACAAAGGACAGACTCCCTGGCTCCTGCCACCTGGAGTCTCTAGCTATGGAGTGAGTACTTCAGCAGATTGGAACTGGGCTGTTTTCACTGTGTCTGGTAAGCAAATCCCGGAATCTATGGATGTATAGGATAGGGCTTCAGGAAAACAACATGTAAGTAGCGCTGAGGGTATAAAATAGAGCTCTGTCATGACTGTACCAGCCCGTCTGACAGTGATGTGCCTGCAAATGTCCCTTAGAGCCCTCGTCTGTGGCACTGGGGTCAGAGCACACTCGACTGCAGTCCCAGAGAGTCTGGGGAGCGGTGGAGGCCCTCTGGGACCTCAGACTGGTGCCTGGCAGCTGCCAGGAAGCACCCAGTTCTCGAGGTAGGATCTTTGATTCCTCTGAGTCCAACCTGAAAATGCAACCCGGTGTGATCACAGTTTACTGCGATGAAAAGGGGACTTGAACTTGCATCTGAGAGTTAGTGAACGTATAGAAAAGAGGTGTCCTGAGCCTTGATGGCAGAGTGATATGATGAAGCAAAGGAGAAAAATGACTGTTATCCCAGCAGAACAGCCAAAGCAAAGGTTCAGATGAACTACTGATTGATTTCTTTTGTTCCTTTATTGGTAACCTCTCCCTCTCTCTAAGTTTATACATGGAGTATGTGTGGACACACATTTAACAAAAATAAAGGTCATGCACGTTGGTTAGGAGCACAATATAACATTGATATTGAACCTCACCATCCCTCTATCAAATTCAACGGGGAAGGGGTAGAACCATCACCACCCAGTGAGAAACCGGAAATAAGGAACATGGATGGGATAAAGACTGAAATAAGCTAGAAATCACCCTTTGATGACCTTTCTGGAGAAAATGCAGTGTCACTGAAAAATAAATAAAGGAGGCTCTAGAAGAATTGCATGCTTATTCCTAACTGTGGAAGGATGAGGATATGAGGAGGGAATAGGTAGAAGACCAGGGCAGAGTAGCAGCATTTAAAAGACCCTGGGCTGCCTGTGTCGCTAAGTCAGACAGAAAGGGTATGTGTGAGGAGTGGGCATTTTCCTGATGGGAAATATATGGCCAATACCCTAAACCTAATTCATTCATTCACTCACTCCCTCATTCATTCATTCATTCATTTATTCATTCCATGCCCAGGGTGGAGCCCCTCATGGAGTTTGAACTCACGACCCTGAGATCAAGACCTGAGCTGAAATCAAGAGTGATGCTTAACGACTGAGCCACCCCGGTGCCCCACTAACCCTAACCATTATGAAGGACAGAGGCTGGTGATCAGGCTATCGCATCAGCATGCGGGGACACCAATTAGCTGCTAAGGATGGCAAGACGTTAGGTCAGTGATCCTTATCACGGCCAGTGTTTGCAGGCACTTTATCCAGTTCAAGTAGAGACAGAAGTAATAGCAAGAGAGGATAAAAAGTAGAGGTCTAAAATATGGAGAGGAAAAATACAAGGCATAAAGATACAGTGGGCATAAAGTAAAGGAATAGCAAAGTAAGGGTATAATGCAGTATTTTGTAACTATTCCTCAAGCTGAAAAAAAATGTATAGAAACTAAAAAGGCTGAGTATCGAAAAAAATTAAGTAATTAATAACAAAAGAAAAAACCCCATGAAATTTCTCTATTTTAAGGATAAAGCGTCTCAAGCAATCAATCAGAAGTCAAAACAAAACAGTAACTCTTGCAAGAGAAGCAAAAGGTTTAGCTTCCCGCGCTCTAGAATATCTGATGTCAAAAGGCTAAGGAGCAAGGTCTAGAGTCCTAACCCAGCCATTCCTGTGACCAGCCGGACCATGCAAATGTCCAGCGAAGCATTCTGTCCATGAAGCAGAAGAACGAACGAAAGAACAAGCAAGGATAATGCAAAACAGAACAAAAGTAGATGTTAACCCTCAGGTATTTCAATAAATAAGAAGTAAACTGATGTTCACTTTGGTTAAAAAAGCCACCATATGAATCCTATGAACAATTCACCTAAAAGGAAATGAAGGACTAAAAGTAAAAGTTTAAAAAGTATAAAATAAAAACAGGAAGAGTCAAAAGAAAACTCAAAGCCTGTAGCTATCTGGGTCGGGGGGGGGGGGGTGTCCCTATGACTTGATCATGGATCCTAGCCCGGAGCTCCTGCCCTGTCACAGGCACCATCAGACCCCTGAGTCCCTTAGAACATTTGTCCCAGCAAGTATCTGATTCAGGGGCTATACTCAGTGCTCAGTATTAGCACCTACTAGTGTTCTGTTTTCAAGATTTGGGGACTAGTGTCTGTGAAACAAATTCATACACAAACAAGTCAAAATTAGATCTGAGATAAATTTTGTTATAAACATTGACATAGCTTCATTTCTTCTAGGGAGTTGATAGAGTTTAAATTATTACTGTAATCACCATCATCTCCACTATCATTATATCCTTTCATTGAGGTATCCAAAAGGGATTTAAGGCAATTTCTTAAAAAAAAAAAAAAAAAATCATTTATGTATAACATATAATTTCAGCCTCAAGTATTTCTCAGATTATTAGTTCTAAGAGTTAAATATAAAAGTAAATACATTCAAGTTCTTAATTATACATAGTAAAAACCAAGAGCATACCCTTGAAAGACAGATAGTACATGAGGTACCAGATGAGGGCCCTTACATGTCAATAGTGCTAAAATAGAAAAGGTTGCAAAAATATAAGTCTGCACCACTGAAATACCATTAAATGGAATATAATTATATATTTAAGTCACACATGGTAAACACCATCTAGATTACAAAATTAGTATGTATCAGATGACAAAAGGACTGTGAGTCATTCAATGACCTTTTGAAAGTAGGCAAGACATAAACAAAAATAACAATAATTTCCCTCCTCTCAAGGATTATTCTGTTCTAGGCTTCAGAGGTGCAAACAGCAATGCCACTGCAAATCAGACCCCAGTTTGATCTTTGCACATAAGACAGTGTCACTCAAGGGCAGGTAGCAGATGGAGGGAGACACCCTAATGGCAATTGTCTAAGGATCTGCCCTTGGGTTCCCAAGATTCCCCACAACTATCCTGGGTCCTGTTTTGGTTTGTCATGGGTGTGCAATTCCTCCTTCAAAGAAAATTATTATCCTCAAAATTACTGGCTTTTTAATTTGTCCAAAGGCAGACTTTTAGGAGGAAAGGGAGCACCGGGAATTGGGTCTATGTGGGGGAAGAGCCTTGGGACTGATTCATGTCTGGGTTGGGGAGGCAGCTGCCCATAAGGCATGGAAATGCAACAATGAATTCACCAGCTTCACAGGAAGAATGCTGTCGGGAGCCAGGGACTTGGTTCCATAGACCAATCTGAGGGACAGGGAAAGGCCCAAACTGCAGGGCAGGATGGCTGCTTTTGAAGATAATAATGACTACAAAGACCTTGGATTAAAATCACAAGTTCAAATTTCAAAATTCACACCTGAAAGTATTAGGATTTCTTTTATCACCTACAGTTGAGATCATCCCAAACCACATTTAGGAGATCAGTCTTGGAGGTACGGAACTAAAATATCTTCTAATTAGGTCTGAACTGTGAAGCCGAGGTGTGGATGGAGAATGGCCAGGATTGGGACAAGGAAAGTGATGACCTCAAGGAGGACTGCAGATGCTCTGACCTCCCCCATCCCCACCCCCACTGCGGGGCTCCCATCTGGGAAGCCTTCCCTTCCCACATAGGGGAGGCGTAACAGTGAGGTGGTCAGCGGAGCACCTGCGGCTGCCTGGGTCTGAGTCCCACGACTTACTGACGAGTGAGACCCTGAGCGAGCTCCTTACCCTCTCAGTGTCTCAATGTACTCATCTGTAAGATGGTGGTCACAGAAACAAGAGTAGCATCTCAAGGGGTCTCAGAGGATTAAAGAAGCAAGGACAGATGAAGAGCTTAGAGCAACAGAATATTCACAGAGGGAGAGTTGGTGGTTGTTTTTGTATCACCCCTGTTGTTATTCAAGAGACCTAATGACATATTTATGACCTATTGGAATAACAAAACCTCCGCTCAAAGGACCTGAAGGAAAGGTTGAGAATTCAGGAGTGAGAAAAATTCCAAAATGTAATGTAGAAGTTTGCTATTACTTTTATTTTTTTGGCTTAAGGCACTCTGAGTTAGCTTTCAATTTTTCCCAACAACAATACAATTGCTAATCTTCTGATGCTGGTACCTCAAGATGGACCTATGAGTGAAGCAGAAGAGCCAACGCTTCCTTAAGAAGCCACCAATCCTCGCTCCGAAACGGATGATCCTAGTGACTGGAAACTGTCCTCTATTGTCTCAGGATTGTGTTAAGACCCTGTCAGTGCTGGAGCTTTAGGAAATTTCCAGGGAAAGGCCAGGGTTGGAGTATGTTATGTACTTACTGCTACTACAGTAAGGTCCTGTAGGAAGCAAGAAAGCTGAAAGCAAAGAAGGAAGAGCACAGCATCCTGTTCAAAGCAGTGAAGATTTCTTCCTGTGTCTTGTGATCCAAGATGCTAATTTATTAGATGTGGAAACAAATAAGGACAGCCGGAGGAATAAACAGTGGGGCTGGGTTCCTAACCTTTCCATCACAAACCCTGTGGAGTCCCATCAGCCTGAAGGAGGTAAGAAGCACCCTTCTGGTAAGACTCTATCCACTGGGAGGAAAGGTATTTATTGCAGTATGTGGAATCCTATTCACAGTGTCAAGTCAGCAGTACCGGCTAAAATGGAAATGCTTACATGAGTAAGTGTTATACAGTGAAGTGAGCAAAGGTGACCACTCCAAGTCTAACCGGTGGGTTCCCCATCCAGCGCAGGGCTTCAAGGACTCAGAGTCCTCATTCGCAATCTCACTGGAATGGGAGAATCACTGCCATAGTCATGGGAAAAGAACCCCAGAATACTCAGTAATTCAAACTGTGACAGAGCAAAGGACTTCCAGGACTGGCTTTATCAAAATAAGGTTTATTAACATAGTCCCTGAGAAAATATGAACGCACCAGTGACTGGAAAACGAATTCTCTTTAGTGGCTGACAGATACATTCTTATGCTATTAATTTAACTGAATATTACATTTAAGGGAGAATTTCTTTCCTTGCCTTTTCCAGTATCAGAGGTCACCTGCATCCCTCTATTTGTAAAGCCAGCAGCGTGGCGTCTGCACATCTCTCTGTAGCTGACCTTTGCTTCTCTGGCTATATCTTTCTCTAACTGACTCTCCCCCACTCTTATAAGGACTCATGGGATGACATGGGGTGCACTTAAATAACCTAGGATAAGCTCCCCAACTCAAGATCTTTAACTTAATCACATGTGCAAAGTCCCTTTTGCCATATAAAGAGACCCATGAATAGCTTTCAGGAATTAGGATGTGAAGTTCTTTGGGGGTCTTGATCTGTCTCTCAAAAATGCCCTCCAGGGGTGCCTGGGTGGTTCAGTCATTTGAGCATGGGACTCTTGGTTTCAGCTCAGGTCAGGATCTTAGGGTCATGAGCATTGGGCTCTGTGTTTAGTGGGGAATCTGCTTGAGATTCTCTCTCTCCCTCTGCCTTTCCCCGTTTACACACACACACACACACACTCTCTCTCTCTCTCCTCCTCAAATAAATATACCTTAAAAAAAAAAATGCCACCCAATGTTCTTCCTCTACAAACACTTATCAATGGTTCTTTCCTTGAGCCAGTAAAATTCATGGATATAGTAGTTACATCTGTGGACTTTGACCCCACTGGGTATGTGCCAGTGGCACACTGATAAACATTTAAGGAGTTTTCCAAAAAAACAAAGGAATAAAATGGTCCTGAATTGTAGCTTTTGCCATTTCTAGGGTTTAAATACTTTCATCAAGGCCAATATCAAGCTAATGACTTTACTGAAATGTAGAGTTTGGAAAAGATACACAGTTGTACACCATCTGACAAATACAATAAATTACTCCAAGAACACAGATAATAGTAAAACGAAGTAGAGTAATGAGGGCATGATAGCATTTGAGTATGACTTTTGTTTTCATTTGAATCTAATTTAGTTAATTGTAAGTGTATACGAATTAATTACTATAATGGTTCTGTTTAAAAAGAGCTTAAAAAAACTTCTTGAAAATGTACAGCGGGCTCTTATACTGGCTCTAACACACCACAGATGGTAGATACATAAGAAATATTTGTTGGACAAGATGAATGAGTTAATGTAGCTATATGATCGTATATTAAAATGTATTCAGCTGTTAATCATCTGATTATTTTTTCTTTTTCTCAGACAACAGTATTAAATTTTAAAATAGTGTTTATTCTAACTTGAAGACAGATGTGCTAAATTTGAGCATTACCTTCACTCTGTTCACAGGACATGACCAACACCTTTTAAAGAATTTAAATTTGATTTTAATTATTTTGGTTTTAATGATTATTTTGTGTTCCATCTAATTCTTTGACTATTATCAACCTTGTGGAAATCATTTAGAGGCTACTCAAGGTATCTAACTACTTTATATAAAATATATACTAGTAGCTAAATAGAAACAAACATTATAAATGTGCTATTATCTTGGTTTGGGAATTGTTTCATATTCATAGTACATGAATAATAATGTATAAATCACTACTGTATTCCTGTAAAGTATTAACAGGATAATGTTTGAAATTTAAAATTGAAAAACCTCCTGACATTTTTATTTATAAGCTTAATGATAGTAAAACAGTTTTTAAAACATCGATAGAGAGGCGCCTGGGTGGCTCAGTGGCTTAAGCCTCTGCCTTTGTATCAGGTCATGATCTCAGGGCCCTGGGATTGAGCCCCACATCGGGCTCTCTGCTCAGCAGGGAGCCTGCTTCCCCCCGCCCCCGCCTGTCTCTGCCTACTTGTGATCTCTCTCTCTCTCTCTGTCAAATAATACATAAATAATCTTAAAAAAAAAGGATATAAAACATTGATAGGGACTTATTCTATATTAGAGTGGGTAAGGTACTACAACTTGGCTCTCTCTGTGATTTTTTTTAGTATAAAACACCTGAGTACTATGTTCTGTAACTTCCCTGGCCGCCTTACAGCTTCCCACCAGATGCAAACAACAGAGAACTTACCTAACAAGTAAACTTGACATTACTGAAACCTTTTAGACATCATGCAAAATAAAAAATTCTAAAGGGGGGTGGGGGAAGAAGTTCCAAAGCAAGACAACACATAATAGTAAGACAATCAGAGATAAAATATTTGCCTAGAAAGTTTTTAATTATCTTTGTAAAGTCAATGAGACTTTTCCTAATTGCTAATATAATAAAATATTGGCAGAGGAAATAACACTTTTCAGCAAAGAGTGGGGAGTTACAGGTCCAAGCTTGTGTGGGTCATAGTTGTTAAATGGCAGGGATTATGGAGAAAAAGTGAGCCAACAGACAGAAGAGGATTTTATAGAAGGGCATGTGTTCTGTGGAAATACATTTGTCGAATCAAAAAGAAATATCTGACAAATGGAACGAATATCTATACACATATTTATAAATAGAACAGTCTGATCTTTCTGAGGGAAATTAGTTGACAAATACAGGATTTTTTCATTAACTTATATGAAACTAAATAAACATATCCAATTTATATTATCATGGCTTGAAAGCGTAAAATCTATCTAGACATTTCTATAACCACACTTATCAATTTTGATTGGGATCAAATTCAGAGCCATAATCAATGAAGATTATTTCCGACAGCCATGACAAGACCTGGCCTTCCCCAGCAGTGCTAATTTCATGATCTACTTACACACTTCCTGTGGTAGAGCTGCTATCAGTGAGGAAAGATCCATTAGTCCTTTCCATCTGGGCCAGCCTGAAAAATGAAAATAAAGAGGTTCCATCACATGGCCCCAGATGGCATGGTCAACTGAGGTACTTTCTCTGTCATTCTCAAACCGTCATAATCCTGACAAAATAAGAAAAGGCCTAGATCTCCTAATAAGATTGGAATTTAAAACAACATCGAATGTTGAGCTACCTCTCAATCACCACTGCCTTCAGGCTTTGTAGGTCTTCATCTTTTACCATGCTATATAGACCCTTAATTCACCTAGGCTCCTAACTTATCTCCCAGGCCCTACAATGGGTCTCCATTCTCACAAATCTGATTATGCTCCTCTCATGTCTAAGGACTCACCAAACCCCCCTTTACCTAAGATATAACCCAACTCCTTAGCAAGTGGGGCTTCAAACCAGATCTCAGCTTCTATTCCTTCATTCCTCACTCCTTACTCCTTTAAACAAGCCATGTTCGTTCCCAGCTCAGTGCTTTTAAGTATGCTTTTCCATTAGTATAAGCCTACCCTTTCCCAGAAATTCTATCTGGCCAAGACACAGTTCAAGTATTACTATTTATACGATGCTTGAACTAACCATTTTAGGAAGAGCTAGTTGCTAGCCCAAGAGACACTTCCTATGCACTTCTTTTCTGAAAGTTTGTGCATGCCAGCAAGACCACCCTATACTCCATATTATTCAGGGACTCTAAAATAAACCTCTATTATAATGCATTAACATACATTTAATTATATATTGTAATTCGTATGTGCACAATCTCCTAAGAATACTTTCAGTTCCTATGCTCATTCATTGAAATAGGTTACAGTATCGAAATCCTGCTTGTCTAGCATTTGGATTCTCATGAGCTCCATAATCACATGCCACAGAGATTCACTCTCCCCTGACTGTACAGCAGGTGTTTGGTAAAGCACAAATCACAACATGGAAAGATGAGAACCCAGATTCCAAATATAATGGAGCCACGACTCTTGCAAAACATCTCTTAAATCAAGGCACACCAATGACAGAGGATTCATACAGAAATAGATACATTCTGGGGGGCAGCACAGGGGAGGGCTCCTATCAAGGCTTCTTACCGTGTGGCATACTGTTCAATTCTGGAATGGGTGTCATCATGAAACAGCTGAGGAGACTGTGAGGGGCTATCAAAGAAAAAGCAAAGAAATGGTTTTATGCCTAAATACTGATAGACGTTACTATTAGGACTGTTAGCTTAAACAGTGAATTTGCCATGCAAACAAACCATGAAGATTGTTACCCAGGAGGCAGACCATTCTTTCAGTGCAAAAGTTTTGTAATTAGCCCCATGCTAATGACACCGATCAGAGTACCAGTAGTGGCTCCGGGGACAGAGCTGTGAATACTCACTCATAGTGCTCCGGCCACATGCTGATCAGTGTGACAGGACTGCAGAGGGGGAGAGGGAAACAGAAGTCACAGAACTAGCACTTGAGAGACATTGCAGACAAAAGCAGTGGGAAGCTGGAGGAGAAGACATTCTCAACTGTCTTCCACTCTCACGTTTGGTTGCCCTGAGGTGGACCCTGGGGAAATCAAAAGTAGCACAAGTCCCTGTTTATCTTAGACAAAACGCTATGCCTTCAAGTGCCTCGGGGGCTTTTCACAGATATAACAGCATATATGTTACAAGACAGCAAGTGCATCTTTAAATAGCCTCATTGGAAAAGAAAAAAAAAAAAAGAAACAAAATGCTCTACGATAGCTCAAAAACATGGAATAACTGAAAAGCTAATGCTCCATGACATACTGAGAGATGATGCACCAGACGATGTTTTTCCTGGAGAAGAAACTTGGTCAGAAACTCCCAAGACTACATTATATATTGATGGCAGAGTTGCAATAAAATGAGATTTTTCTGATTCTTTGTTCAGTTTTAAATGTACACATTCAAATCCAACTGGGCACAAAGTACTTCAACCTCCCAGAGGCACTGAAAGAAGATGTTACACCTAGATCCTCTCCCCTACACCCAACCCAAATTTTACATTATCCATAAAGGTGAAAGCAACGAGATGATGATACACTTTCTTCAAACAAAATTGTTTCTGGAAGTTCAATCCGTGAAAATGATCGGGAAATGTGTTCTGTCTCCATCTGGACCTGGATCCTTCATTACCACTTCCAGCCCTGGGGACACTCCAACCTCAAAAACTGCCTAGAAACCCCCCCATCTCTGTGAAATACCTTTCAAAAACGACTGAACAGAATGAAAAACCCTAGGTTTTTTGGTTTTTGTTTTGTTGTTGTTGTTGTTGTTTTGAGGAGAGTAAGGGGAGGTGTGATGAATGTGGGAATTTAAAAGTCTAAAGAAAATTAGTTCTTTATTTAATTAAATAAAGTCTCCTGCATAAGCTCAAGTTGATGGAAACAAAGAAGAAGGAAAGTTTAAATTATTCTAGATTGAATTGATTCTGCTATTTCTAGTATACATAGAAACTTATGAAAAAGTTAATGATCTCATTAGCTCCTACCAGGCAGCGCAAGTTAATGTCTGAACAGCAAAGATTAAAAGGAGATGGAGGGCATCTTATTGGGCTGAAAAACTACGACTATAAGGACCTACTTTCAAAAATAGGCATTGAGCCAGTCTATTTGTAAATAGACTTAATCATGCACATATAAGCTAGTTACAACAATGAAACAACACAGTATCATTCAATCATTTTTTTCATCATTACTTTTCCTTATCTCTGAGATATGGTTGTTGAATGCCAAGTGAATGATGTGCTATAAACTTTCCAAAAAATAATAGTTACTCAGAGAAAGCATTTCTAAAATTTAAGTGTACTACCACATCTACGGCAAACTTTAAACACACAAGAAAAATATGTATTTTTTATCTTAATTGAACTTGGAAAAGCTTTGTGAAACTGCATGACTGGTTCTTGTGAAGTTAATTCAGTTAGCACAAAAGTGATTCATTGTACTAAGATAAGAGCGACAGAGGTAGAAAGCTGAACCAAAGGAGTTCTCGAAAGTGTTTTACATATTGAGAACAGAGAATTCCAAGAAAAGAAATAAAGATGAAAAAAAATCAAACTTTAGGCCTCATTGACCTCAAAGTATTTTGACTTATAGAAAAAAAAAGGTTAAGTGATAAATTTTCTCATTTAATTCTGGGAGATAAAAACAAGGCACTATCCCTACTGTATAGATAGAGTCTATAGTTAAAGGGGGTTCAAAATAAGACACAGTTAATAATGTAGCCTATCCCTGCTTTCCAGAGCAGGGGCTGAATGGGGTGTTTGGGTTAATTACACACTAATATGCAATGAATTACTCTACTAAATAAACTTAATATTATATGAAATATAATCCAGACTTTCGTTGAAAATTTAATGATTCTTTCACTGCCTTAGGCTTCCAGTGTTTTGCCTTCTTCAATCTGTTTGCCACAGGGTAGGTGTGGTCCCGGTGTGCTCTCACATAGAGACCTTCAATGGCTCCTGACTGTTTTCAGGACAAAATCCGAACACCTTGGCACCACTTACAAGGCCCTTCATTATGTGGGTCCTGCTTCTCTGTCCACTCTCATTTCATGCCACTATTCCCAGCTTCCTACTCTAGTTCCTCAAATGATCTTGTCTCTGGGCTTTTGAAAACACTTCCCTTGCCTAGAAACTCCCCCTCCCCTCCTCCCACACCAAACCGTGCACATCTGGCCCTATGACTCTTCCAGGTCTCAGTTCAGCTGAGACTCACTTCCTCACTTCCTCCCAGTCCATGAGTTGGTTCTTGCTCCAGTAAGAACTGGAAAAGGACCATGAAACTCATCTGTTTCACTTTAACCAATACCAGGCAGAAGTGTCTGTTCTACTTCTTTAACTTCTCGGAAAACCAACCTACCTTGAATCCAATAGTAATCTCTCACAATTCTCAAATGACTTTTGCCACTATCTTAGCTTGTTTCTTTGGTTTATTTTCAATGGCAACTCTTCAATCAAGTTATACTCCTTTATTTTGAATTATTTTTTTGAAAACTCTTGCACACAGTTACCAAATTAACTGAATAAAATCTAAGCATGAGTTTGCTTACCTCCTTTTAGAAATAACTCCTTTTTCTCCTAAATCCCCTCTATGTATGCATGTATAATTACTGGATGGGGTAAGACATTACATTTTGCAGGGATGAAACAGAAAGACGCAAAAGAAAATTCTAATCAGCTTCATAAATAACTTCAATACATTTACCATTTGACTGGTTTTTCTCCAATGTTCTCCCACAAACAGGAGAATAAACGAAATAAAACTTTACTACCCGCTCACATAAATTGTTACACCAGAAGATTAAGTGGCCCTATACTAGAAAGGGTTCAGCAGAAAAATGAACTATACCAACTTCAAGAATGTGTTCTAGAATTAAAAAAAGAAGAAAACATGCCCACTCTACCCAGTATCTCATAAATCTTTTTCAAAAAGCATCTTGTGACATCCGATTTAATCCTACACTCCTTCCTTTCTTTCTCTTATTTTCCTTTCCCTGAAAATGCTGGTAAATTGATGATAGGTGAAATGAAGCATTTTTAGAATTAGAGCCAAAAATCACAGCACAAAATTTTTATTTAGTATGCTTTTCTGCTCTTTTTTGTCTAAGTGACTTTAAGTCACTCAGAATAGAATGATTGATGTCAATGGTTATTTTGACATGAAAAGGCAAATTATCAAAAATACTTAAAAGGAGTATAAAAGATAGATCTAGATGCATGACTCATATGAAGGATGTAGATATTTGAAATGGGACACAAATGGCAATGGTTTATCCTAAGACTGAAAGGTGCATCACTAGTTCAAGCCTATCAAATTGTCCTGAAATAAAAGCACTTATGTGATAATTCTATGCTTCAGGCAGCTACTCCGAAGGTTAATTAGATCTGATACCAAGGGAAGTAAAACTGTGCGTTTATCATGGGATGTTCAGCACAGTTAAACTATATATTAGATGGTAAAACAAATAAGAATGTAAAATCATATAACCTTTTGCAGAAAGAGACAAAAATATACCCACAAAACAAAGAGAGAACCAACAATCTACTTTTCCTTATGGATTTTAAGTATATGAATAGGTCTCTTTAAACTGAAATTGCTCCACTAAAATTTGTTCTAAAATGTACTGTGGAAAAAATAACAGGGAGGCATAATATTTTAATTGTACGCAGTTTGATATCAAGCAAAGTTATCAAAAAGTTAGGATTTTTCTGGATGCTTTAAATGTGTGGTATTTTGGGATCTATCAACATAATATAGTTGCGCACCCATGACATTATGTATAGAGGGATCAAATATCTATGTGCTTTGGTTATGGCCTCTCTTCCACTTCTTAGAAGCTCCACAAATCAACAAAAAACAACAACCTGTATTTGTACGCAAACTCAGCAAAGCCAATGGTCTACAAAGCTTTATATGGAAAAAAACCCCACCCAGGCTATGTAGTGTATCCCTCCACTTTGACATCTTTGAGTCGTGGACTGTCATAATACTAGACTATGACTGCTCTCTGTGTATCTCTCATACACACCATAAAATGAATTAAGAGTTTTGAAGGTTAAAGAAAGAATGATTTCACAAAAATTACACTCAACACAATTTTTGCACTTCTCACTACAATTTCCTTTACTGGAGAATGTAGAAAACTTCACACTTCACACCTCTGAGCGTCTCTTCTAGAGTCATATGAGAGGGCAGCTTTCTGTAACTAGAACATCACTATTTTTATGACTAGATGCTTTGCTAATGATTAGCAATAAACATTAATTTTTCCCAAGATTCAAGCACAAGAAAATTACCTCAGCAGGTGTATTTATGCCGAGATTTTTTTCAAAGTGATTCAAAGATTTAAAACCAGATCTATTTTGATCCTGATATATCATTGTTTCATAATTTAAAATTGCTTCTTGCATTTCTTCTGGCTTGCTTTAAAAATTGTTTTTCTTTTCACTTTTGGTTATAAATTGTTATTTTTCTTTTCTTTACAATGCCATAGTAATTTTGCTGCATTGAGACTTGTTTCATTTATGCTTATAAACTCAAAGTACATACTTTTAAGAAATTTTGTCTATTTATATACCTATATAGCTATCTCGTTTTGCTGCCTTCATGCTCAAGAGAAATTAGAAATACAACATTTTGATGAGATTTTAGGGCAGGCATATATGAAGCAAGAGATCCAATATTATTAATAAATTTACCAAAAAATATGTAAAATAAGTGTAAAACATACTATGTGAAATAGCAAAATATCCCCATAGGAGGAAAAATGGAAAATGAATAAAATCATGAAACAGTACATAACACAATTTGCTTCAAGTATTTTTAAAAGGAAAAGAAATGACCAAGGCAAAGGTTGAACACATAATAATACATATTTTTAAAGTGGAGGAACACATGCAAAATTAAATCTCAAATTTTAGCAGTGGTATTGTCAAAAGCAAACAGCAAAAATTCATGTGAAGACTGGTTCCGGTCTTCATATCAATTCCAATCAATTCCTATTGATTCCAAGGTCAATATACCTCTCTGTTTTTAAATTTTTTTTTAATTTTTTTCAGTGTTCCAAGATTCATTGTTTATGCACCACCCCCAGTGCAGAAAAAATCAATTATTATATGGTTTCACTTACTTGTGGAGCATAAGGAATAACATGGGGACATTAGGAGAAGGAAAGGAAAAGTGAAGTAGGGTGAATCAGTGGGGGAGACGAAGCATGAGAGACTGTGGACTATGAGCCTGGTAGTGGGTATTAATTTACCTCTTTTAAAATGAAACACTTTGCACGTGAGCTAATGAGCACCTGGTGTTATACTGACCTGATAAATCATTGAACACTATATCAAAAACTAGTGATGTCCTAGACCTTGGCTAATTGAATTTAAATTAAAAAGTAGAGTAAAAATTTAAAAAAATGAAACATTTTACCAAAACACAAATTCTTTTTGGTATCAGATAATTTCTCTTGTATCACTAACATAAGAGACATCAGAGAAAAGAGTACATAAAAGTTTTAATATTAAAATTAAACTTACGTCTCTAAGTTGTCACCTTCGAGAACTGTCTGGACAGGCAGGTAGCCAAGCCGAGGATGTTTGGCAAAGTATTTCTTTGATCTGAACTTATTCTTCAGCACCTTTGTGAAGTCTCGTACGTCTTCCCCAGATGTTGTCTAGAAAGTTGAAAAAATTATACCTCCTTCATTAAAATGGAAGGAGATACTAGCTATAATAAAATTCCAACAGATATAAATGACAACAGTTTCAGTAGCTTTATGTATTTCTAGAACAACAAAGCATGTCACAAAATCACGAGACAACCAGGACTCATCATTAAATATATCCAGCAATTGGTTCATATTTTTTTATAACTAGCTCGTTTCTCCAATATTTAAAAAATTGGGCCAAAAAGTAAAATCAGTTTTGGCAATGTTATTGGTTGATTCCTACTAATAAAAGAGTTGTGACTTGCTCTTAAGTGTGTTTAGTGATGATGAAGGATTTTGGATATAATACGGTTTTAACTACGGTGAATAAATGAGGCTGAGCTATTTAGTTCCTACTGACTTCCCACAAGCCAGCATATGTTGAAGTCTGGAAAAGGAGAAAGCAATAAATAAGAGAGAAGGAATAGGGCCACAATATTATCAGGAATACTGTCAGTCTGTCTTTCCCAACCATACAAACATATCATTATTGGACATGGACTAAATTCGTGATGCAATATAAAATGTTACTCTTTCCTTAACCATTTCAAGATGATTAGCTAATAATCATTTGCGCTGAAGCGAGCTGAAATCCATCCCCACCCCAGCCCCTCTTCCCATCCCATGAATTGTTCCCAAAGCCTCACCGTCCTACTCTCCATCACCAACTCTAGTTTTTATTTACAGTATGTAATACAGACACCAACTTCTGTCCTTGTGAAGAGGCATTTAAGATATTTATGTTACCTGCAGGGAGCTAAATTAAAGTCTTGTTTTTCTGACTCCTAGTTGGCTATTCACCCTAAGCCTGGACAGACCTCACTCCTATCACTTAACAAAACAAAACCAGAGAACTCTTCTGTAATAACAAACCCAGTACTAAATATGCTGCTTACTTGCTGCCTGGCCCCCCTTCTCCTTGCACCCCCCCCCAGTCCGTCTCTATGACAAGCATGCCCAGGACTCATACAAACTTGTTTTGCAAACAGAAGCTTAAAAAATATAACTATTTTTTAAAACAACTAAATTCTGAGTCAGCCCTTATGTGGTTTTGTAGCTTTCCATCTGCTCTCTTTCTACCTAAATGTGTCTGCTTCTAGTAGAAAATTAAGAGAACTTTTCATTCTCTAGGCTTGCAGAGCAGAGAGGAATAAGCCCAAGTTATTTATAATGTAAGTTCAACAATTTTCATTTTACTTAAAAAAAAAAAAAAGTATAGCAAGGACCACCAGCCACGTTGTCACTAGGCCTTGCCATCAGACCCACAGTGTCCAATCTTTTCCAGAATAACACAGAACAAACTATATAATGTCTGTAGCTGTTTAGGTACAGATCCTTCCAAAGATAAAGAAGAAGGACAGAAAATAAGCTATTCATGAAAAGAAAAAGAATCTAAGGCATTCTGCAGAGGAAAAGTGTTGCTAAGATAGACAATGGTTTGGGGGGTACTAAGACTTAACCAGATGGAACAGGAGAAAGAAGTAGAATAACACTTGGGAATAAAGAAGGAAATTTTTAAGAAGGAATGTCTGGGACTGAGGCTAAAGCCAAAAGGACCTTTCACCTTATAAAGGACATTTGGACCTCTAGCAATGGGTACCACAACTGCAGATCATTACGTCGATAGATGCGTTCTCCCTGCATGATTTGATAAAGAGGAAAAGAAGGGAAGAAGCTTTCCATGATAGGAATACAAAAAGAAGACCCCAATACAAAGAAAAGCATTTATGACTCAATTTGTTTTTCTGTCTGCTCTTAAACCTTGTTAATATACAATGAGATACGGAAGTACTGGCCTCCATTACTTGGCCTACCTTCCTCTGGCAATAAAAACGTTCTACCATTGAGCTCAGTGGTTTTCAAGCCATATCCAGGCTTTCCATCAGGTGGTCCTGGGTGGGGTGGGTGGGGGAAAGGCCAGGAGGGTATGGTAGCAGGATACTTAACCAGCCTGCCTCCACAGGTGCTGTTTACATATTCCCAGGGTTCTGCAACCATCAGCTCAAAAAAGAAACCCTGTACCCATTTGCAATCACTCCCACCCTGTCCTAACCCTGTCGTCACTCCTCAGCTCCTGGCAACACTAATCTTTCTGTTTCTACGGATTTGCCCATTCTGGACATTTCTTATCAACAGAATCAGATGATATGTGGTCTTTTGGGACTGGCTTCTTTCACTTAGCATAATGTTCTTCTAGCTTATCTCTATTTAGGTTTCAACATGAACTTCTGCTCAGGGGGAAAAAAATGCACATCATTGAAAGTACACGTCCAATTCTGCATCAAACGTTCTTTATGTAAAGACACTGAAGATGTGGAAGAACAAAGGAAAACCAACCAACCAACCAACAACCAAAAAACCCCATCTCCCATAAAACAAAAATACAAAAAACAAATTAAAGAGCACCAACTTGCCTCCCAAAAAGTTATAGCAGGGGCTGAAGTTAATTGTGATAACGTTCAAATTTAGTATTGAAAAAAAAAAGTGCATTCTCATGCAGAAATTGCATTATTTTTATTTCCTCATGAATTTTCATATCAAGGGGAATAAAAACTTCTAGCAAAACTTACAATCTAAAGGCACTGAATTCACTAATGCCATAAGCTTTATGTAACATTAAAAAAAAAAATAGAAAGTAATTCATCCCACAAAAACTAGGTGTTACATTCCAGTTAGCAAAATGTAATTCTTTAGTTGAAAGAAGCCAAGAAAATGAATCACACCTATTTTCTGACCCAAAAAAAAGGTAAAAGATATTTTTACACATTTGGTCTAATTTGCTATCTAATGACAGTGTCTAATATCTCTCTCTTTCAAAGCACTAGAGTAATAGTTTGGTAAAAAGCAAAGACCACCCACCTAGCATAATGAATATAATCAAATGCAGCTCTATCTTCAAGCTAGGTATAATACTTTGTTCTTTTTCTTTTTTAAGCAAATAACTATTGATATTATGATCTGAGGATGAAATTGAAAGAAACACTCATTACTACACAAATTATCCGACATTTTAAGTTATCCATGTCTTTCTTGAAAGACTAAGGTTTTCGTTTATTGCTGTAAGAAAGAAAGAAGAACAAAAGATTTTGAAGAGCTCATTATATGAGACAAGGGGAATATAATGGCATAGAACTCTGCACCTTATAAATAGCTTTCCTTCATTCTCATTTTACCATCAAGGGTGGTAAGATTAGTGTTACTTTTTTGACGCCTCCACAAGCTGACACCAAAGCTTTCAGACCTACAAGTCAGTAAGGAGAAAGCTGCTCTTGCAAACCTGGGTCTTTTCACTCTACCAGCACTATATCCCTTCTCCTAGAAAAACAACAGTTCTAAGTTTTGTAAGAGCTGAGAGCTTTATAGTCATCGACTAAAATACCTATTACTACATTAAGCTACCCTGTGGCTGATTTTTTACCAAATTCATATTGAAATGTCAACTTATGACTTTTAAATTGCAGGTCTAAGACATGTTTCGTGTAAGTAGAATTAGAAAAAAAGTTACCCATGAAAGAAAAAAAGAGCAATATTAAAATCACCTGCTTTTTGGCCACCTAGGCATTCCCACCCTTAAAATGTTTGTGACTGGACTGATTTATTTTCTAATTTGTTTTGTTGTAAAACAAAACACAGATATATAAAACTATATACAACAAATGCTTGATGAATATATAAGGCAAATACCATCCAATCAGGAAACTGAACTTTGCGAGACATTCCAGAAGCCCCTTCCACATGCCTCATTTCACCCCTCTCTTTCCATAATAACCATTATCTTCATTTTTATAAGCAACAACTACCTGGTGTGTAAAAAAGGCTTTTTTTCACCCCAAAGTCTATCCCTAGATACTGTAGTTGCTCATTTCAAAAAATCTGATATATTTTAATTCACTTTTAATATCTACAAAGTTCTCCTCCATAGCCATTTCCTTACAGTTTATGTTGGAAAACACAGGCAATGTGATGTAGCTGAACTTTGCTGAGTGTATATTTTTGGTGCGGTTCAGCACGTTCCTCAGTCCCTTGGATATCCTGCAAACCAGCAGCTGGATGGAGAGAATGCATCAGCTTCAAGTGTGATCTGGCAAGACTATCAGTAGTGTTTGGTAGGCACATGATGTCTGGTTATCACTCTTCTGTGATCCTCACAGATGTCATGCTAAATGCCTATAGCCACCCAATAGGGGTTTCAAAATGGCGGCCTTCTAATTCTATCATCCATTTTCATTTATTAGTTGAAATATTATATGAAGGCATGTCCCCGTGTCTACTCTTCAGCCACTCAGTAATACAGTTCATTCAGGAAAGGCAGGATTACATGTTTGATTTTTCCCTTTTATTGACCAATTTCTGAAGCAACATACTGGTTTCCTATCATCCTCCAAAGATGACCTTTTTAAATTATTATTATTATTTTCATGAATCATTATGAACTTGTAGATTTTTGCCATATTTGATGGGTTTTTGATCTATTGCAACTATTATCGTTATTGAAGATCAAATTGTCCTATCTTTGGCCAGTAGGAGCCTCTTCCAGTTAACCCCACTAAGTTTAAGTTCTACAGGTAACAATATAATTAATGGTCTCCATCTGTCCTTAGGATGTTATTTCTCCAGTTATTTTGTTTGTCTGAAGCCTGGTCTCTAAGTAAATCTTCAAGAAGTGTTCACAGGACCAACATTCTTGTTTGTTAGTGATAATCTTCCCGAGTCCTTACTAAATAGTAGAAGGCTGGTTTTTCTCAATATAAAATCCTTGGCTCACATGTTCTCTTCCTTTCAGTTTCTTAAAAATGTCCTTCCATTTTCTTTTGGAGCATAAGGAATAACACGGAGGACACTGGACGATGGAGAGGAGAAGTGAGTTGGGGGAAGTCAGAGGGAGAGACGAACCATGAGAGACTGTGGACTCTGAGAAACAAACTGAGGGTTTTGGAGGGCAGAGGGGTCGGGGACTGGGTGATCCTGGTGGTGGGTATTAAGGAGAGCACATATTGCGTGGAGCACTGGGTGTGGTGCATAAAAAATGAATCTTGAAACACTGAAAAAAATTTTTAAATATACCCTCTAATAACCCCCAAAATAAAAAGAATTTTTTAAAAACGTGAAATGAAACAAACAAAAAAGCTTTGCTGTTGATTATTTAATTTTCTTTCCTTTTTAAGTCATGTTGTTCCTTCTGTTTAAAAGACTGGAAGATTTTTTTCTTTGACTTTAAAGTCCAGTAATTTTATCAGAGCATATTATAGTATTGGGCATTCTGAGTCAATGTTCTCAGGCATGTGATATACTCTCAGTATATAGTTCCACCTTTTCTTTTTTGGTGGAGAGGAAGGTTTTCCTTGATTTTTCATTTTTAGTGCTCGTTCTTACTCTGGGTTTCCTATTCTGCATTCCTAATATTCATACTTGTAACTTTCCCCCACATCTTCAATATTTGATATTTTCTCTTAGATTTTTAAATTGCTTTCTTCATTTCATTTTGATTTTTAAAATTTGTCCCCTATTCACCTTCTATTTCTCTCAAGATACTTACCTCTTCTGTTTATTAAGACTAAAATCAGTCTTAATTTTGAAATGAGTTTTTTTTTTTTTTAATTTCTATTTCTTTCCTGAGTTCTGTCACCTCACCCTCTCCAAGATTTTCCAGTTCTGATACATGTTTTCTTTCATGGGTTGGTTCATTTACTTAAGCTTATTTTAAAATAGTAGGTTACAGTTTTGACATGTTCAAGGAGCACATATTTTTGGTAAACTTTACTATACTTATATTATTTGGTTCCTACATCTTTTGCTTATAATTGCTTTATATGAGATTTGATCTTGATACTTTCTGCTCCTCAATTTTGTCATTGTCGTGAAACTTATTTTCCTAATTCAGGGAAGCTTCATGAAGGTTCAGGAAAGCTTCTCTAGCTTTTTTAAAAAAAGATTTGTTTATTTTTTTGATAGAGAGAGACACAGTGAGAGAGAGAACAGAAGCAGGGGCAGGCAGAGTGGGAGAGGGAGAAACAGGATTCCTGCTAAGCCAGGAGCCCTATGCAGGGCTTAATCCTAAGAACCTGGGATCATGACCTGAGCCAAAGGAAGATGCTTAACGACTGAGCCACCCAGGAGCCCCATGGTTTCTCTAACTTCACAGGGCTCCTTCTTCTGGGGTGTTAAAGAATAGGGCACTTGAGTTTGGGGATTTTCTGGTCCTTTCCCTTGTCCTATTTTGGACTAGACCATTTTTCTTTTTCATCTCTGTTGCTTTGAGCTGCTATGTCGGTGTCATTCCTAGCAGTTTATACAGCCTGCAGCTCTTTTCCTGGAAGGAAGCCCTAGGAAGTCAGGTCTACGGACTCCAGAAGCCCAGAGCACCGCAGCACCTTCAGATCAACCCTCTGGGCTCCTCCCAGGTTCACAGCTCTATTTCCAAAGCAGCCCTTTGAGTTCTCCACTGAAAACCTGTTGTCTGTTCAGGGGTTCTCCATTTCTCAGGCACCTTGCTTCCTCTTCCTTCATTTTACAGAAAAAGATATCTTCATGCAGGTTTTAATGGCTGGTGGTGGCTTGTAGGCACCCAGATTTATTTTGGGGGATATCTTATTGCCTAGTTTTATTGTAAATGTTGCCCGGAGAGTTTTGGGGGTTTTGTTTGTTTGTTTGTTTGGTTGTTTGTTTTTGCCTAGTTACTCTCTTTATGTAACTAATTTAGAAATGGGAAGAAAATGACAAAGACAAAAGATATTGAAAAACTCGGCCACCATCTCCCGCAAATCCTTCTGGCTTGATTTTTAACAAGCACATAAGAACTCACATGTCCAAGCAAGGACTGTCTTTCAAATTGTCATTTTTGGAAAGCTAATGAAGGTGAGTCACTGTGAAAAACATTTTAAAACTAAACCTACACAGACAAAAGGGCATGTGCATATTCAAAATTATACTTCCCTCCAGTATGCTTCTATTAAGCAGAACAGAGATGATGAAAACTTATTTGGATAATAACAAGGAATAGTTCTCAACTTGCACCCCACCAACTTACACAAATAAATGCATGAAATATGAAAACATGTTTCTAAATTACAAAAGCTACCCTGGGGTAACTCTATGCATGCAACTCTCTACCAAAACCTTAAAAACTCCCATGTAAGCTGGTGTCAGATGATTTTTCAATCGAGTTCTATTTTGCCAACCAAAGTTGGGAGTATTTAAAAATTTCCTTCATTTTATTCCTTGACTGAGGACAAACAGAGAAATCACATAGAACCAATTTAATCTATCCTTTACTTGTGTTTGTATATCTACATATAAATCTAGATGTATTATTCTACGTATCCCTGTTCATGTTTTAAGCTATATATTCTTATTATGAATGCTGATACCTATTTACTATTGAACTTCAAAAACATGGATATATGACTGGGAGTCTTTTCCTTCTCATTAATGTGAATTACAAGGAGTACCAAGGCCAAGGAACAAAAGAATCTAGAATTTAGAAATGCTAATCCTCATACTATTATAGTCAAGTAGATCCTTGAATAAATTGCTTTACTACTTCAGCTCAAAAAACTCCTCCCATTACCAAGAAAGAGCCACAAAGCAAAATATAAAAAGGACTATGAACAATGATGTCAAATAAGCTAGAGGCCAAAATATCCAACTTCTAAATACTTAGCAGTTTAAGCAAAACACCAAGCAACTACAAATAAATAAGCAAAACCATATTAATCTAAAATCCCCCCCAAATTCCTTGGCCAGCTCATAACTAGAGATGGCAATATTATCTAATTCTTTAAGAAATATTCCTATCATTAGAGCTTTAACGATTAACTACAAAAATGAGTAACTTTTGGACACAGTAAAATAAGGAAGTACAAAGAGGAAAAGCCAAGCTTATATAACTAACAACACAGCCATTTGGCACATGAGTAGAATAATTAAACACTACCCTTTGGATTATGCACAAGTGCAAAAATCACTGTTGAACAGCATCATCATCATTAGCAAGATTTATTTCTTAAACATAGAAGTCAATAATCCCAAATGGTATACGCATACTTCTAAGGAGTCCATCATTATCACAGGACTTATCCTAAAAGACATTCCGACATTTTTTAAATTGCAAAAACAACTTCTCAGGATTGATTTCAGTTTCACTGATCTCAGAAAGCTGAAATTCAAATTACACTGAACTCCATGAAGAGGAGGAAATCAGGAAGACAAGCTTGGAGCCTTTCGAGTTCTAATGGAAAAATATGAAACTAAAAAACAGGCATCAACAGAATCACCAAGGGGTCAAGAGTAAGTAGGGTAATAAGGCTTTGCAAAGGAAAATGGATGTTGTCCAAACTTCAACTTAAGAGCCAATGACACACTCTAAATGCACTCCACTTACTGAGAAGACAGGATAAGGGGAGCAAGAACTGAAAAGCCACTTCAGGATGCTGAGGTCAGAGAAGGAGTGATGATGCTGCACATTGAGCCTGCTGGCAAACATCCCCAGTCTCATCTGATGAAGCAAGACTGCCAAAAAACAAACGACACTAGCGCGACGGAAAGCTTTCCAGAGTATGAACCAGCATTTTCTGATATTTGATTTTCATAGTCTTACAGATACATTGATGCTGGCAGGGTGGAGGTAGGTGGACAGAACAACCAATTCTAGTTTTTCCCTCTGTCCTTGTTCGTTTCTTGCTAACAACATATAGTTTGCAAAGAAAAGATAGGATTTCACATTTAACTTTCAAAAGAAAACTTTTTTCTGTTTTTTTTTTCTTAGTAGAAAATTGATTTTTCTATAGTTTCTAGAAACACTAAAAATACGAAGCTTTGTTTTATTTCCCCGTATATTTAATCAACATTGGCAGGAATATGCTTGAATCTATTGCTTTAAAAGTAACATGCACTTGCTTAAAAAATGCAATACAAATGTGTTTTAAGTGTTGTTAAAGTAATAAGCTGTTTTCCATATAGGTATGTTTTTCTGGTCCTCCACGCTTCTTACCAAAATCTCAACGAAACTGTAAGTACAAACTAGTCCTATCCAAACCTTGCACATAAGCAGAGAATTTGGTTATGATTCTACTCCGCCAATTTGAATGCTGGGAATAGCTGACATTGCTGACTTTTCTAGCAATAAAATTTTGCAAACATCCCATCTCTTCTCCCTGAGCTAACACATCTCTCAAACCACCTTCTTATTCTGGCTCATACTTTGGTTCCTTCTGCCTGTATTTGTGAACAAGCATGTGCCCTATTCTCGTCCCCATTTCTCCTTTTCTGTCCCAGACCACTGTCCCTGACCAGGTGCACACAGCCTCTGCTTAGTTACCTCCTTTCCCCCAACTTGGTGGACTCTGGGTTCTTTGATGAATAAACACACTCTACTACATCTGTTCATATCTGCAGCTTGAACCCTTCTCCTTCAGCGAATCCTGATGCTCCTGGGATAACACATCTCCCCTACCATCTTCTCCATGATGGGCTGTATAATCTCTCCCCCACAAAGGCCAACAATAAAGGAGGTTTACAGCTTTTTGCTCTTAGCCTCAGCCTTCTCAGCAACTAAAACTAATGTGCCCATCCATTCCCCTTTGACCATACGTGGCCAGAAACAGCTACCACCTGTCACCTTCTAGAGACATACTGATGGTCTTCTAAGTGCCACCTCACTTCAAAACCTTTCATAGTTGGAACACTGAAAAAATACAATAAAATTAAAACAAAAACAAAAACAAAAACACTAAATCTTTTATGTTCCACATTAGCCCCATAATGGGGTACGTCCAAACCTTGGACCTCATCAACACTCAAAACATTATTTGGTTCCAAATTTCTAACCTGGAAAAGAAGTCCTGAGCCTCGCCCTTACTTCTTTAATATGAACAAGCCTTTTCTTACCCCCATGATCTTAATCACTAGCCCTTCAACCCCTTTAGGGATTTTTTTCAGTATGGGGACAGCCCAACGCAGTCCCAGTATCATTAACACCTTTGTATCATTCATTCCCGTGGCCTTCAACTTTATCTACCATCTCTTAATTCCACAGTGACTGAGCAATGATGCAGTCAGTGCAGATCCTTGCCAATTAACCTCAGCTGCACTCCTGTTACAATGTAGCAATCAATTTATTCATCTCTTGTTGACGCTTGCCCCCAGTAGCAATTCCAAACATTTTCCATTCTCCCTAATATTTAACCCTATCTAGCTCTCTCTCACTAGCAGCAATGGCATAAACTCTTATAAATCATATATGAAACTCACCATCCTCTCTCTTGAGTTTAAAGGGCTATCTTTTACACAAATGATGAATTACTGAATGCTACATCTGAAACTGATGAGATATGTTGACTAATTGAACATTAAAAAAAGGAGCTTTTTTTTCTTAAAGGGACTATCTTTTTTATATAGCTTAACATCCAAAAATGTGTCTAATGTGAATTAAATTTTGGTTATTTGCAGCAGAGAATATAGACACTGTTTCAAAAAGATAAAATTAGGGTCATTTTCTTTTTCTTTTTTTTTTTTTTAAAGATTTTATTTATTTGATTTGACAGAGATCACAAGTAGACAGAGATCACAAGTAGGCAGAGAGGCAGGCAGAGAGAGAGAGGAGGAAGCAGGCTCCCTGCTGAACAGAGAGTCTGATGCGGGGCGCGATCCCAGGACCCTGGGATCATGACCTGAGCCGAAGGCAGAGGCTTTAACCCACTGAGCCACCCAGGTGCCCCTAGGGTCATTTTCATTGTGAAATTAAATGATCACAAACTTTTATTCCAAAAAAAAAAAAAAAGAAAATGAAAATCTTCACATCTTTAATTTAAAATGTCAGTATTTTTAAAATAAATAATAAACTGAATTCAAACATGCAGGGCACAGGTAACAAGATTTGTTGTTGTCTGATTTGTTGTTGACTATTATCTTGATCCATAAACTTAGTCATTTAAAAAAAATACACAGTCCTGGGGCGCCTGAGTGGCTCAGTGGGTTAGGCCGCTGCCTTCGGCTCAGGTCATGATCCCAGGTCCTGGGTTCGAGCCCCACATCGGGCTTTCTGCTCGGCAGGGAGCCTGCTTCCTCCTCTCTCTCTGCCTGCCTCTCTGCTTACTTGTGATTTCTCTCTGTC
>NW_019154101.1:37436989-37718866 GCF_002288905.1 Enhydra lutris kenyoni | reverse complement strand
GCAGAGAGGCAGGCAGAGAGAGAGGAGGAAGCAGGCTCCCTGCCTGCCTCTCTGCTTACTTGTGATTTCTCTCTGTCAAATAAATAAATAAAATCTTTAAAAAAAAAAAATAAAATAAAATAAAAAAAAATACACAGTCTTAAATTTCTCTACATAGAGGACTTTGCTTTCCTTCATTATATTTTCACTGTAACTCTAGTCCCCAGCAAAATGCCTATATAATTGGATACCCAACAAACATAACACTCCAGCAAGCATACAGGACACAGTTTGTTAATGTGCCAAATTATGTATAATTCCCTAAGGGAGTAGAATCATTAAATCCAGGCCACCAACTTTGAACAAATCACCTTTTTCTAAGATTTAGTTTTCTCTTTAAAATGAGAATGAATTAGATGATTTCTTAGATCTTTCCAGCTTTAATATTCTATAATTAGTATTTATAATGTCAGATATGAACTCATTTAGCTTTTATGAGCCAGCTTTAACTAAGCGTAGTAAGAAAAAAGGAGTGAAAAAGAGAGTGGAGGGGGAAAACACATGGAAAACAACAGAAGATATTACACAGTCGAGTACTAATTGGTGAAACAGAGGCTACTGGTAGAGCCCACAGGATGAGGGATTCTGGGAGGGGAAGCTGGAGGACGTTGGGGAAATTTTACACACACTATAAATTTTACACACACATACAGTGAGTTGGTTTTGTGAAGGAATGGGACTTGGAGGGATGGAGAGAGAGAGTAGATACAGAGATATAACGTATCTATGTCATGCTGCTGTTTTAGATGAACTCTTACTGAGCCTAATCATTGTTCTTAAACTCCTTACATGTACAAAGTTGGGTTATAGAATGGTGGAAGAAAATATGAGTTTAAAAAAGTCATTTTCGAGAGAAGAAGAATTCTACTTCACTTCTGTATATGAGTGTTTACTGTCAATTTCATAAAATGTCTTTATAAATTATGATAGAGAATTCACACACCATTAGTCCGCTTACATCTGAAGACAAACATTGTCACAGCCAGCTGATATGTTTGAAGAAATATTTCTGGAGCTTTGAGGGTTTAAAATAAGACTTCAGAAAACCTTTAACAATAGAAACATTCAGATTCAGGAAGAAGGAACTTGAAGGGGAAAGAAATGAATTCAGTAATATAACTAGAGCACCAGCCCCACCACAAATGGAGATGCTCTATGAGAAATGCCAACATCAAGATCTGCACGGAAAAGTCTGATCCATTTAAATGCAAGTGGTGCTTATTATCATTGCATTGAAAAACTCACGTTCGAGTTCCCTTTCCAAGGCAGACATCAAATGAGTTTAGGGAATGTTGGGTAAAAGACAGAAGAAGTATAAGAAAGGCTTACTTAAAAGAGGAGAGCAAAGATCCAAAGAATGCAGATGAAAAGAAAGAAAATTGGACAACCATTAATGTATTAATTCATTACTGTTCAATTCAAGAGTATACCATTCAAAAATCCAATTTACATATATTTCTAGTTACTTTATCAAAAGCTGTGGGGTCAAATGCAGAAAATAACCTGTCCTAAGATGGTTTATGAGGAGGTTGTTAATTAAGATCACTATATAAATTCCAGAAAGGGGCAATGGACCCCCCCAAAGCACACCTATGAAAAGGAAGCCATCCCTTCCAATATAGGAGAAGCCATGATCTCGGGCATGACAACAATGAGTTCACAAAAATCTATGTAACAAGAAGAGCTTTGGGTAACCTGCAGATGTCATTTTAAAATGAAAGTTTTTATGCATCAGTGAAATGCATAGGTCTATCAGTGACTTGTAAGCATTCCCAAATGGCCAATGACTATTGTTGAAGAGATGCAGATTTCAAATTGTGGGGTATTTTGCAAAATCATTAGGAATTGTATTTAAGACCAAGACAAATAGTAATTTTATACATCTTTAAACATGTCATCATTTTCATTCATGTATGAAATCTTTAAAATATATTTAGTTTGACATTTTTCCCATTTTGTGACATTTTTATAATCAGTTTCCTAAATGCCTACTTCTACTCATGCAAATATTAACACTATACTTCTCCCCAGTTTCTTATAATGGCCAGCAGCGTTCTGCACAATCTGATACTGCCTTTCTTTCCTCATCTCCTACCACTCTCCCTTTTGTGGACAGAGAAATTCACCCATTTCTTTCTGTTCCCCTACCATTCCCATCTCTTTCTTTCCCATCTGCATGGATGTGAGACCTGCGCAGCTGCAGGGATCCCACACTTGCAAGCTCCCTAAGTTTGGCTTAATGCACTGCTGTTGTCATCTTAGAAGTTATAAGACATTTCGAACAAGGAGTCCCACCTCTTCATGATACTCTGGGTACTTCAAATGACAGAGCTGGTGCTACCCATTGCCCTCTCCTTGTGGAACAGGCTTCATTTCTTTTTTTTAAGATTTTATTTATTTATTTGACAGACAGAGATCACAAGCAGGCAGAGAGGCAGACAGATAGAGAGAGAGGTGGAAGCAGGCTCCCTGCAGAGCAGAGAGCCCGTTGTGGGGCTTGATCCCAGGACACTGGGACCATGACCTGAGCCGAAGGCAGAGGCTTTAACCCACTGAGCCACCCAGGTGCCCCCAGGCTTCATTTTTTTATGTGCACACCAACCTCTTCCTCATCTCCAGACTTCTGTGTCTACTCTTTCTTCTCTGAAATATGTTTCTACTAGTTCTTCACACACCTGCTTCTTTCTCATCCTTCAATCTCAACTCAAATGTTAACTTCTTTGGCCAACTTTTCCCTGATTTCTTTATCTACAGTTCTTCCTCTAATCTTCTATCTTATTACCCATTTATTTCTAAAAGGCACCTACTATAATCTGTAATGATCTCATTTATTTGTTTCCTTGTCACACATTCCCTCCTCCTAAATGGAAAGTAGCAAGAGGGACAGTAATCTTGTCTATCCTGGTAGTACACTGATGAATTAGAGCTGAGAACAGTGTCTAACACAAGGTAAGTACTCAATATATATTTGTTGAGTGAATAAATATGTTAATCAGAGTAATAAATGGTGCTTCATCAATTTTCTTGGAGGATTTTTTCCTCATTAAAGTTATTATGCACTACAGGTATTCATCTATCATAATTCCTCAGCATTTTCTAGAGATTTCCTCTTTCAATATATGGGGTACCTATTTAGTTAAGACACCCAAGATTGTGAGATTTATATGTATATGTCTTATAAAAATTGTTTTTCTGTCAATTTATAATCCAAAAAGTAACTCAATTGCCTAAACCTAAAGAAAATGTACAGCTCTATGAATAAATTTTGGTTCACTATTTGGAAGGAGCTAAAAATAGCTCTAGACAGCAAATGAAGATAACTTCAGAAAAAATAGCTTTAAATCAAAGGAACAATAAGAATGAGTATCCAATGCAGTGCAGCTATAATAAAATGGGGATATTAATCAAATGCGGTAATAATGTAAAGTGGTATAAACATCTTTTGGAAATAAGTTGACCTGAAGAATTTGGGCCATAAAAATACTCAGATTTATTGACCAAGGTCATTTACTTCCAGTGTTTTATTCTATGGAAATGTAATTTATGCAGTATGGAGAAAGACCTATTTTCACAAAAATGAGTGTTGTTTATAATACCAGAAAATTTAAAATAAATATAAGTATCCAGATAAATTTGAGGGAGTGGCAAGATAAATTTAATTCACTCGATTAAATATTCTGTAACTAGGAAAATTACAAGGTGTGACAATGGGGAGAGCATTTACTATACCACATGTTCAGTGATTAGAGCAGGATCAAAATAACATAAATATAAGAATAAATCTAATCTGAACAAAATCAGAGATTTGATTTATTTTAATTGATTCAGAAGTTAAATTTATGAATTTTTTACTTTCTCTATTTTCTACTTTTTTGCTAATTTAAATATATTTAATTATGAAAATATATTTTAAATGTGTCTAAAAGAGATATGATTTCTTACACATAGTATCATTTTCAAAGCAGGCCAGTATGAGCTCTTATAGAGAGTTTGCTACTAAGAAAGTTAAGTTTAAAATCAAAACACAGAAGTAAACAAAATGCAATCCATAAATTTTTCTGAAAAAAGTATAATGTTAATGAATTCAACATAGATGTATTTGTTTAAAAGAAAACAAAAACACACCAAAAAATTTAGTTAAGCCATCTAAAAGTGATTTTTTCCATAAAAAATAGTAAAATAATAAAAATAATAAATAAATAAATAAATAAAATAATAAAAATAATTTAAAAACTGTAAATATACTGAATAAATTTGACTTTCGTTAATTCAAAAACAATATGCCATTTAAAAAACAAACAAGAAGGGTGCCTTGGTGGCTCAGTTGGTTAAGCATCCAACTCTTGATTTTGGTTCAGGTCATGTTCTCAGGGTCATGAGATCGAGCCCGGAGTCAGGCTCCCCACTGGGCATGGAGCCTGCTTAAAATTCTCCCTCTCCCTCTGTTCCCTTCCTCCCAAACAAACAAATAAAAACAAGCAAGCAAACAAACAAGAAGTGGCCCAGTACTCACAGGTATACAATATTCCACCATTGGGTAATGTAATTTGTGACCTTTTGCCGTTCGACCCGAAAAAAAGCAACTCTGGCAGACATCATAGTTAAAATGCTTTAGGCTTCTATACCTAGAGAGAAAAAAAGAAAATTGATTAGGTTGCATGCCTATTATTTAGTCCAAATCATTCATTTGTGGTAAGGAATGCCAGTCATCCAAATCATGATGGAAATAAAAGGTAGACTTGGCCACAAAATGTGGAATTTTCTTAGTATCTTAGCTCCAAATGAGGGCCAAGAGAATCTTGGATTTCACAAGGGAAATTAATGAACCCACCTCCCAAGTGGAAAAAAAAAAATTGGAGTTCAAGTCTCTAAAGCATGTTCCCATCGATTACAATATTGTGAGAAGACAAATATCCACATCAAAAGATTTTCTGTAATGTGTGAAAGGGATTGCAAATGGCCAAGAAGGAGAGTCGTATTTATTAGCTTGACACATCAAATTTTTAAGAAGCAATTACACCACCAATAAGAAATGAATTTCAAAATTCCCTGATATAAAGCTTCCTCTAGTCAGGGGAACAGCAGGGTTAATCAACTTAACAACAATCGTGGGCAGAAGTAGCACAAAGTGATCAGGTTACTTCTCACTAATTAAATGTCACTTTCTGCTTACTAAGTTTGACCCCAGAGGCCTTGCAACATCACCCAATTCCATCAGGGCCATATATGTATAATGAGTCAATTATCATGCATGAACATTTCTGGGATCTATGTAAATAGAAATTCAGAAAAATCTCTGCTTCTGGAGCAGAGTGGTATAAATAATAATAGTAGAATAAAATAAGCTTCATGGAGTAGCTATAAGAAGGAATGTCATTTTCAGACAGATGGAATATGTTAAGCATCCCATTTATGGGGGACACAAACCCCCAGTGAAAATCAGGGGGAAGGGATGATGGATATACGTTGAAATTGCAACAAAAGAACAGAAAACAGTCTCCTGCCACCAATGGCAACAGATCATCTCACCTGAACCCAACAATGGGACATTCCTTACAGATGTTACATTTAGCCTGGTGCTTTGCAGTCTCGGCCGCTGCCACTCGATGTAAAACAGGCAGCCAAACCATGGACTGTGGTTCCAGACGCATCCAGTCTATAAACTCTTTCACACTTATCTCTGGCTTATTGTTATTCTGGTAAAGAAACACATGTATTCAAAGTGAAGAAAAGCTCTTCATTTAAATTGCAGCAGGTGTTGCTTTATAATCTTCTGAAAATCTCTACAAAGTGAAAGTTCTAGAACTCTTTCCAGGTGAGTTAAAAATCACAAAATATTTAAGGTTCTTCATGGAGAGAAAATTTTAGAATTTAAAATTAGGAAAAGCAGAAATTATTCTATAGGAAGAAGAAAAAAATTCCAATACCTTAACAGACTCAGATTAAAAAAAACAAACAAAAAACCCAAGCCGTATGATTCTAGGTACTATTCTCACATAAATATTTTAAGCCTATAAAACTCATTCACCTAAGACAGTATAAATTTGACAAAGTAAAGACTCACTGGTAACTTCCCAAACTTGAAGGTCATGATAGTTGCTAAATAAAAACTGTTACTTCTGTGTCCTGCTCCACCTGTTACAACATCACACTGGGAATAAATTACTGTGAGTATACTTGGCAACATTTCCAAATTTATTGTGATTAATTGCATTAAATGTCTTAGTCTCTCTTTAGAACCTAATACTAATTTTCACATGTGCAAAGTTAAATTTGTAACAACATCCTTCTCCCACTTTTGTCAAGGTCACCCTATGAGCCAGTACATGGGAGAATCATATTTAGAATGCTCATTTGGTATTTTTTTTTGTATCTCTAAAACACGTAAAAGGGCCATTACAAAATGTAATAACTCATAACATCAATTCTCCTTAAAGAGATGGCATGAGCATTTTTTTTTTCCTCAGCAATAATAAATCACTGAAAATGCTCTGGCAAAATATCTGTAGCCCTTTCCTTTATGCATAACATGTAACGCCAGCAGTAACTCTTCTGGAACGCTTTTATATACAGCAAGCATTAAAAAGAATTTTGGGGTTTGTACAGAAGAAACAACACTAATAAATCGATTAGGTGACTCCATATGTAGTTACACTTTCGTGAGCATCACAGGAAGACAGAGGAGTTTCAGGAGAAGACAGACAGTGGGAGCACACAACCTCACCTGAAGGGCTCAGAAAAGGATTTTCAGAGAATGTGAGATTTAAGCAAAGATCAAAAGAAAGAATAAGGATCAGCAATGAGAATAGAGCTTGTAGGTAAAGGGTAGGAAAGACTATTCTAAACAGAGGGCACATGCCCAAAGGGGCTGGGGCAGGAATGAAGGAAGGCAAACTGCAGCTGAAAAGCAGACAGCAAAAGTGACCAAACCACAGGAATGGAAAAGCGCATTTTAGAGATGTGGGGTTTTCATGAGAGACTGTGGACTCTGGAAACAAACTGAGGGTTTTGGAGGGGAGGGGGGAAAGGGGATGGGGGGAGCCCGGTGATGGGCATTAAGGAGGGTACGTGTTGCATGGAGCACTGGGTGTTATACACAAACAATGAATCATGGAACATTACATCAAAAACTAATGATGTACTGTATGGTGGCTAACATAACAGAATAAAAAAATAAGATGTGGGGTTTTATCCACTGACAAGTAGTAAGTCTCCTTGAGGAGGCTGCTGTTCCTTGAACCAAATGTGCTTGAAGAAATAAAACAAAAATGTATTGGAATGGTACCAAGGTCTCCTACCATTTGGTTCCCCATTCCAATTCTCGGAACATCCTCCACACCACTCCTGACACGTTCTACGAGTCAGCGATCCTTCGCGTTTACCTGTTGGAAGCAGCTGCGAACACTGGGTTCGATATTACTGCCCCCGAACGCTGCTACTTCCCCTAGCTGCCGGGGAATCTGGATGGCATCATGAAGTAACAGGCCAAGCTGCCTCTGGTCACACATTTCTGTGGGCCCCGCCACTTCCTTAAAGAGATCTACAAGGAAGAGAACCACAAAGTTAATTTCCATCTGCTGAGACTATGCTTTTATGTAAACCACACCCTTGGTTTTGTCAGGTGAATGATGTAGACCAAAAAAAAAAAAAAAAAAAATCATGTGGACATGAATCACATTAGTTATCTAGGGAGAAATTTCATGTCAAAGTGATCCAGTTTCTTATAGAAATGAATACTTTTTGGAAAGGAATTTCCAAGTTCTAATAAATTAAAAAATCATACAAATTTTCAATGTTTTTCATGTGAAGTTTTATAAGAACAGAATAAAGGGGAGTAAATATTTATTTGATCTTGAAAACCATTTTCAAACAATATCTGGTAAATGGATATCAGATCAAAGTTTATAATTTTGGGGTTTTTTTTAAGATTTTATTTATTTATTTGGCAGAGAAAGATCTCAAGCGGGCAGAGAGGCAGGCAGAGAGAGAGAGGAAAGCAGGCTCCCCGCTGAGAGATAGCCCAATGTGGGGCTCGATCCCAGGACCCCAGGATCACGACCCGAGCCAAAGGCAGAGGCTTAACCCACTGAGCCAACCAGGCACCCCTCATTTTGGTTTATTTTTAAGGAAAATAATGCTACATCTAATAGTGCCAAGAGTGAATTTTCAAACAACTGAACCAAGCTCAGTGATAGTGACATAGTAATTATAACGAAATGTAACTTTAACTATAAGCATACATAGAAGAAGCAAATCCAAGTTAGATAAATTTAATTTTCATGATCATTTGTTCACTTAGATTTAGTTAGAGTTCCATTTGTTTCTTTTTCTTTTTTTTCTTCCCTTTTAAAAAATGTGAGTACAGGTGATACAATGTTACATTAGTTGCAGGTGTACAGCATAGTGACTCAACATTTCTATACATTGTGCTATGCTCACCACAAGTATAGTTAACCATCTGTCACCATACAATGCTGTTACAATACGACTGACTACATAAGCTCTGCTGTACCTTGTATTACTGATTTACTCATTCCATAACCAGAAACCTGCATCTCCCCTCTCCCCTTCACTCATTTTGCTCATGTCCTTACCCCTCTTCCCTTTGTTAAAAATAACACTATCGAAGCCACAGAATATTTATTCAGGACTCTTAGGATGCTCATTCTAAACCCATTCCTAGGAAGTAACCTCCTAGGTAATAATGCTTTACACAGAAAAGTACACATTTCAGTGACATCAATCATGCCAAACTTTCCTCTTTTGAGGAAGCCAACTATACTACTAATCCACAGTTAAGGTAAAACTACACGCAAAACACAAAAGAAAACATTCCTTAACACTTTGACATACTTCCGGATTCTGACAAAAGTTCTTATTTTCATATAATAGAAACAAAAAGGTCTATCAGGAGGTAGGGACAGGTCACAATCTAAAACTCAAGTTCTAACAAATCGGCACAGAAGAAAGACAAACGGGCCATTCTGAAGGATCTTTGTCAATGAGGAAGAAAGCCACTCGGCTATAAGCAAGAAGGTCCAGGGGTTGTTAGAACCTAATCAAGGGATATTCTCAAGAAGGCACGAAGAGTGAGGGAGATGTCCCCAGGGTAAGACACGGACATTAGCCATTGCAAAATCAATGTGCAGATGGTACCAGCTGATCCAGAATGGCACTTCTGACACTGAGTTTGGAGAGCAAATTGTCTTCAGTATTAATCTAACAAAGGAAATAATAATGAGGAAGTGTTCTGATATCACTGGAGAAATCAAAACTATAATCAGAGTTGCTAAGGACCTCACAATAAGAAATAAAACCAAACCCCAGAACATTTCCAGAATCGCAACATTCGCAGGAAAGATTTAAAGATTTTAAACCCAAGAGATGTCTTATTTAACTAAGTACTAAAATGGCATACTTCATGGATTAAGGTAAATATCAGAAATTTTTATTGCAGGGCCTCTACTTTCTTTGCCATCACCTAAAAGTTTAATGTGAAACAATACAGAGGACTAAATTTGATGACATTTGTAGAAAGAATTTCCACTGTATGATGGGTGTGTATCAGTATGCTGAAATAATGTTCCTCATCTGAAAGATTATACATTTCAGAAATATGTTTGAAGGTATGTGTACAGATAAAAGAAATCTTTATATACTGTATTGTGTAGAATCTAGTTTTTGCTCTTTATCTACAGTCACTGTGTTGTAACTCTTTCTTTTGGTCTCAGGTTACTCTCTGATAATCAGCTTGTAAAGAAAGGGAGGAGGAATCATTGATCTAGGAAAGCAGATCATGCTTACATTTTAAGATTCATGATAAACCACGGGATTGAATTCACACTTGTTTCAGAATAAGATGAGCACCGTGATATGACTGTTACTTTAGAGGAACCCTTAATTCTTCCAGGAGCACACAAAAACCCCAAACTATAAATAATTTTTAAAAAAGTCCTTTTCTTATAGTGCTACAGTGATGTTTTCATTAACATTTTCATCCCCGACACATTATAAAAAAATAAACTTTTTAGCTTTGGAAAGGATTATCTTTCAACAATTACAATGCTGAAGATGATTAAAGTTTTGGATAAATAAAGGACCACCTAACGAAAGCCTTCTACAAAGCTTTTTTTTTTCCCGTATGATTTACTAGGTTCTGACTCCATCAAGGTTCCTCACCTCCTGATCTTACCACAATCAGCTTTTTTTTTCACACAAATCCCACATCTCTTTTCACTGACATCCTTGTCAAACCATTTAAGAAAAATAAGCCATCATGATCTAGACCTGAAATTCACAGGCAAATCATCTCACAGACATCCCAGAAAACAAAAGGTTTTGAAAAAACATGTGTATGTTCACAGAAGATGCAAAACTTAACCTAGTTTGTAGGACCTGTGATCAAACATCGCCTTATTTTGGGTTACCTCAACTTTCATGAAATATCCCTCCAGAATGTATAATAGATTCAGTGAAGAATCATCGGGGATATGCATGGCAGATCAAGTCACCCACACTTTATGGACAAAATTAAATCAGAAAAACTTTCCAGTAGTTAAGAGTTTGGAGCCACACCAGCAAGTGTTACCATTGATTGAAGAGCTGTGATTTTTAGATATTTTTCCCGTATTATCTCTATTTGCTTTCAAAGCAAGGACTGTTAGTGTCATTCTTCAGCTGAAGGAAATCCGTTTCATTTCAGCTTTCTGAAATGTGAAATGGGAGTCACATCACCTCTTAGCTGGAGGTCTTCCATGGGATCAGGTAACCAGCACAAAGTCAGTCCCTCAGCCACTAAGTGGCAAAGCTGAGACTTGAAGATAGGTATCCTTGGCTCCCAAAATGCCAACACGCCTGCTCCTCATTAACTGACAGCTAAAAGGATACCACGGATTTATTTGGTGAATAAAAACAAATTTTTAAATTTTCTCACTTGGCAAAATATAATTATTTGCCAATGTCTGTCAGAGTTCTAGTCCCATCTAGTTTTTTTGGGGGAGGGGGGGTGTTCTTGTTTTCGTTTTTGTTTTGGTATTTAGAAGTACACAAGGTTCCAGCATAAAGAATAGCATGAAGGTTCTAGTCCATCTTAATTTTTTTTTCAAGCACTGGAAGTACAGAGAGACAGAAACTTTGGCTTTACATTCAGAACAATCTATGATCTAAGTCTACCCTCATAATTTATTGTGTCTGCAGCCACTGACTAGATTTTTAATCCACCTCAGAATTCATTTTTTTTCAGCTGGAAAACAGAAGTCACAACGCCTACATTCTGAGGTGATTCTTCTAAGGCTCGAATGAGATACAAGTGCAGTTGGTTCAAACTCCAACAAGCACCTCACCTCATTTCACACAAATCTGTGTCACTTCTCACTGACACCCTTTGTCTAGCCTGGGACGTGTGTAGTAAGGGGCAAAAAGAATAGAAACTGTTATTACAAGCAAATCATATAAAGGAAGCCTCCAATCAATTATTATTATTACTAAAAACACTACTGCACAGGAAAGGTCTTACATACATCTGTATTTTTCTTCTAAGAGACCTTTGGAGAGAGACATCAATCCAATCTTCAGACTCTGCACTCTTATTTTTCCAGTTCGACCCCTGTAATTATAAGAATCCCAATGTGTTAGATGCACTTAAAGCTGTATACAGGACACTAATGATCTCTGAATACCTATTTTCTTCAGGTAAACTATTAGAAAATGATTGCATCTTAAAGAGGCAACTTTTCTATTCCCTTTTAAAAATTAATTTTAAACTCATACCATAATTTCATGACATGGTTTAACAGCATGCTTGACCCAGAGTATATAGCCCAAAGTCACTTACATGGAACACAGGAACTAGGAAGAACAAGTAAAAGTGAAAGTAAAATGATAATTACAAAGCTAAAAAGATATTTTTAGAAATAGTATGAATTAAAATCTGTTAATGATTACAAATGCAAGATTTAAAATGTATAGCTAAGATATAATATGTATGTTGCTTAATATAGCAAGAAAGGTATAATAAAATCAAATGTACAAAAACTAGAAAATCAAGTATACCAAGGGGTAATAACTTGCTAGATATTTAAAAACCTCTTGTCTTCATTGATTTTGGTCTCTGTCAATTCAGTTTTTTAAAATTATTACTGTAATTATAATGGTCGGTGATCCTAAAAAGACAGGTATGACATCCCTATTTGGAGAAGTCTCAAATTATAATTAAATACAAAATGTATTAATTAGTCAACACTAGGAAATAGCTTTGTACTATGCCAATGAGAAACTGTAAGTTGACTAGAAGAAAATTTTTAACTTTAAAAGCATCTCTATGCTTGTCTTTATTCTTGTCATTTATCAAAGAGTTTCTGAGTTGCCTACCAAATGTACCAATGTAATAGAGCCTGGGGCTGAAGAATGGGAAATGCAGAAATGACAAAAATGGGTAACATGATCCTTGCTATGGAATAACACACAATCCAGAAAAAAAGTCTTTATCATCTTTATTATTTCATATTCAGGATTTGCTTTCAGTTTTGGTTTTTAACATTAATTTTTCTCAAGCTATGTTTTTAATACACAAGTACAGTATACTCAATACCTATTAACTAAATGTCTATGTAACTTTATCATTATATACAATTTAGTAATTCATGCTATCTAAAAAACAGATAAATATTTATATCATTTAATTTTAATTTTAGGTGGTCTTATTGTCAAACTGTGTTTAAATCTTGTTCTTATTGATATTCCTACTATGAATACTAATTGATAACTTCTATTCTCAAATTATAAAAACTCAGGTAAGTTTCTGTGTATATACCATGACATTTAAAGTATAAGTAAAAAAGAAAAACATGCTGAGAGATCAGTGAAATGTATTTTCAAAACAGTCCCTCAATAGTCTAGAGTTTATTATAACCTATATTAAATCATATACAATAAACTTACTAAAAACCCTTCATAGGCATGTGTACAACATTCAGAAGTGACCTGTGGAATAACTAATACTTAAATTTTCAAACAGATATAGCCATTATAAGCAGAAATCTAAGTTAACGTACTCATTCCAGTTTCTTGCCATTATAGAAATACTTCCAAATTAACCTTAAACTGAGCCATGTTATAAATTGTGTTTCTAGTTCACATTATTTTTAGGTGTTTCCTAATTAACACTCCAAAATACACTACATCTGTTTTCTTCCCTCCAAAAATTTGGAAATTTTATTCTCTGGATAATCAGACAATAGATCTGCAGAGGAAAACGGCTGGTGAGTACACCAGGACATGAATGCGGCCAAGGACAAAGGAAGACCTTAAGAGAATAAAGATCAAAATGCTATGTATTAGAGAATGACCTCCAGACTACAGTGATGACACAAGAAAGGAACGTCATCAGGAAGGCTACATCCATTCAACACACCATTTAATCGTTATGAAGATTTCCTGTGATCTCAGTGTTGTTCTGTGTACCATGAGGCCCAGCAGAAACGTTTAAGACATAATTCCCACCCATGATAAGGTCACACACAGCTAGAGAAGAGAGACAAGAAAACAGTGGGAAATACACAAGAAAATAGGAGAGCAACCTTTGGGCATGAAAATAAGTACAAGAAAGTTGTGGCTGACTTGTTATTTCTGACTGACAATTAGTCTGAGTAGTTATTAGTCTCATAACATTTGATAGAGAAGATAAGACTCAAATCAGACACTGAAGGTATGACAGGCTGGACTGTCCCTAGGAGAATGTAGATTATCACAGGAAAAGCCTAGGCAAGGGGACAGAAGCAGGAGTGGGAACACCAAAGACACGATGCATTCAGGTGCAGGAAAGGCTTGCATCAAGGCTAAACAGTTGATAAAGTTGTCCAAGTTATATCATCTGGGCCCGGATGATAGGACTTTAATGTTAAATAAGATATCTAGATTTGAAAAAGAAGAGGGAGGTAAAGAAATTTATTAGTGAGTGACATAACCCAATATTTAAGTATTTGGTTCCCTGGTAGTCTTCATAAGTAACTCCTGAAATTAGTTTAACTGGACAGATATGTATCTTATAAAACTATATCCATCTTGGCACAGTGGAAAAATGACTTAACACTGCAGCAAATGAGGTTAATATTTTCTGGAGGGACAAAAATATTTAAATCAAGTGTCCCAGACTATTGCTTTAAATCATGATTTAAACATTTTTGATTTCTATTAAATTTAGAAGGAAGATCGTGGAGTTAAGACTTTTTAACCTGGAAAGATGAAGACTGAGTGAGGCTGTGAACTCATAAATGGAATAAATTTTATCTTTACAGTTTAGAAAGTTCTTTCTACATATATTAGCTCATTTGCCCTTCACAAATATCTTATGTATGGTAAGCAGAGCAGATATTTTTATCTCAATTTTTCAGATGAGAAATTGAGATGCCAAAAGTTGAGCGGCTGCCAAGGTACAAAGCAACCAGAACCAAAAATTTGGATTCTCATCATTCATAACAGAAGAAAATAGATTTTTTTTTGGCAAAAACCCAAAATATTAAGAGTTGGATACATGTTAAAACTTGAAAAACAAATAGTAAATTTAATATAACTTATAAAGTACTCTTTTTCTTAGATATGGCAATATGGTAGAAATAAACCCTGGGTATTAATTCCCTATCTACCACTAATATGCAATAGGTGGCTATAGATAAATTCTTTTATCTCCCTGGGTCAATTAATTGATCAGTAAAACAAAGAGGTCAGAGTAAAATGAAGAGGGAAGAATGGACAATGGAAGGTCCTCAAAGTCCTTTTCCTTCTAGAATTCTATGATCTCACATGTGTGAATCACTCATTACTTCAAGAGCTGCTTGAATATACTTCAAGAGCTGAAAATACCCGCTTTGGCTGTATCATATTACATAAAGTAAGGCAGTCAGAAATATATGGTTAATGAGCAAATATCAAAATAGCTGAATGAATGGAAACATTAGATCATGGTTCTCATTTCCAAGGTTCAGAGACTTCTTAGGGTCCAAAAATGTTCTAGCGCATTGGATCATGTAGCTTATAGTTCCATCAGATTCTTAAAGAAAACTAAAAACTTAAAAAGAGTTAATAACTCTTGTTTACATTAGTGGATAAATTACAGTTGTTAGAGAAATTTGGGCAATGAACTCTGGCCATCTGAGACTGCCATTGTATGATTAACTGTGTTTTTTTAGGTTAATTCATGAAATTCCTCTCTAAGATAGAAAACTAGACTGAATGTTTACACCATTCTGGCCCAGCATGGTCTTCACTGTATTTCTTTGGCATGGAAGGGAAATAAATCCTGAAAGCTTTTATTCCTTTAAAATGGAAAATTTCAAGAAACTCTTTTTCTAAATAAGAAACAGTACCTTAGTGTAGCATTTCCCATGTGTTCACATTTGATGATGGAAAGTGGAAATATGCCAACATTTGATTCCCTAGAATATGAATCACAACATTTCACATTCTGCTTCCTTCACAACGAAGTGGCACTATTCCCTTCGGCTGTCCAGTGAAAACAGCAGATGTAGGTGTTACATGTTATGAGTTAGATCTTCCTAAAATTCATGTGTTGAAGTTTTAACCACTTAGTACTTCAGAATGTGACTGTGTTTGAAGATTGAGTCTTTAGAGAGGTAATTAACATAAAACAAGGCCATAGGGTGGGTCCCAATCCAATAGGATTGATGTTTTTATAAGATTAGGACACAAACACACACAGAAGAAAGACCATGTGAAGACACAGGGAGAAGACCGCCACCTGTAAGCCAAGGAGAGAGGCCTCAGAAGAAACCAACCCTGCCGACATGTTGATCTGAGACTTCTAGTGTCCAGAACTGTAAGAAAATAAATTTCTGTTTTTTAAACTACCTAGTTTGTGGTACTCTGTTATGGCAGCCCTAGCAAACTAATGTAGTGTATTAGAACGAGAGGAGGATGATTTAACCCCTCTCCAGTTCTTCCTGAAATTATTACTCAAAACATGTGTCTCTACCATACCCCTGTGGTGTTTATCAAAGTTCTCAGCTAAGTATTCTAGGAATTCAGCATTCTTTTTGGGTCCTCAAATTAAGTTATAGGCTTTGTAGTTAAAATACCCAACTGACCAGAGATTTTGGTGAATTTACTATATGGAAAATGTCTCTTTTGGGGGTTTAAAAAAATTGAAGATCAACTAAATAGTGAATTAATGCTAACAGTCATATTTTACCCTAGAAGGATAAAAAAGAACAAAATGAAATTTATTAAAAGATGCTACATAGGGATATTGTAAATCCCACATTCATTATTATTACTGATGTTTGTGCCACTTGTTTTTTAGTGAGTTTCTTAAGAGTCCTCAAGCATATAATGGCTATTTAATTATTTTAAAAAAAAGTTTTGTTGTGATATTTGTGACTATTGAAAGATAACAAATTTTTCTAATCAAAAAAACAAACTTTTAATTAAAGCACCCCTAAAGCTATTGTTGTCACCATTTACTTCTTATGCGAAATCAATCCACTGCTAAACACATGTACATTTATAAACTATCATCTATCTTCTTCCTCTCTAAATCAAATAAAGCGATGACAAATACAAATTTTCATGCAGCTAATTAACGGAAAATAACTTTAAGGTTCTGAGAGAAAAACCAACAGTTCTCATTTTCTTCTTTCATCTTTGCATATTTTAACCCCCTACCAGAAGAATGAATAATTCCTAATGTTTTGGAAATGTCAGCCCACAGCAGGTCTTTCTAGAATTGATTATTTCACAAATGCACTGTCATATTCAAAACAGCCAAATTAATGGCGAATGAGTTATGCTGGAAGTTGAGAGAGCTCTTCACGTGACAGTGAGCATCTAATTAAATTACAGATATGATAGTGTCCTATAGCATAAATTATTTAAAACACCACATATACACAATACCACCATTATAATAAATAAAGCTAATACCGAACGACAAATTAAATCCCTTTAATTGCCTTTCAAATTGCTCTTAAGTTGTCATACAAAAATTGCAGTGTGGATTATTACGAGCCAGTCAATGACTGTAACTCCTAACAACAAAAATAAGACTTTGTCTTTCAAAAGAAGAAAGGAGGAAATAGGACTTATATTATATTGGGCTTCCCCCTAGCCAATGTGACACTATAAATCCGACAGCATTTATAAACTGAAGCATTATCTTGAAATAATAGGTAGATATTCTTTTTTGTTATATTGTTGGTAGAGAGTTCAAATTTTGGACAGTCCTTCCTTTCAGCAATTAACCAGGGGTGAGGAGAAAGGGACTTCTGTATATAAGCATCAAAGGTGTGGACGGAATTCAGGGAACGTAACGGTGTCTGAATGGAGTAGGTTATGAGCTATTTGTCCATGAGGAAAAGTACTTTGAAAGCACTTCTTAAAAAACTCATTTCAAAATTTAGACATTTGGCCTTACCAATACATTTCATTCAATGACTACATTTTAAGGAGAAACAAGACAAACTTACGTGTCATATACATTGAGCAACCAGTTGAGACACATATCCACACAGAGCGGAACGTTGACCAGATCCTTGTGCATTTGTTCAAGGCCGTCGTAGGTTGTCGTCAGACAGTTGATGACATCTGGAACGCTAAGCAGCTGATCATTTTGGTTCAGTTTATGCTGCTTGAAAACTTCATTTGTTGTGTTCAGTTCTAAGAGATCCACTAATCAGGTGAGAGAAAGGAATACACACAGTCATTAGATTACATAACGACGCTGAAACAAAGACATTTCTCATCTTAAAAGTATTTGGCTTGATTCTCCAGCTTAAGAATCTATCCTTTCCAGCCAATTTCAATGTTTAAAGAAATAAATAGCATTTCCATTCTTACATGTCTAAACTCTTATCCATAATCTCTTTATTTTTGTGCTTTTGAATCTAAACTCTGTTACTTTCCAATCTGATCCCATTTTTTTGCTCTTTGGTCTATCAGTTCTTCCTACTTTCCTTTTCAGGCTTTCCTCTCTTCAGGCTCTTTCTACTTTTAAATATAGGAAGGCATAAATAAATCTAGTCCACATAGTAGAACATCTAAAATACGGCACCGCTCTTCTAACTCCTGAGAACAGCCTGCTCACCTCCTCCCAGTCTCCCTTTACACCACAGCCAAACCAATCATTCTGTTTCTCAACATGTACATCAGGACATACAAAATTCACTGAAAATGTGCAGTTGAAAAAATGGGTTCTGTCGAAGAAAAAGTAGTTCTCTACTGCCTGCTGAACAAACCTGATCTAGAATGCCCTCCCAATCTGGCCCTAACGTGGTTTGCTTCCCATGATGCTTTGGCACAGAGGCCATTTTAGCTACGTGGGATTTGCAGAGGTCCATAGTACAGGCCCACATGCACGGGCCTTCATGTATCTGCTCCCACTTTTATGCTTCATGGTCAGAACGTCTACCGTGCGACTGGCCTATGCTAGATGCTAGAGCAGGGTGGGCACAGAAGGATAAGCTGGGACCCCTGCTCTCAAAGACGGCCAGTCAGAGAAGGAGGGTGAGCATACTGATAACTTTACCAAAAGGAGTGAAAATGCAATAAGAATAAATAGATTTCTATAAGAGCTATAACCACAGGGGAGTAGAAGGAGTTTAGAAAGGGTTTCCTAGGCAGGTAGGATTTGAAATGGGCCTTAAAGACTAGAAGACACAAGAGACCATGTAAAGCTAGGAAAAAAATTCCAGGAAGATAGAACTGCTTGGAAAAAGACAAGAATTCAAGAAGTCTACAGGGTTCTCAAAAATGACAAGGGCAGTATGGATGGTCCGTGGCTTACACAGGGGTGGCACTGGTTACATGAGGCAGACACTTGGTTCTCAGGGACAGGCATACGTTGCCCTAGGGGAGATCCTCAAGGGCCAGGAGGAAGAGTTGAGACAAAACAACAACAACAACAACAACAACAACAACAAAAAACCCTCACATAATCTTTCTTTTTAATCAACTTTGAGTCATTCATTAGCTAATTGAAAACAGGGCACCAGTAGATTATCAAATTACCATGTGTCTATACATTTATTGAGTATAGAAATGACTCTTATAAACCCTTATCTAAAAGATAGGGGTTTGGAAAATTATAGAACCTGTATGAATTTAAGGTCTGCTCATTGAAATTCCTGCTTCATAAAATGCTTTCCCTATCTCCCTATTTAACTTTTAAAAAAGAGATGTATTTATTTTTTATTTTAGAGAGAGAGAAGGAGAGCACAAGCAGGGGAGAGGCAGAGGAAGAGAGAGAATCCTCAAACAGACCCCCCCACTGATCACACACTTGGGGCTGGATCCCAGAACCCTGAGATCATGACCTGAGCCAAAATCAAGAGTCAGACACTCAACAAACTGAGCCACCCAGATGCCCCACCATATTTAACTTTTTAACATTAAAAGAAATAAGCTCAGGGGAACTTTTTATTTTAATATAACCAACTATTTCCTCCTTGTCTCATGTAAAACTATCTCCTCAAAAAATATAATGACATATTTTGACAGTTAAATAAAATGAATGAATAGCTTCCTTTGTATTTATCTATTTTTAACCACTGAATAAGCACTAGTTTTGAATTTTTTAAAGACATTCATGAAATGTGTCCACTCTTGCTGCTTAAATACCATAGAATGATTTATTTTTTTCAAGTTACTTATAATAGAAAAGAACTGCTTTAAAAAATTATACAGAATAAAATTATTTCCAGAACAACTCAACACAGAAGACTTTATTTAAAAAAGAGAAAGAGACAAATAGAAAACACAAGTCTGGATAACAGGTCAATCCCTCTCCTTCTGATGTCAAAGTCAGCATTGGTAAAATTTGAGCTAATTGCAAAAATAACTCATGTAAGCTTCACAGGAGTGAGAGACAGTATCAGAAAAAAAAAATTAAGAACCATCTGGAATCTTCAATATCATTTGTACCCTACTTCTTGGCACTGTACGCTGTTTTCAATTATAAACTTCCAGAGGGCAGGAGGAAAATTCAAACTCCTCCCTCATGGTGCTTGACAAAGAGAAGTGCTTCATGATGGTGGCAATAGAACTATAATTCCACACAGACACAAAGAAACATATTCAAATACTGCCAAAATGCTCTAAGTTTTCTGAATTCCAACACTAATTACGCCAGCAACTCAGCACTGCTATTGTATCCACACATGGCAGAAAGTGACAACAGACCAAATTCCAAAAGGACCATTTCCTGGATCACGCTGCCCTTGCATTGCTTCTAGAACAGCCTCCTCTGTGATACACTTTGTGGCTATGACAGTAATTTGTCACATCCCACAGACACTCATGTCTTTAATTTTTAGTGATTTACTTTGACACTTCGCCTTTCCTGCAAAGTGTCACGTTTAGGTTCCTTTAAAAAACTGACTACATTTAAATCAGAGAAAATTATGATTTTCTCTTTTCAAAGGGAGACAAATGACAGCTCAGTCATGTGGCAAATGAAACAAACAGCAGAATCATTTTCTAACCAACGTTCAGGCTTTTTCTTCAATCCCACATATGAGGCACAGGGGATCGAATGGAAGTGGGTCATTATTCTCCCGTTCTGCAAAACCACAGTTTGGCACCTGACCTTGGGCTTCTGTAACTCCTAGGTTCTTGAACTGTTTGACCATTCCTTCTGAACACCTCTCCTACCTCCTCTTCTCCAGACACCTCAGAAATAAGCTCAAGGTCTTGCATCTATGCCCCTTCCCTCTGTGAACCTGATCCCCTCACTGTCAATACTTCAGGCCTCCCTTCTCTCTGGATGGCTCCCAATTCTGTTTTCTCGTGCCCATCTTCTGCCTGAAACCTGACCCACTTCCCCGCTGTTCTGTTCCCAAACAGAACTCTCCCATTCTGTTTCAGGGACATTCACCTTAATATATTCCAAATAAAGGTCTTCTTATGTTGCAATCCAGTCATGGTCTTATCACCTTCTATGGACCAGGAGTCTGCAAATCCTGAAATGTGCTAACACTGTCCTCCCTTCACTTTCTGCCAGTTGTCAACTAGCAAATACCCCACCCCCCCCCCAGTCATCAGTTCTTCCTCCTCCTTACAAATCCATACCCTCTTCTCCCCTGTGACCACTACCCGTCAGTTTAGCCCCCATGATCTTTTACCTGAACCATGTACTTGTCCCTGTTCACTGGGTCCTTCCTTCTGTCTTAGAGATCATCTAAAGCATACATTTGGGGGCGCCTGGGTGGCTCAGTGGGTTAAAGCCTTTGCCTTCAGCTCAGGTCATGATCCCAGGGTCCTGGGATTGAGTCCCGCATTGGGCTCTCTGCTCAGCAGGGAGCCTGATTCCCCCTCTCTCTGCCTGCCTCTCTCCCTGCTTGTGATCTATGCCTGTCAAATAAATAAATAAAATCTTTAAAGCACACATTTGCATTTGGGACTATCTCCTAACTCCCACAAAACAGAAAGTGGTCCTATAGCACCCCACTCCATAAATAACAAGCACAAACTTAAATGCAACATTTTGAGAGCCTGAGGAACAACAACAACAACAACAACAAAAAAAAAAAAAAAATGAAAAGAATGAGAAAAGGTTTCATGAAAAAAAAAAAATGACCTTCCAAGTGGATCTAAACTGATTTTAAGGACTTTTCTGAATACTGGACAAATAGCTCATAACCTACTCCATTCAGACTCCATTATGTTCCCTGAATTCCATCCACACCTTTGATACTCAGGTACAGAAGTCCCTTTCTCCTCACCCCTGGTTAACAGCCATGTGCCTAAATCCTGTGTGACTTTTAACGCCTGGCTTAAGTGCTTCCTACTCAAGGAAGCTTGCCTTGTTCTTCAAGGCAAAGACCATTCCATTCTGAGAGCAAGAGGAATCTGCTGAAAGCACGTGTCCATGTGTAACATGCTATCTCTGAATGTAGGTTCCACCGAGTGTGGGAACCAAGTCTCTTTACATGGTCTTATCTCCTGCACAATCATGGAGCCCAATAAATGAATGAACAGTCACAAAGCAGTGACAGCACACCCTCTGCTTTAAGACCTTATGCTGGGGGTGCGGAGGGGGTTACACACAATGAGACGACCCCTGACCTGAGCCGTTCACAGTGGAGGCGGGAGCTCCTGACATTATCTATCACACACAGGCAAGCATATGGTGCGTAGGTGAGAAACGGTCGTTACAGGCAATCATAAAGTTCTGGAAAAACTGGAGGCAGGTGGTTTTAGCTTGTAAATGTTTCCAAAAGAAGTAAATTTTTAACAGTGTCTGGGAGGAGGAAAGGGTTATAGACCTTTGCAGAGGAAGGGTCAGGGCATTTCAAGTAAACAGAAAAGACGGGAGGAGGAGGGACAGTTTAATCATGAACAGGTGAGTTGACAAGTGGTGCAGAGGCCCGGGCTGATGAGCAGTAGGGGCAGGGGCAGTGGGGAAAGTGAAGCCAGGTGGCTCCAAACATTTACAATCCAAAGCAACCCAGGGCTTTTCTTAGTATGCATTTCCACATGTAGCTTGGAAGGGGGAGGCATTCCTCCTCTGCTCCTCTCAGGTTTGAAGGAATGAGCTGAAGGAGGGAGTTTTTTTCTTGAGAATTCTGAAGAACCAGCAGAGGAAAACACCAAATGTGTTCATATGTTTATCCAACCACAAGTACTACTGAAAACTCGGACCACGTTCATTGTGACAAAAAAGCAGTCTTTGGTCCATGGCGATTTTATGGCTGAGTCATTTGTCCTCATTTTATAGCTCATCAAGCCTGAGAAGACCTTCCAGATCCGTCAGCTGGATACAGGACACACAGCTGAGCCTCTTTCAAAAATGCTGTCACCCCGGACTCACTGAGCTACTGAACATCCTTTTTGTGTGCTCCCCATTCACTTCCCATTCCCTTCCGGCTCAACGTACACATCACTGGCCAGGCTGCGTTGGCTCTACTGGTCTGTACTGGTAATTCTGCACCAGGGCGCTCTGTGCATTGTGGCATCAAAAGCATTTCATTTTTTTTCTTTCATCTGTAAATCTTCAGGTGTTTTTTTTTAGCCCTGAAGACTTCTCTTCCACACATAACTTAGGTTCTTCTTATCTTAAAGCTTTCCATGGTTGTGGGTTTTTTTCTGAATGGTTCTACAGTTCTCTTCTAACATAACCAGCTCAAAATGTAATTCAAATTTCTACTGACTTTTAAGAGATTTTTAACCTTAATATATCATTTTTCAAAGAGTAATATTCAAACCTTCACTGAACTGCCTAGATAATATAACAGTTGTTAAAAGGTAGCAACAAGAATACTTGGAATTATTCAGATTACCAGGCCATAAAAATAGATGGGCCGATGTCAGTTTCCATATTAACGATCTGACAAGGCCTACATGTTCTTTGAATAGACTCAATCATTAAAACTATGACCACAAAGAGAATTCAGAGAGATTCCATTTATGTTTTATTATTACAAGTATTCCCATTTTTTTTTTTAAAGATTTTATTTATTTATTTGACAGAGAGAGATCACAAGCAGGCAGAGAGGCAGGCAGAGAGAGAGGAGGAAGCAGGCTCCCTGCTGAGCAGAGAGCCCGATGCGGGGCTCGATCCCAGGACCCTGAGATCATGACCCGAGCCGAAGGCAGCGGCTTAACCCACTGAGCCACCCAGGCGCCCCCAAGTATTCCCACTTCTAATTCAAGTTAGGTTGTTTGGGCATGTGTGTCGGGGAAGGAACACCTCTTTGGTAAAATGGTTATCACAGAACATGACTCTGAGCAAACTCTCTGCAGGAAAAATCATGTTGATAAGACCAAACATTTCAGGCGCCCGGGTGGCTGGGTTGGTTAAGCCACTGCCTTCGGCTCGGGTCGTGATCCTGAAGTCCTGGGATCGAGTCCCCTAGGGAGTCTGCTTCTCCCTCTGACCTTCTCCCCTCTCATGCTCTCTCTCACTTTCTCTCTCAAATAAAAAAATAAAATCTAAAAAAAAAAAAAAAAAAAAGACCAAACGTCTCAAGACATATTTAAATAAATACAGAGCCTTTTATCTAATTTTCTAGAAGGCAATTCAAATTTGAATCAGGAATATTATTTTTTTAGTATTGCTTTATTACATGATTGCATTGAATCAAACTGTTTGGAATCCTAAACTTCCAAGTGAATACAAAGTACGAAGAAGAAAATGATCTACTACTTTGATTTCCTGATTTAATCCCTTTAAATTGGGTGCCAGCATAATTTTTGAAAAAGCTTTTTATGTTACTCCTGTATTTTGGCTAATTTTGTTCTCCAACTGAGAATGGCATATGTTCATTTGTTTTACTACTGCATGCATGCTGATGGGGCAAATAATAGAGCATTTATGGAAACATGGCCAATTCCTTGAGTGAGATACACTGAAAATGAGATTAACGCTATAAACACATCACCCTCTTTATTTAACTCTGCCTCAAAAAAGAAAAAAAAAGAAGCAATCCAAAGAACAGAGTGATTAACTTTGGTAGAATAACTCACAACACAGTGCTTTTTGTAGTCTTCGGATTTTGATGGCTGTGCGGTAGGCAGAGAAACGTACATTATTCAGGTCAGCTGAAATGGAAAAGGGAACACATTCAAAAGCATGCTTATTATTTAACTTCTATTGAATGGCAAGAACATGTTTGTTTACTTCAGATGATGGAAAAGCATTATGCCTGTTCTTACTAAAAAGGCTTCTCTCAAAATCCACAGCATTTATTTAAGAGAATAATGAAATGTTCATTAGCACCATAGTGAGATACATTCCAAAGTGGTGTTTCACAGCTTTCAAGAGGGCATTATCCAATAGGAAAAGGAGGGAAATGAGGAAAAGGAAACATGGCCTGTTAACTTCTGAAGGTTTAATAAATCCATCACTTTGCAGGCACAGGGCCCTTCCTTCTCCGCTGCTGGGAGGGACTCTCCTTCCAGGGAATCTTCCCCCAAGGACAATTAGTTTTCTGTCAATGAGGCTGTCCTTCTCACTACTCATAAAAGCTAGTCTTATTTCTTCCATCCCGATCTATTTGCTTCTTTCGCTCTTTTTATAGATATGGTTAAAGTTATCCCAAAATCTATATTCAGATCTTTAGAAACAGGGGGTTAAATGTAGTTAATAATACTGTATTGCATATTGAAAGTTGCTAAAGGAGTAGATCTTAAAAGTATCACAAGAATAAAAATGTTGTAAGGATGTGAGGTGATAGATGTTAAGTAGACTTATGATGGACAGTTTCATAATACAGTCAAATACTGAACCATTATATTATACGCCTATAATAACTAATATAATCTTATATGCCAATTATATTTCAGTTTAAAAAAAAAACACTTTGGTATCAAAGTTTGGTACCAAAAAAGATTTGGTATCAAGTTCAAAGAAAGATATTGTAATATCTTTCTCTGTGTCCTAAAGACAGAGTGTCTGTATTAGAGACTCTTTGAACTGGAAGCAAACTCAGAAATCATCCAAGTTTGTACCCTCACTTTACAAATGAAAGAAACCCCTGGCTTTTCTCTCACTTGTTCACCCTTTGTAGCCTACCCTCACCCATCCAAATGAAAGCTGAACAGATAGATGCCTGACCTTTAAAGAGATCAAGAGGAGTGCTCCCTTTCTGCTGGAGTGGGAGTGGGTGTGAGAGCCGTCAGGGGCTGCTCTCCCCTCCAACAGTGCCTTATCTACCCAAAGAGAAAACTCTCAAAACCGCTGGACCAACCTAAAGGAAGCAGGCTAGGTCAACAGTTCAAAGTCATAGTCTACCAGAAATCCACAAGTTCAGAATTCTCTCTAGCCTCCTCTGTTTTCTTACATTTTTCTATTAAAATTATTTTAGCTTTTCATCACGACTTTGGCAAAAAGAAACTAGGCAGTTCAATTTATTAAGATTAATTGAATAAAATGTGAGGTAACAGGAAATTTAAAGCGATGAATTAGAGGTTGCTTTGCTGTCACTGTTTTTGTCTTCAGGTAAAGCTGAAGTTTAAGATGACTCCATAGGGAGAATCTGCATTCCTCCTTTTAAAATCAACTTCTTGTGATTTCAAACCACACGCTCTCTCAAGAAGAATGGAAAAAAAACTGTTCCCTGCATTGCCCTCAGAAATTCAACTGCTTTTCTTTTTTTTTTTTTTTTAAAGATTTTATTTATTTATTTGACAGAGAGAGAGAGAGATCACAAGTAGTCAGAGAGAGAGAGAGGAGGAAGCAGGCTCCCCGCTGAGCAGAGAGCCCGATGCGGGGCTCAATCCCAGGACCCTGAGACCATGACCTGAGCTGAAGGCAGAGGCTTAACCCACTGAGCCACCCAGGTGCCCCTTCAACTGCTTTTCTATGTCAGTGACACCATCTTTTAAACATACCATGCCATGTAGGGAAAACTAGTGCTTAGTTTATAGTTAAGAATATACAATTATCGGGGCACCTGAGTGGCTCAGTCAGTTAAGCGTCTGACTTCAGCTCAGGTCATGATCTCAGGGTCCTGGGATAGAGTCCTGGATCGGGCTCCATGCTCAGTGAGGAGCCGGTATCTCCCTCTGCCTCTGCCTGCCATTCTTCCCTGCTTGTGCTCTATCCCTCTCTCTGACAAATAAATAAAATCTTAAAAAAAAAAAAAAAGAATATACAATTATCATTTGTTTAGGCTAATTAAATAAAATAGCACTCACCAAGGGACTGAAAGAGTTCAGTCATTTTAGGATGATCCCAACAGGTTGTCTGTGTTTGATGGCTGGGGGGGGGGGGGCAAAAAAGGTAGTATATTTAAATTAAGAACATACAAAATAATATAGATCACATAGAATGCATCATTCTGAAACCTGATGTCCAGTTATTACTTAATATTTGAAACAAAAATAATAAATTTTTATTTGAGCAATGATATTGTGAAAATATAGGTAAAAAACTTTGTTTTATCTCTCTCTAAAAGATTTACAACTACCCATTAAAACCCAGATATGAAGTGTGACCCTGGGGCATCAGGCTTGATGCACCCAGATCAATGTAGTTTCCAGAATAATTCTACTTGTGTTAGGCAGATATAGATCCTCATTCAGAATAAATCCTCTGAGAGCAGAAGTGCTGTAAAGAGTTGCTAAACTTTAGAAGTCCTAATGAAATTTCCAAAGAACTGAGAAATAAAAGAGTTTAACTCTGAATAACATCTTCACCCCACAATCGAGTGAGGCTCCCTCTTCTTTTTAACCTCCAGTCTCTCCTTCCTTGGTGTAAATTAGCCCTTCTCCCCTGTGGGGGCTCACTCAGAGCCCTAGAATTGATATAAAGATTACTTCAAGTTTAAGACATCTAAGATTGAACAGATGTAGAAAGAAGTCTTTTCCGAGTTTCCTTTATCTGACTAAATGCAGCAACTTCTGGGAAACAAGGCTACCATAAATCCTTTCTCTGGGGAATTTCGTGGCTATGAAGAAGACAGAAAAAGCACTTGCACCTGCATAAACAAACATTATCACAAACTTTCTTATCTCATGTTTATTCTCCTAAAAAAGCCATTTATCTTTCCTAAAGAAACCTATTGGGTCTTCACAAATGAGCCTTTTCTCCCCGACTTCTTTCCCCTGCTACGCTGGGTACATATGCCCCCCATTCTAACCATCCTTTCGAGTTATTCACCACTGCATGCAGAAACAAACGCTCCTCTCTTGCTAATCTGTCTTTTGTCAGCATAGTTCACAGACCCCTAGAAACTAAACCTAAGAGGGTGCAGGAAAAGTTGTTTTTCCTCCCCAACCCTCTCTTCCTGTGTATCTGGATTCTCTATTCCCTTTCTGCATGACTCTCTCTTGCCTATGTGATTCCGTGCTTCTCTCAGCAATCAGCCTCCCTGACAGTTAGCCAGTACTTTTTGATAGACATTGAACAGTTTTTCTTATGATGCTTATTCTTCACTTAAGAAGCGAATTTTATATTTTTCTCATTTTCTGTAAATTCCAAAACTAAGTCATAGAATTAAAAGTCTTTCGGGAGTAAGATGCAGGTAGAACAAATCCACTTAGTGCTTAAATTAGGTTCTGTGTGTGTGTGGGGGGGTGGTAAACAGCTCCTAACTTCAATGGGTTGGTGTCCTTATGTTTCAAAATAGTTTCCTGTCCCTTTCCTAGGTCAGAATAGAGTAATAACGTTTAATAGCACTCGAAAGACTTCTGGGATAACACTCAGTTCTTATAAAACTGTTTAGTAAGCTAAGTGAAATGGCACAGTACACAAGAGAGTGGTATTAAAATATTCATGCAATCAAATTTAAGAGAGATTATTTTTTTAACCTAGGTAATATATCAAAAATTGGGACATGTCACTTGGAATAGGATATAATCACTGTTACATACGCATTTATAACAGAGCCCCCCAAGAACTCATAATTTGCTTTGAAAAAAATTTAAAGATTAGTTATGAAATTGGGTATGCAAAATGTCCTGGAAATTCCAAAAATCTCACACAAATTAACATGCCTAAAAAGTGAAGGTCTATTCCAGGAGGAGCTGGAAAGTTGTCTAGCTCCCACACCTGGTTTTTGACACCAATGCAGAGGCAAAATGTTTCCACTTTCCATTCTGCTGCGGAACACCAACCAAACCATTCTACCATTTTCCCCTCCAAGTTGCTACAAAGACCACAGAGAAAGTACTGAGGCTGTCTGACCTAAAAGTCTTCCTTTTCATAATGTGACCCAGAGCTTGACAGAAATGCAGAATCTCCAACCTCTATCAGTTCTATTAAACCGGAATCTTCAGGTGAACAAAATCCCATGGGATTGATATGCCCGTTCACATGTGGGAAGTAACTGACCTAAAAAGCTTCTAAGGCATGAAGTAAAAAACAGAACAAAACTGAACAAAAACAAAACCCAAAATATAAAGACCCTCCAGATTTTGTTCATAAAACAACTTCCTCCCTATCATCAATAAGAATTACAGAAGGATTTGCTGGAAATAGAGTGTAGTTCAAAACAAATCCATCAGGAGCTCGCAGTGTGAGACAGACGACCAGTATTCCCACAACCCCTGTCGCTTTGGAGCCATCTGAATCCCCATGGCGACACTACTGTCCAGAGACAGACATCCCATCGTGAAGGACCAACTCAAAGCTCGAAAACCAAACCAAAGCTTTGAGGAACGCAGAGCCAAACTTTTATACCTAAACAACAAATGTAAGTACTCTTTCTCTCTCTAGAATCACAAATGTGGAGCTTTGGCAAGCAACTGCTGTGGAACCACAAGGGGAAAATGCCACTCGGCAACATGGCAGCAGCTGAGAATTCAATGAGAAGACCCGCTTGCTAATGGCTCTTTGGAGTGAAACCACTACGAGGAGCTGAGGGAACACACACATTTGGCAAACAGATGGAGGGAGGGAAAAGGCATCTCCCTTTGTGAATTCAATACCAGTTGATTCATTAGGCAGAACTGCCAGCGCTGAAAATAAACACAGCCTCTGGTTACAGAAGTGTCAGTGCAGCTTACCAAACAACAGTTAAAAAAAAAAAAAAAAAAAAGTAATAGATGCAGTTGGCTGTTGGATTTTCTTTTCTTCTCTTCTCTCTCTCCTCTCTCTCTCTGTCTCTCTTTTTAGAGGGGCGAGGTTTTTAAAGCAAAATCCACAATCAACCCGAAGAAGGCTCTAAGTATTTGAACAGCTGCACATGGCTCAGGTCATCCAGCCCAAATGCCTGCAAGTCCTCCCAGAGTGGGCAACCAACACAGAACTGAAAGCAGCATTCTCCGAACCCCCACCCCCACCCCACAAATAACAACAGCTCAGCTTCTGGCCAACCTCATATCTGAAAGGGGACAGAACCTCATACTGTGCAGCTTGATAAACTATTAAAAAAATCTAACAAAGCAGCACTCAACAGGAAATGCAAAATCCTATGAAGCAAGCGATAGGGAGAGCGTGTGATATGCGGAAGTAGGGTGCTGAGCTGTGCTAGGTGTGGTGTGCTTGTGAAGGGGAAGGGGAAAACAAAGGCAGCTTCTCTTGCAGGCCAAAAGGTTACTGGGTCTCTGAGCTATTTTAAACTCTGGAAACTGAAAAAAACAATAGCAACGCAAATGTTCTTTCTCCATCGAAATGCAAACTGTGTCCACTGGGATGCAGCTGATGACTGTCCTGTGGACGCAGACCAGTCAACCAGCTTTGCACCCAGGGGCAGACTCCGTTTTAGCAACTCTTATTTGACTCTAAAGATGCAGTTCTTTGCATTCTCCTGGGAGCCTCTTATAACTTCTTACCCATTCCGTGATTAGTGAGTTAAATGAAATCTTTGATGCGTGCTCTTTCTATATGCCACGAGACTCAAGATTTCCCCTAATTTTTATTCACTTATTTGAATTTCTAACTTTTTAATTATTTTTTAAGATTTTATTTATTTATTTGACAGAGAGAAATCACAAGTAGGCAGAGAGGCAGGCAGAGAGAGAGGAGGAAGCAGGCTCCCTGCTGAGCAGAGAGCCCAATGCGGGGCTTGATCCCAGGACCCTGGGATCATGACCTGAGCCGAAGGCAGAGGCTTAACCCACTGAGCCACCCAGGCGCCTTAATTTTTTAATTTTTTATTGAGGTGTAACACAGTGTAAGTTTAAGATGTATAACATGTTGGTTTGACACATTTATACAATCCAGTAGGATCACCATGGTTGTGTTAGCTAACCCCTCTATCCCATCACATAATTATCATTTCTGTTTTGTGGAAAAAATATTTAAAATCCAGTGTTCTAGCAACTTTGAAGTCTGAAACATAGTACTGTTGTAGGTAATCACTGTGCTGTGCATGAGATCTCTGTTAACTGTTTTTTTTTTTTTAAACATCCTTTAATGCCTTGGACAGTTCTGGTTCCTATTTGCTATCCCATATACTTATTAAAAGAGAACCCCGTTAAGTGTCCAGCTGAGATAACATGTGCTCCCTGTATTATACGGAATTTGATGAAATGCTGAACCAGTACGGTTAATAAGTGATACATGCTTCTACCTATTATTATTTGTAATGTATTCTGAAGAGCCCAGAAAGGAAGACACAAATAAGCTTGTACACTGATGGCTAGAACACAAAAATGTGTAAAACAACATGGTCCAATATATGAGACAATGAACTGACAGCAAAGTACATGTGATTTTGATAGATTGATAAGAAACTGATTTCTGGGCAATAGACTGCCCTGGGGAAGAAACCTTTTAATCCCATTTGTCCTCACTAGAGCGGCCTCATTTTCTTCCATACAACCTTAAAAGATGGCAAGAAGGCACCCTCCTTACCCCAAAACTGACACTTAGTTAAACACATTTACTTGTTACTCATCTACTCAATTTTGTGCTTGAAACTGGATTTTGAGTTTTGCATGTGTTGTTTCATTTCAATTGCAATTCTAAGGGCATATAAGAGAAAAAAATTAAAAGTGAGTCAGTTAATTAAAAAATACAAGTGAGAGAAAAAGAACGACCCATATTGTTCAGGGATAAGATGATCACGGGAAGAGAAATATTTCTTCTTCGCTGTGCATAGTGAAAGATGACACAGTAGGTCAGGATACACAAGATTAATTACAGTAATAGCCTATTATTTGACTGTCTGGTCTATACCAGGGGTTCTTCCAAACACTTTCCTTGTGTAAACTCAACCTGCATAAAAACTCAATGAGTTGGGTGCCAACAGTATCCCTGTTTTACGGATGAATGCATTAGGGCCGGGAGGGCACTTAGATGACTTGCTCAAGGTCTCAGTAAGTAGTAGAAATGGAATTTGAATTTTAAGCCTGTGTTCTTAATATGGAAGTCTACTTGTATGACTGAGATTTTAACATCTTTCTGATGAATCTGTCTAAATCTGAGTCAATGGTCCATCATTATAATCATTACAAACGATCTCATCTGCCTTGCTTCTCTCTCACTCCTAGCAAAGCCCAAGCATGGATCAGCTCAATTACTTGCCTCTCTGGACCTGAGCAGCTGTGCATGAATACAGCTGGAGAAAATCACTCAACAGACAGACTAATTTTACTTTAAATATTTAACTTCAAACCTCAAATGTCCAACTGCTGGCAACCACACAACATCCCCTAATAAACTCACTTCCCAGACCCCAAGACAATTTACTACTGCCATCTCTCTCCCAAACCTAAGTAATTTTCCCTCCCTGCCTTATATCATTTCACTTGATCTCACACTTCATTGAAAAGAAAACTAGAAACCACCATATTAGAATTCCTTCATCTTCCAACCACCAAATCAATAAACTACCTTCCATCTGCCAGATTGTCTTCTTCTCTCCTCCTTCCTGAGGAATTCCTCCACCCATCAAAGGCCAATATTTCCCAAGCTTTCTTTAAAATCTCTTGTGCTGCATTATTAACTCCCTTCTCAATAAGAACCTTCTCAAAATACAAATGTTGAAGGATCTGCCATCCTTAAACACCAACATCCCTACCTTGAATCTACATTTCCTGCTCTCTGTTACCTTTTTTTCTTCTTCACAGACAAAATTCTCAATTGAGGAGTGCACAATCTCATGTTCCATTCATTACTGAACTCACATCAATTTCGTTTCCAACTTCATTCCTCTACACACGGGCCCTATCGAAATTATAAGTGAACTGTGTGTTGTCTGATGCAGTGGCTGCTTTTCTGTCTTCAGTGCCCCAGACTGCTCCTCAGGGTGGGGAGAAATAAGTGACAGAAAATCAACTCCTTAAGTCACAAAGCACAGTAGAAGGTAAGAAGTGCTATATATAAAAGAGAGAATTTCCAGAATGATGAGACACAGGCCTTTGCAGGTTCTGCTAATACCTTCTTTAAATACATTTATGAAAGTTTGTATAGGAATATAGGAATCAGAGGTGTCTGGATGGCTCAGTCCTTAAGCGTCTGCCTTTGGCTCAGGTCTTGATCCCAGGGTCCCGGGATCCAGCCCTGCATGGGGCTCCCTCTGCAACAGGAAGCCTGCTTCTCCCTCTTCCACTCCCCCTGCTTGTGTTCCCTCTCTTGCTGTGTCTCTGTCAAATAAATAAATAAAATCTTAAAAAAAAAAAAAAAAAGAATATAGGAACCAAGCAGTAACTCCCAAATAATCAATTAGCATTCAGGTGATTAAAGTGTAAAGAGTGAAAACAAATTCTGGCAATCAGAGGCAATGTTATTTATCTGAGTAGTATCTTCTTAAGGATCTAAAAGGTGACATTCTTATCTTGGAATTTATAATCCCCCCAATTTTTTACTCGAGACCAGAATATATGAAGAATATGGAGTACTCCTGCTGGTATGCAGAGTCTTACTGTGTGTGTGTGTGTGTGTGTGTGTGTGTGTGTGTGTGTGTGTGTGTCTGGTGTGGTGTGTGTGCATGACGGTGCAGGTGGAAGACAGACTGGACAGAAGATGAGGAAGCAGCTTCCTCCAGGGGATGGAACATGTGTGTTCAGGTTACACAGAACTTCTTGAACCCTCGCAAACACTTTCTGCCATCTTCTAGGCTTTTAAAGGCAGGAAAGGCAAGGTTACAGTTTTTGAAATATAAGAATAAATCTAAGGGAAAACTTAAGAAAATTTGAATGCCAACATTTCAGGAAAAAAACCTTTCTGTTTAAATTCCATATAAGATACAGGATCCTACTTGGTAAAAGATATTGAAAAAGCATAGACTCTTCCTTAAAAAATGTCACTGATTTGGGGTGTCTGGCTAGCTCAGTCAGTGAAACATTTAACTCCTGATCTCATGGTCATGAGTTCAAGCCCCATATTGGGAATGGAGCCTAGTTAAAAAAAGAAAAAAAAAGAAAGAAAAGAAAATGTCACTAGCTTGTCATGATAATGAAGACACAACACAGGATGACGAAATTGTCCCCAGTGGATAACTCCAACTCTATTGGATTCAAGTATAAGATGAACCTAAAATAATTTCATACTCAAGAGTAGGTTAAAAGACACAAGCATGTAAATGGCTATATAGAGACAAAGGCTACCAAAAATACTACCAAAACCCTAAATACAAATGTATTTTACAATACATTTACGAATGTAAATTATAGAACAATTTGTTACAAAACAATATGACGAGGTTTGCTTGTATTTGTTTTCAAGTAAAGTAATATGATTTGTGACCAAAATGGATGTGCCTGGGTGTGCCTGGTGTGCAGGGAGCTTCAGGTGATACTAGTTTTAAGGGCACTGGAAGGTTGTCTGGAAGAATGAACGTGCATATACTCAGTAAACCCAGGGGAGCCCTACTTTGGGAGTATCTCTGCTTGGGCCCAGAACTCAGAAGGAGCTTCCCCTCTGCCCCAAACTCGACCCCTTTTCCCTCTAAGTTGTCACACTAGGGAGGGGCAGACCAGTAATGCACATTAATCAACATTCCTGCAGGTCACCTGCTGTTGAGTTGGCTCTGGGGAGTGTTCTAGACCCCCCTGCCTGGGGTGTCAGCTCCAGGATTATTGCCCACCAGAGTTGAGTTTATCCTTATATCCTTTTAGTTTGTTTTTTAAAGCTGAATTTATATTATTTAGATTTAAAAAAAAATACTTTATCCATTTATTTGACAGAGAGAGCGAGCAAGCAAGAGAGGGAACACAGGCAGGGAAAGTGGGGTGGAGAGAGAAGCAGGCTCGCAGCTGAGCAGGGAGCCCGAGGCAGGACTCAGTCCCAGGACCCTGAGATCATGACCTGAGCCGAAGACAGAAGCATAACCGAGTCACCCAGGCGTCCCTAGATTTCGGTTTTTTGTTTTTGTTTTTAACTACTCTACCTCTTTCATATGCAATTTTTAAAGGAGAAATCAATTTTTTTCTATATGGTTGTATTGAACTTTACATTGTACATTTTACTTTACAATCCATATAGAAAAAGACACTCTATTTCTTTCACTATTTATTTGATCATTATTGCTTTTGCACTTTTGCTAGTTTCAATGACTATTTAAAAAATTTAATCTTTACAAATCAAAATATAAATATCTCTTTTTCCTCCTTAGTGGCCCCATAGTGACTTTTCTGTACTTTACAGTAGACCTTTATTAATTACAATTTTGACCCTTAAAGTCAGACAGTAGAGTAAGGCTGACAGTGCCCCTATAATACAGTGGAACTGAGTAACCTGTAAGATGCCAAGGCCAAATTCCACCTCATGGTAAAAGTAACACTGGCCCCAGCCATATATAGATGAATGGCAGGAAAATAACATCTTTTTCAGTCCTGCACTAGTGAATGTCTTTCTCAGACCATGTCAGTTCCACCTGAATTATCTCAGTAAGTCAGGGCACTGGTAGATACACTGGAAGTTGTCCGTCTGGTTACAGTTTGCCAATTCAAGGCTGCTGCAGGGCACAGGGCCTACTGTTATCTTTCTCAACAGCCAAGGTGTGCTCACTTGTCTGAAGCTGTCTCCAAGCCCAGGAGGTATAGGGATCCCAAGACGCTTATGTTCTTTCATAAAACTACTTCATTTTTCCCATCTCATCAGCAGAGTTGGCCCAATGATTTTAAATATTTATTTTCAACATAGGTAAAGTCACAGACTATTTCTTGGAAAAAGAGACTCTCCTACATTCTCTTAAGCTTTGTTTCATTTATTTCTTTATCATTAAAATGAAAACACAAGCTCTACTCCTGCAGAGACACTCAAAGTGTGTCCCAAGACTTCTCCACTAAAAATCTGGCACCAGAAGAATGCCATCTCTCATCTTGACTAAGGAGGGAGACAGAGATGAAGACAGCTCTAGGAGGCCTTTCAGAGAGAGCTGTGTTTGCCTTTCATTATTAGTTACATATTTGTTATGGATTTATTTTGTTTTGGGATGAGTTTCCTCCAGTCTTTAAACATAAAATTCTTTATGTTAATTTCTTCTTTGTTTTGTTATACACACACCTCTGTTAGCTTTGACTTTCTTGTTAGGCTAAATATTTGGAAAACCCTTTGCTGTCACTCCTCTCCGCTCTTATTTAAGGGAGAAATATTTCACCTACATCACTGATTGGGTCCACGATACCTCTAAAGAAATAAGCATTAATTCTCTCCTTTAGACTGTACATATATAATGAGACAAGGAAATCGAGTTTATGCAAATAAACTACATGACTGCTATAAAAAACAGCTACTTGCTCTCCAAGATTTTATTTACAACTATAAACTTTGTGTTTTGTTTTTTTCCCAGCAATTGATGATTAGGGCAGCAGACAATGGCCTTGGAAGGCAAGAAAGGGGAATTATCCCTAATGGACATGAGAATAGAAAAGGAAAATATAAAGGAGATGTAATAACTTGAGGAAAAATTTGATTTAGGCCTGTTCGTCAAGGGGAGTGAGAATAAGGCAGAGAATCCATGGAAGTGGTATCTGTAGGTAATGATAGTTTATTTTGATTAATACACTGTAATACTGAGAAACGTCAGTTTCAGAGAATGTGATATGTATTATCTAGTAAGAAGAGATTACTAAAATGTTCACATGAAAGCTGCATGTGTGTGAGCACACTTAGGATTCTATAAAGAATTTAGGTTTGCACCTCAGATTCAAGTGGAAAAACTGTTAGGATGTGAGGGGACAACCCGTCATGAGAGCAGCAGCAGCATTTCCGGTAAGGCTTCCTGAAAAGTCACGCACTGTGGCTTCAGAGATGACATCGTAGAGGGAGAACAGAAAACCAGATTTCCTAACTTCACCTTACTAAATTCTGTGAAAGAGTGCGACTTACTAACAGACTGGATATGTACAGAGCCATCTACACAAAAAGCCCTACGGGACTTATGAGCCCGCTCTGTTGAGCATCCTAATCATGGATGGAAATCCACCTAATGACAGAAATCTCTGACCGTGGAACTGAGGAAAGGTAGTGGAGGGCCACACACCCTACCTCTGAATTCCTGTCAAGATCCGACTGGCAGGACTGTGGACAACTACATTTTTCTACCTATAGAAAAGTACCTCTCTCCATTACTGCACCACGCAGTGTGACATTTCCTTAATCATATTAAAGCATGCATTACCCTTACAGAAATGACCTACGAAAATGAGCTCTGCCCTCAACTGCTGGCCCTTAGTAGGTGTATCATAAACGGCAGCCAATCCGTAGCATGAACAAAAAGGATGTTTGCTCAAATTTCCTCCACCTGACCACGCCTTCTTTAATATAAGTCCCCATACTACCCAGATTTTCCATGTGACTTAAATTTCTGTTCTCTTTGCTCAGTGCAGAGAGCTGGAGACGCAACGGTCAAGAGGCAGGAGCTGGAGTCAGTCCCTGGGTTTGAGCACTAGCTCTTCCTTGTACTGGTTGTATGATTGGAGTAAGCTATGTCCGTACTTGTTATCTAAGCCTTGTTCGTAAATGGGGTAATGACAGTTCCAACACTCCAGTGAGAATTAAGAGATAATTACAGGATTAGCACAGTGGCTGGCAAATGAATATTCAAAAAATATAATTCGTTTCAGTGATCTTTATTATCACCCGCTATGACTATTTATTAGTATTATTTCCAGATCAAAATGAGAAGCAATGAGCTTTATATGATTAACGTGACATGTTAGAAAAGTTCAACCCAAAGCTTTTACTCGTTGTTACTTTTATGCCTGAAACACCCTGGATATTAACTTTTAGCTGAGGAAATGAAAAACGTGCGCAAAACACAAACACATAACTAAAAATCCACAGAGAAAGAAACCTGGCTTTGATGGTAGATTTTTGTATATTGTAAAGGCAGCAGGAGCCATTGCAGGTTTCTGTAAACTGATAGAACAATGAGCTGTCACTGGATCATACTAGAAAAGAAAAAATAACTAGATCAGATTTGGAAAGCCTACCTTAGATGCAGCAAATATAATTTAAAGATATGAGTTTCAACTTTAGAGGGATTTATACCATACAGACCCTTACAGTTCAAATCTATATTCTACCATTTTTTAGAAACAAATGAGTCTGGAACCACTGCAGTACACCACAAAATATTAAGGAAAACACACCTAGAGAGAAAGAAATGCATTGGAGAGCCATCAAAGTAGGTTTTAGCTAATTGATAAAACAAAAATATGAAAGAAAAACACTTTGTTCTTCCCATTCTCCTTTCAATTTTCTCACTATATTCTGCCACTGAAGTATAAAAAATCTTATACTTCTATAAAGAATACAAAATCGTATACTTCCACATTTTTACCTGACTCTTATTTTCTTTTTGGCTAAATTAATACATCCTAATATGCTCCAGGAGACCCTAGCTGCATGATAATCATGCTAAATTTGTTTTTAACATTCTTCCTCTATTTACTTGTGCAGCCATGCAAAAGGAAGTGTATATTAAAAGCCCTTTCACTCATTATTTACTTGCTTATTAATTTACTTGGGAATTAAGTTTTGTTTTCATAACAATTCTTCATCTGGAAATACTGGCTCATATCAACCCTACCTCCAGAGATTGATATACTTTATTATGAAGAAAGAAACTGTTAAGTTACACAACAGAGCAGGTAATGAAAGCATCTGGCTGAAAGTTTTCTAAAAATAAGAGAATTCAACCTATATACCTGGGGAGATCTCTACATATTTCAAAGTCCCAAAAGACACTTAACAGTAAAATTATATGGAGTCAAGAAAATTCAATCTTTCACTAACGATGTTGAAGGTATTTTAGGATGCTACAATCCTACAAGTCACATTACACATATTGGCCATCATTGTATTATACATATTTTAAAGTGCTGGTCATGGTCATGGTCATGGAGCTCCAGCTAATGAGATGTCAGAGGAACAAGCTTTTGCTATACAGTTTACCCCATCAGAACTCATAGTGTGAACAAGACTATAATCCTGTGAGAGCCAACCAAAATTATAAAAATTCTGAATCAGTGAAACTCTGACTTAATGTCATTTTTAGCCATATATAATCAACTTGGACATACAGAAATTCCTTTTCAATAGCAGTGCTAAAATTCAAGATGGATTCTTAAAATGACAAGTCAAATAAATAGCCAGCATATAACATAATCAAACAAGAGAATTAATATTTTCTTTATCCAGTAAAGACAAAAATCTGCTTTGCTGGATCTGATCAACACTTTAAAAAAAAAATCACATAAGGATTCTTTGTCAGTTGAGTAAAAAAATTTAATTTCAAATAATTTCATGGACTTCTTCATTTTGTGTAATACATGTGTTAGCTTTCTACTGCTGCTATAAAAAAATGACTCCAAAATAAATGTCTCCTTAAGCTAAAATTGAGGTTTGCAGGTCTGTGGTCCTCCTTAGAGATTCTAAAAGAGAATCCCATTGGCTTGCCTTTTCTAGTTTCTAGAGGCTGTGAGTATTCCCTGACTCATGCCCCCTTCTTCACCTGCTGCTATTATTATTAATTATTATAAAAATAAAAATGTAAAAAATCTTAAAAATGGTTTAAATTTGATTCAGATGATTACATTCTCAATAGAGACATGTCAATTTACCCAGCCTCTGACTTTTCTATTCATGAATGCACAAATCTGACACCAGCCAGTTGCTTTGCTACCTCATCCTTAAGTTTATCACAAACCAGTACACTATAGACTCTACAGTGAAAGTAGTGAATTCCATTAAGGCAATATAACATATACTATTATTATATTTCATATATGGTATGGTGATTTTTCTTTACCCAGAGGATGCATCTCAGACTACAATAGAACCTTCATAAAGAAATACTATTTCACAAACACTGGCTTCATATACAAATTTTTCAGAAAGAGGGATATTGGAAGAGTAGATTATTGGTGTCAGCAAGGATTCTGGAGATCCATATGCCATTTAGGAAAGATACAAAGGAAAACTGGCCCAGAGATGTTTACCCAACTTGCCTGAGGTCAGCTGGCTAATCTGAGACAGAGTTGACTCCTAATAATAGTGATTACTTTCCTGTAATTATGATGCTGTTCACCATACACATAAAACAGAGTCAGCTAGGACTTTCATCAGTTTAACACATTGTAAACCAACATCTTTGCTAATTTACACCTCAAGGGATTGTATCATTCTGTCCTAGGACAATACCTAGCCTAAGCCAAGGATCAAATCCTACTCAGACCTTGTGTAAATGATACAAAATGTATAAAATGTTATATAATAAAGAGAAACTGGTATGTAAAAAGGAGAAACTCTCAAATTGACAATAAAAAAAGGAAGAATGATAAATCTAAACTATACTGCAGATAATATCCATAAGCCAAAAACCCCTGAAAATACTGAACTTTTTAATGATAAAAACACTGCTTGTTTTTAGTGGATTAAAATGAGAAGAGTACAGCACTTTTTAAATGGATTTTCTGGGAGAAATAAAAATGGTTTAGAATCAGTACAGTGTGAGAAACAGCATCATGTCCAGAGTTTGACATATTTATTTACTAAGATTTTATTCTTAAGTAATCTCTACACCCAAGGTGGGGCTCGAACTCACAATCCCAAGGTCGAGTCTCAAGCTCTACAGACTGAGCCAGCCGGGTGCCCCAAGAGTCTGACATATTTAGAAATTTTGTCAGTTTCCCCAAATATTTTAGTATCAGTTTAAAAATAATATATGCTAAACACACCTATGGCCTTAACCTAATAAACTACAAAAAATACTCTGATTTTTAAACTAACTTCTTTTAAATATTATATATATATAGTTTCCTTCAGACAGCAGGATTGAATTCTATTTTCCAAAGTTACAGTGGAAAGCCTCTTAAGCTATCAACATAACTTTGTATTTTTGGTATCATAAAGGAGAATTAAAATCAACTTACTTGATGTAATAGGGCACTTTATTATGTGAAATGGATCTCTGCCATGGCAGCTGGACTGAAGCTGAAGAAACAAAGGGAGGTTATTGGAAACACTGCTCACCCAAAAGACTTACGCCATAATGCAAAACAACTGAACACATTTTATAGCCAATTCAACGCGAACTGTTCTGGTTTTTGAGCTGGATTCCTATAATTATGAAATCTGTGAGGCTAAACAAAGAGTAACTTTTTAAAGATTCATTTGAAGCAAGGAAAGAAACAATGCAGGTTCCAATTTCAAATGCCAACCTAACTAATTGAACCTATTGCTAAAAATACTTCTCAAAATCAAGTTTTATTGTTTATAATCACCACAATTTAAAACTTAGTGCTATCCGAAAAATGGACTCTGTATATATTTTTTGATTAAGCTAAAGCCAAAATTAATTTTACCTGGTATATCCAGATTATAAACTAGATTCCCCAAGACTGAATTTTCCAGATTATTAATAACATGCTTTACTTTGTTTCACAAGAATAACTATCTAGGACAGATGGCATTTAAACAAACTCATTTGTATGAATTTTTAAAAGGAAAGAGTAAGACAAACACAGGCAAAGGGTTGTTAAAAACAACAACAACAAAAAAGAAAACAACAAAGGTAATTATCTGGATAGAAGAATGCCAAAAACTTAGTTCATCTGAAATGCACAGAAAATACAGTTTCTTACTTTCACATTAGATATCACTATGATTGAGATTTTATATTTTGTTTCAGGTACTTATATCTTATAATTCCAGTTCTTCCTTATTTATAAAACTATATTATTCCTATAAAATTATTTTAAGACTGATTTAAGAAGAGTTAAACATGTAAAGTTAGAGCTACTAAGGAATTTTGCCAAATAAACTAATAAACAAGCAATTCAAACAAATTGTTGCAATTATCACTAGGCTCTCAGAGCCAGTTGTTATCAATGCTTTTTTTTTTTTTTCTGAATTTCAGGTCACATTAATATCTTACAAAAATATAGCATTCTAAACTCGCAAAGCCTTTTCAAATACATCTGTTGATAAGGAAGTCAACAAGCCCTCATTAGAGCTCTATCTGATAAGTAAGGAACGAGATACTCAGAAGTGAAAGAATTTGCTCCATAAAGAAATGGCCGAGCTCAGACATGATCTCAAGATTTCTGACCCCTAGTTCAGCAATTCTCCTGTTCAACAATTCTTCTTCTCTTTATAGCATGGGAGCACTCCCTTCTCCAACTATGTCCGTGAAAATATAAAAGGGTGATGAAAATGTGGAAGTAGGTATAATAAATTTCTCATTGGAGCCAACCTCGTTTCAGTGTTGGCACCAGCCCCATAGGTCAGTTTTTATTTTGTGTTCTAGCTAAACAGACTCCTTTTATAACCTGGCTGATGTCCAAGAAATATTATAAAGCCAATGATTCCAAGCAGCAAGAGATAACAATTATTCAATTTATTAATTGGGATTTGGTTTACATGTCTTCATTCACGTTAACAATTGTTTTGATTTGAAAAACTCTGACCTCCTTGGACTACCAGGGCCAGACAATAAAAGGCCACATGCTTTGGTTTCACAAAGTACATGTGAATCTTACCATGTCTCCTTTCCTAAAGAACATGAGTTGGATTTTTATTATGAACAAATGGTTGCTGGGTCAAAGTGCAGGATTTCATCACTAATAGATAACTAATCCTTAGAACTGTAAATAGAGTCACAAGTTCTTGTTAAATTCTGCTTTAATTTGGCCTTAGCACACAGCTTAAATTAAGTTTAAGAAATCTGAAGTAGTTCATACCTAATGAGACTGCACACTTCTTTATCAACACTGATGGCATCCCAACTTTAGAAATGTACCCTTGCACCCAGTATAATCCAGGAAGGACTACAATCACTCAAAGATAGGCTATCTAAGAGCTCTTGTGTGTGAAAGAGAAAATGTGTATGGGGGCGTGGAGAGGGGGAGAGGAGTGGGGGAGCATGAGGACTCGAGGACAGGAGGGGCAGGAAATGACTAATTTAGATTCTCTAAACTGTGAAAATAGAAAAGCCAACCTTAAATTGAGGTAAAGCAGATTATCAACCATGACAAAAGATTAAGGGAAAATATGAATGTAATCGATTTGGTTGGAAGAGATGGTATTACTTCAGTTTTCTCTATCATTATAGATACAAAGAAGTTCTCATAATTGGGATATAAGCTGTGCCTTAAGTTTTAAACTTCATTTATGTTGAATTAAACAAGCTGTTTCTGGCATATGTTTGCCAGGAAAAATAAAAGGAAAGAAATTAATAGTGAAAGCATCAGTGTCAAGAACTGTGATGGGTGCTATGAAACTCACTCTGCTTCCTCACTCAATTTTCAAGGCGATCAGAAAAAATTGTTATTATTATAGAATTTTAAGATAAAGAAATTAACTCTCAGGAATCTACAGGTCTGGCAAAAGGCAGAATTAATAATTTAATCTTAATTTGGATGACTCTGAATCCTACATTCTTTAGTTTCCCCAGCAATGAATGATAAAGAAAATAGAAGCTCAAAGCACATATATAAGATCTCATGAACAGTCCATAAAATTAAATGTTTCAGTTGGAGAATATTACCTACAAATCTACATATGTGGTTTGGCTACATCTGCAATACTGGACCGAAAGAAAAGCAAAGTATGATTACAGTGAACCTAATAAACAAAAATCTCAGATTTGTGGGGAGTTATTTTTTTTATTGCTAAAGATACAGGTACATTTTAAATTGATAAACACTTTTTAAGAAGAAAAACTAATTAGAAATCTGAAAATGTAAAAATGATTTCTTTATTGTGAAAAAGTTCATAGCCTTTATGATACGCTAATGATGATATGATACTATATTAGTTACTATAGCTGATGGTTCAGTGAAAAACCACAGCTAAAGACAAATTCAGTTTTGCTCCACTTTGGGGACTTATCAATGGTGGCCAGATTATTACAACTAATAACCAATAAACAATATGGTAATGAATCTTAATATTACTTTCTGTACATTTATTGAACGTGAGTAAATGTAGCAAAGAATATGGCTCCTGGAAGGAAACTGAAAGAATATGCTCATTCCCTCAGTTAATGAGAACAGTCAAACTTACTAGAAAGAAAATGCTGGGAGGATGGTCCAAAGTCTCTATGGGCTTCCTGAAGCTGTTTAAGGCGATCATCTACAGAAACCTGCATACACACATGCAAGAAATAATTTGATTTGAAAACAATGACTTTAATAATACTTGATTTAAGTATTTTTCTATTTAAATTCAATTATTCAACATAGAGCACACATCGTTAGTTTCCGATGTAGAGTTCAAGAATTCATCAGTTCCATGTAACACAGGTGTTCATCCTATCACATGCCCTCCTTAATGCCCATTGCCCAGTTACTCCATCCCCCACACACACCCCCTCCAGAAACCCTGTTTACTAAAGGAGGCTACTGCCCGAGATATGACTGCTTGTGCAGACTCCTTCTCTATCTCTAGGACCAAAGTACTAGGATTAAAATACCCTCTTCCGGTACCAACTGACTGCAAAGAGCACCAGGCACTCTTCTAAGCAGTTCATACAAATTAACTCTTTTAACCATCACAATGACCATGTTGGGTAAGTGTTATTTATTATTATCACCACTTTACAGATGAAGAAATCGGGGCACAAAGAGGTGTCCAAGGACAGAAAGTCAGTACCCGACAGTACTAGTATCCACATGCAGCTAATCTCGTCCCAGGAGCTCTTGCTTTCCTGTTACTCTATGCTGCCTTGAAAGCAGGAAAGCGCAAAAGCATCTAAAGTCAAGCTGTGGCCTTGTGGCCAGTGGCTACTCGTCTCTCCTCTATAAGGAACGTAGTCAAAAGCGCCACAGGAAGCAAATGAAAAAGAAGTCTAAAATAATGCTGGGGAAAAACACAGATAGATGATGACAGCCAGAGGCACAGACAGAAAGACAGGTAGATGACAGAGAGATCGAATTAGACAATAGACGGATAGATAGAGATGGATGGACAGTACGAAGATCTAGGAGTATGGAATCTCTTATCTGCTTCCACATTTGTGTTCAATCATCTAAACTTGGGGGTATCCAAGGGTATAGCAGCCAATTAGTATACTCTCTGAATCTGTCCTCCCAACTTCCACCGTTAGCTCTCTACATTATGAAAATGCACAGCGGGTCCACTGCGAGGCTAAATGCAACTCAGTAACCACCACACACAGCCTACTGACACTTCCATTTTCTTTTTCCTGGCCCCGGTCTCTGCGTGCGAGTCCTGGATAGATTGTCCATCCTATTTTCAGCTGCCTTTAAATGAAACGTGTCTATCTCTGGCTCCCTGGGCAGCTCTAGTTTTTCCTGGTTAGCTATTTAAATTGCATTAGCAAGTGCTTTGTTCATTAAAGCCAAAAAGCACTTAATCGCCACCGTCTAGTACAGGTGAAGAGACAATGGTCCTGAACAAGCGACACTGCTGTCAGCAGAGATTCTTTCCCTTCTCATTCAACCCGCAACTAACATCTGCGCTCCAGCAGTTACAACACTCAGAGATAAGGATAAGAGAATGCATATCCCCTTTCAAGCACAGTGCACTCAGTGACTTCTAATCTTTGGAGATAGCGGTAACACAAGCAGAAGGCGATCAGGATAGACCACAGAAAAACCCACATGAAGGTAATGAATTAGGGAAATGGAGCAGAAGGAAAAAAGAGAAAGTCAAACGCTTAGTGTTCCACTCACTAGAAAAGCACGTCTGACTTTACCATCTCCTACTCTACTAATCCCAGATTATTAACAGTCTTTTCAAACATAGAAAAACGGTTTGATGCTATGCACTCATTTCTTAAATCTTCATATTCATGAAGAACATATGAAGCACTGGGTATTCAACGTTTGAGTTAATTCAGGTAACCTAATATGCTATAAAATATTATAGCTTTAAAATAAAATGCTTTTGTGTATCACCTCTAGCTGCACATCTATCTCATTAAAGACTACATTTCAGGCCCCAAAGAGAGAGAGAAATGCACAATTATTTTTTCAATATTCCACTTAAATTATCCTGCTAGTTTTCAGGGAAAAAATAATTATTACGACTCCAAGGAACTGGCCATTGAACATGACAAAGTTCTGCCAAGACTAAGCTACTCATGGGCATGTGTGGTGACTTGTACGTGCGGATACCTAGTAGTACTCAACAGAGTTCTTCTGGGCTTTGCTCTGTTAAATCTGGGATGAACAAGTAATATCCACAGTCACTACAACAACTTAAGACATAAGAGGTAAAGGTAAGAACACCACAATAGTGTAAATGTGCCAGCTGGAAAGAATGAACAACATACTTGAGTAGCACACAGTGGAAGAAGGATAGAGATCACTTAAGTTTGCAAAAGGAAAAAAAATACATGATTAAAGTAAGAAAAATGACTCCTTCATGAGCCATTATGGGAAAATGTTTCTGTGACCTATCCTAGGTCTCCATTACTATGATTTATCTGAACTTCTGCAGTTTTCTACAAATATCATATGAACGGTACCTCATAAAATTACATTAAAACCTCTATTCATAAACAAATGAGGCCTCTGGGTTCAAGATATGGAACGACAGACACCTGGTGGTATTACATGCTACAAATCCATTATCAACTACAACTAGCAAAGAAGGAGAAAGCGATGGTGTGTGGGGAATGATCAGGCAGGGTTTAAGGACCGACTGGGCAAGGCTAGATCATGAAGAGGGATAAAGTGGCGACACCTGCAGAAGTTTCCATCGCATATTAAGGTCATCTAGCTGGCGAGACATCTTCAGAGATGGATGCAGGTCAAGTGGAGACAGCTGACTGGACAAATCATTCACTGTTTTAACTTTTAGGTTGATTGGTGCAATTTCTTCTCTAAATGCCTGGAAGAATAAAAACAGAAATGATGACCTTGGAAAAGAATGTAACAGAAGGTAGGATTTTGAACCCTTCTTCAAAGAAAATGGCAAGACCAGCTAAGAGGCCACTGACAACAGCTGTGTACTCAACGGCAGCCCAGCTCACGTCTGTAGCCACGGGGACCAACACCACAGAGTCAGCCTTTGTAACCTGGAGAATCTAAACAGCAGCACAGAGAGAAAAATTGTAAGGCAAACTCATTGAGATGATGATGTATTTCCTGCAAATCTATCATCTTATGTAATTTCATCTGGAAAACATTTGCCATTATTATCCACTTGACTAATTTCTAGTCTTGTTTCTATTTTTCATTTTCTTTCATATTTTCCTTCTTTTTTTTTCTTTCCTTGGTTATCTTACTATTTTTTTCATCAGAGGCAACAATTTGATTTGAACACGTTACTATTTAAAATTAAGTGGCCAGGGGCACCTGGGTGGTTCAGTGGGTTAAGCCTCTGCCTTTGGCTCAGGTCATGATCACAGGGTCCTGGGATCAAGCCCCGCATCAGGCTTTCTACTTGGCGGGGAGCCTGCTTCCCCCCTCTCTCTGCCAGCTGCTGTGCCTACTTGTGATCTCTCTCCCTCTGTCAAATAAATAAATAAAATCTTAAAAAAAAAAATTAAGTGGCCAGGGTGCCTGGGTTGCTCAGTCAATCTGCCTTTTGCTCAGGTCACGATGCCAAGGTCCTGAGATGCCAAGGTCCTGAGATCAAGCCCCACATAGGGCTCCCTGCTCAATGGGGAGTCTGCTTCTCCCTCTCCCTCTGCCCACTGCTCTGCCTACTTGTGCGCTCTCTCTGTCAAATAAATAAATAAAATCTTTAAAAATAAATAAAATTAAGTGGCCAGTAAGAACAACTTTCCTAACCACAAAATCTATGACTATTACTCAAGAGGTAAGTTTTGATCCTTTCAAAGTCATTATCATCACGTGGTGGGGGGGGCAGGAAGAGTAGTGTCTATAAGAAAAAATGTAAATGAGGCTTAGTGACAAATGAGAGATGGTACAGGTGGTGATGGAGGATGTCTGTGAAGAGGGAAAGAGAAAAACAAAAGATATTTGGGGCCAGGGACAGTAATATGTCCTGTAAGAGCAAACAGAATAATGAAAACACTAAGCTTTCTCTCTTTGCCGCATAATTCCCCGACTCTATGTTCATGTTCCCCTTTTCCAACAGAGTCTTTGCCTAGATCCCACTGATGCTTTAAGAGTCAACTCAGGTCCCTATGCATCCTATTTCAAGGAACATTTCCCTGAGGCCCTTCCCTCAGCATTCTCGGCTAGAGGCCCCACTACCTGCTCCCATCATTCTCTCTGCCTTCTAGAATCCAGTAAGGACTTCCTGCCAGCACACATGCAGCCACACAAATGGGGCTTCATAGTGAAGACCATTCTGATTGTTTGGTGCCATACAGGCCAGTTGTTATGTATTTTAAATATCATTCCTTATCAGAGCTTTTAGTACATCCATATTCTTGATGTCCTTTAAGAAGAATAGAAGCTTCTTGAGAAGAGACACTCCCCAGTATTCAACACAAACTTTGCCATACAAGAGGGGAGAATTCACTTCTACAGACGAAAGCCCCATGAAAATGTTAACCTGAGGCAAGTTAATCCAATATACAATTGGGAACAGAACTGAGATACTAAAGGAGAACAGTATATTGTTTTTTCTTTAGTATGTCACAAAATCAGAGTTAATCATGTGCCAAACTGAAATGATATGTATTAGGTGTTGTGAACACAGTTAGCAGCAGCCCTCAAATCATAGCGTTTCTACCATCCCACCCCTTAAGAGACAGGAATATGTCTACAAACCCTTGTTCTGCCTTTCCCCATACCAAGTTTAGTTGATGAAATATTACATATCAGAGTGCTTTGATGACCATGAATTTTCATTGGAACACCACAGTATTAACTTGGCTTCCTCATTATGTTTATTTTAAAAAAACCCTCTTCAACCACTTTCTTTCTTCTCTCTTCCAAAACCTGTTACCCTATGTAACGCCCCCTTAGATAATATGTAGAGGCTAAAAATAATCATTATGGTTGATAAAAATCAAAATAGTATTACAAATATAACTTTACTTCAAAAAGGAAATTAATTTTAGGTAAACCAGAGAATATATTTTAGTGTTTTTCAAAATTCTGGAATATGCTCAAAAGCCACAAGAAGAAACTCAAGAAGGAAAGTCAGAAGAACAGATCTAGAACCCAGAGTCAGCATAAAAAGGTCCACACAAAGGAGAGAGCCGTGTATAAATGACATTTAAAACAGTGAACATGGAAGTCAATGCGTGTAAAGTAAGAAACATTGTAAGAACCCGGCACCAACATTTCAAAATCAGGCAGAAGAAGGGAATCTCACAAAGGCATCTGAGTTGCTGGAAAATGGAAAGAAAAGACTTTGAGTTGTGATCATTTTTCTTCATGGCTGTAGATGCTGGTCTTTCACCGATGACAGAATATGTGCAGACTGACCCACGGTTCAATGAGAAAAGCAGTTATATGCTAACAGGCGTTCTAGGTCTAAAGAATGAACCACTGACAGGGAAGCATGGGACAGACAGAAGTGGGATTAGGGTGGGGAAAGCGAATTTTTCAGTCTGGACTAGGAAGAGACCTGAGTTCCTTCAGATTCCGTTTAAGAATAAAGACAACTCAGTTGTAATTTAACATTAAACATTAATATTCTCTCCTAGATGACTTGAGAGGACTCAAGAATTTCAATCAGCTTTTAAAATCAATGTCTTTGTATTTTGTAGGTATCAAAGATGAAAAAATGGAAGGCTAGACAGTGCTCTTAGGTTTCTATCATTTTAAATAATAACAGGTTTATTTTAAAAGACGGGAAAAGACTTTCAAAATCAGGTTATAACTTCAAGACATATTTTTAAGATCTTATAGAACATCAAGGAGTTCCCAATTTTCCTCTGTAAAAATAATGTTTTTCTCTTATAAGCTACAGGTGAAAATATTAAAAGACCTCTGACCGACAATGTCTTTAGGCTTTGTTTTTGTGGGTGTTATGGCAGTGAGGAATCTCTATAATGGGAAAGTTTATCTTTCGCTTTTTATGAGCTTCCAAATTAAGGGGCTTGAAGTAAAGCAAGTTTTAAAATGGTTTCCAATCCACTATGTGTTCTAGTATAAAGAGCCAATTTATCATGTTTGGCTGCACTTTCCTCTAGGAGAATAAAAGTCTATGTGGTCTTCTTTGCTATAAAAACAGGAACATCTGCTAGCATTAAAGGTGCTGACTGGCAGCCTGCCAGCAGATTTTGGGGGTGGAGAAGGCTTCTCCTGTCAGAAGGTGTGTATTCTGCAAAGAAGAATGATTAAGGATAATTTTAGGGCATTAAACTTATTTGATTGTCCCTCAAAGATTTTGTTTTCCAGTTGCTTTGACATATTTAATAATATTTAGCAATAATCGGTACTTATTTTTATTTGCCAATAGCTTCAGTGGGATTTGACGTATACTTTGGAGTACATGTGCAAAATCCCAGACTTTGAATCCATTTTATTTGGTTTAATGAGACATGGGTTTTTATTTTCCCTTTTCTTAATAAGATGTGAAAATATTTTAATCCACAGTTTATTCCTTCCTCTTAAATATTAATTGTGTTTTTCCTGGCTTTCCACTTTAGTAGAGATTTGAACAAAAGGATTTGGATAGAGAGACGGGTAATTTCTTTAATCAGATGGGAATAACAACTCCCAAACTTTTAGGTCTTTAACAAGCCCAGATACAACTTTTCATTTTTCCTTCAACACTAACCATCCTGCATTAAAAATTGATACTTTCAAATTGAAGTGGGTAAATTCTTGCTCTAACCAAGAGGCATTTTTGTAGTCCAAAAAAATATACTGTTCATAGACCACTGAATTGAAGATTTCTAGCATTTAAAGACCATCTTGTAAATCGCAAGAAGTGTTTAACTTCCAGAGAACCTCTACTAAAAGGCTTTATTTTCGGTTCATTATTTGAAACTCAGATTCGCCCATGGAAATGGTTTTCAGGACACCAGAGCTGTAGGAAGAAGCCTACTTAATTCATAGAGTTCTGCACATTTATGTAAATTTATAATGAAAGGTGGCAGATACTAACACTCTTTTAGTAGTGAAACTTTTTTTAAGTTTAAAATGTAACATGTAACTTTCAGTTTTGAATTCCAATAGCTGATACAAGTTGCACTTAATTACATTAGTATGAGTGAGGTCCCTACAATGAAAGAGAAGAGCAAGGAAGAAATCATGAAAACTCTACCACTTAACAGCTGTGTGGGATTGAGCAATATCTGCATTTTTACCATTTGTGAAATGGGTGTAATATACCTGTCTTGTTGGGTTGGTGTGAGGATTAAAAGAGGTATCCATGTAAACTGGCTATGAACAGTTCTTGGCACACAGTATGCCTCAATAAATGCTAGTCATTATTATTCCCATATCTACACACACATGTATTTGCTTATATAATTTGCCTGCATGTTCATTTCATTTCCTAGACCCTTTCTCCTTCCTTTTTAACCACATGCATAAACAAAGGGAAAATGTTATCCAATGTCTGTGCACAAAAGATAGGTCTTTTGCAGTAAAAATCACATTTATGATATTGATATTGTCAGTCTAACACCTTTTGATATTTCTTTAGTTTATTCTTTGATCTGACTCATGACTACCTAATATAGAGGTTGCTATGCTACCACAAACCTGACTACTGTGTCTCTTACTGCCTAAATTCTATTAATTTTTTTTCTGGATATGTTCTAGAATGTGGGAGCCAAAGGAGCTCAAGATCACAGATCTATCAGCCTTAACTTTGGGTCATTCCTGACCACAAACAAAATTTATAGCTAAGCTAATCCTTCCATAATCTACTCAGACTGTGAGAGAAAAATTGAACATTAGAGTCCTCAGCAAAACAGTATGTTTTTGATTAAGTCCCTAAATCCAACTACCAGTTTACAGGAAATACAGAGTAGAAAGGAACCTGCCCAATTTCATGACGTGGATGCCATTCTACAAAACCCAGGCTGAAAGAAATACTATAAAACACACAATTCAGTTTCTTAAACATTGTAAACAAAACATAAAAGGGATAGAGGGGAAATCTAGAGATTAAACATGACTTTGCATTACTTTTTTTTAAAGTAGTGAAGTGTTTAGGGACACAGAGTTGGGTGAAAAAAAGGATAAAATAAATAAATAAAAGCTGGGGCGGTGGGATGGCTCAGTTGATGAGCGTTTGCCTTTGGCTCAGGTCAAGTCCTGGATTGGGCTCCCTGCTCAGTGGAAAGCCTGCTTCTCCTTCTGCCTGCTGTTCCCCCTGCTTGTGTTCCCTCTTTCACTGTCTTGCTCTCTGTCAAATAAATAAATATTTAAAAATAAATAAATTTAAAAAAGAAAAAGGAAAGTAAATTAATGTGAAAGTCTCGTTCATTGTTATTTTGGTGGGGAGGGGGTTCTGATGGTGAGGGGCATATGGAAAACATCTGTTGTGACTGGAAAAAAAAATCTCTCTACCCTGATTTTGATGGAGTTGTGATGGGGTTGGCTTCATAAAATGCCTTATAATGGTTTTTACATGTGACTTTCTTTGTGTTAGATTCAACAATAAAACATTTCTTAAAATCCTTTATCTGAGGCAGTGAGGCTGACCATGGTTTTTTCGATGTGGTCCTGCAGGGAGTCGATGAGTAAGTCTCCCACGGGTTTCCAGCCATTGCGCACGGCCTCCACCTCCTTCATGTCAACATCCAGGTCATCCATGGCGCCCTGCAGGTCTCTGAGCTTCTCCAGTGCTTTGTCCACTTGCTTTTGCCAATTGCTGGTGACCGTGTTTAGACTTTCCCACTTCTCTTTGACTTCAGAGGACTGTTTGCGCATGGCCTTGGCGATCTTTTGGGCTTTCTCCTCAGGAGTCAATTCTGCAGTTAAAAAAAAAAAAAGAAGAAGAAGAAGAATATTTGGAAGTCTGATCAATAACCAAGTGAGAACACCACCTTTTGTAAGGGTTTGCTACCAGGTTCATGGAGACACAGTTTATATGAGCCAGGGGAAGAAAACATTTCTCTATACTCCCATCAGCAATTAATTCCCTGCTACTTCCCAAAGAAGAAAATAGCTACTCAGAGTAATAAATGGCCCCATTGTTTTAGTGACTTTTGAATTTCAATATACTTATAAACCTTGAAATGTAACACAATCCCTCAAAAAATGTTTTTCTTTAACATAAATTCACTTCTATAAAATCCAAAGACAGTCTTTCGTTGTCCTCAATCAAAATGGGAAGTATAATTAGGAGAGAAATAGCTTTCAGTTATGAGGAAAGACTGAGAAAATAAGATTAATTGATCATGTTTTTTAAAACAGTAACTGAAGACAATCTATCTTAGATACTTCATCATTGCTGAGTGTGTCTGGCAGTTCATCTTTAAGAGGGCAATTTCTGTAGCCCAGACGTGTAGCATGTCCACAAACATTTCAATGGGAAGATAGAAAAATTTCAAGGATCATCCCAAATATTTCATATAGCAAAATGGTTTCTAGGATATCTGAAATAAAAAAAGTTAGACTTTCAGACAGGAAAGGGTAAGCACCATGCAAGGCCCTGCAGGGACAGGAAGGAAGAGTAAGATTCCAGAAGACAAGGAAAAGATGCAGAAAGAAATGGAAGTCAAGTTCAAACCCAGAAACACAGAGATCTCAGAAACAGTGATGAGAAGCTGACAGGACCAGGACAGAGATATTCGATGAACACAGAGCAGACACCCTCACAGCCGGTTGGAGAGCTCTCCAGCTAAACACTCCTGGGTCTCAGTTCCCTCAATACCCAAGGGTGCCCCCTTTCCTATGTCGTTGCTTTGATGGTTGTCCCGCTTGTCCACTAAAAACAGAGGCCAGGCAGAAACACATAATCAACGTAAACTGTAGAGAATTTAAGACAGATATACTTATTCTTCTTTGTGATAATATCCCATCTTTTAGTATCAATCACATTAGCAACTTCACTTCACTTCAAAATATTTCAAATTGTTGGTAAAAATTAACTGAAGTTTACTGAACTTCCTGGTAAGATGAACTTCATGGTCAGATGGACTAAAGTGAGCTCTCCTGAACAGTAACTTTCATCTTCAACATAAATTCATCCTCCTGTCTTTCTTTAGTATTATTTAAAAGTCAAGCTGAAGGGGACAGAACACATTTCCAGAAAATTCTAGAAATCAATATTTAGACTTGAAAACAACTGTAATAAATCTCCAGGAACCAAATGGACCATGAAGAGTTTAGCAGCCACAGAACTCCGGGTTGCACTGCTCAAGTATTAAAGGCTACACAGAGTCCTTGGTAACTGAACTGAGGAGAGAGAGCTGCTGTGTCATGATAGGCAGATAGACAGAACCCACCAGTAAGGGAGAAATTAAGAAAACAAGTGAAGTAAACGCCCAGCCTCTAGGAATGCTTGAGCTGGGATACAGTCCCTTACAACAGTACTGGAGGAAAGGTACGTCATTAGGCAGGCCTTATTTAAATCCTTACCTAGAAAATGAGAAATATAGAACATTTACATGAAATGTATTTCACATAAACATAAAACACTTTATTTTTATATGCCTCATCTATATAAATGCTTCCATATAAATAATATAAAATATAAAAAACAAATAAATGTTATTTATGTGAGGTGAAAAAAAAACATCCTTAATAGCCCCATGAGAAAAGAAGTGCTAATTTTTATGATAGTAGCACCTGTGTTTGTTAATAAGTCACGTGGTCTTCTTCAAAGATCTATTTTAAGCACTCGTGTTTCCCTGGCTTTTGTAAAAGAAAAAGATACAGCACTAATTTCTGAACAGACAACTTAATTATGATGATTTTTTTCGCCTGGATAAAGTAAAAACTGCTTCTGAGTCAGTCACTGAATAATCTGGCAGGGAGACACACGGGGTCTTTGTCCTGTGACAAAACACCTGGCATGGCTGGGACATTTTTGTCTTCACTAAATGTAAAATCTTTTGATGGAGTAGTCCTTTTGTGATATTTATTATATAATCCCTACTCAAGCAGCTCCTCAGAAGAAAAGAAAAGCTCTATGTTCAATTCCCCATCTGTTTGCCAGAAAGGATACAGACTAACTGATCATGGAGTCCGAAGAAAAGTACCTCCTATTACAGTACCAATCTCAGTTTAATGCGTACTTTAAACCAGAAACAGAGAGAAGAGCAAAACCAAACAAAAACTTTCCAGAATGTCTGTGATACAGGTAATAAACAGCAAAATATAAAATACCATGTTATGACAATGTGGGGCAAGAGAACAGAAAAACAAAAAACAGCAAAAAAAAAAAAAAAAGGCATAAAAGAAGAAAACAATAAAGGGATATAATTGCATTTTCAAAATCTTCTAGTTATTTGAAAATCAAAGAAGAAAGTTCCCTTCAAAATTTCTGAAGAGATTTTTTTTTTGCCATAAATTTTAAGACCCTCAGGCAGGAGTGGAGAATCTTTTGGACCCAGTGGTTCAGAATTTGGGGGACGTACTAGAAAACCCTCTGAGAGTCTGTTTGTTGGTTTTTAAATACTGATCCCCAGAGGCCCCACCCCCAAAACACCAAGAGACTCAAATTTAGTTGGTCACCGGTGAAGGGCAACGTGGATATATTTTAAAAGCTCCCCAGATGACTGTAACGTATTGTCAGGACAGAGCACTGCCAGCTTCTTGGCTTACAAATTGATTTCTCTGGTCTCCGCTGCTGAAGCTGGAGTATTTCCACTCCGATGAGTTGTGTCATTTTCACGCTATGGCAGGGCCACTAAATACTGAAGGCCTAGTGAGCAAATGAAGCTCAGAGATAAGAGGGTAATTTAATTTGCATTTGAAAAGGCAGTAATAGAGGCTAATCTGAGAGAAGGAGGAAACAGCAGGATAAAACCAAATAAATTTACTGACAATTTTCAGACCAGAGTAGCTTTTTCTGTCACTTTCCTATTCCCTGAAGTATGTGTGTTTGTGTGTGTGCGTGTGTGTGTGTGTGTGTCCTTCTCCGTGGATTTTTTTGAGAGGCAGCATTCTGGTTCTCCCTTCTCTTCAGGCCTTCCTATTTAACTGACCATTGAGGGTGCAATTATATTTACTTTCTACATTCATAGCATGTATTTATACATAATATATAATAGATTAATTTTATTATAAATATTGTTATATTAATTCCATATTTATGTAACTGAAATAGTGATTTCTTTATTGTGTTACAATAGACAACTATCTTTTAGGAAGAATTAATAACTACCTTTTAGAAAGAAGAGAGAAGAAAAAGACAAAAGAGAGTAGAAAGCAATGATCAATCCTGAATTTTTCTCTCTTGTCCAATGATCTTTATTCTTCAACTATGCAAATTAATTGGTGGCATTTATACCTCAGTATCTTCCACACCATAGCTGAGAAAGGCTGTGCCATGGTTCCCTGAAATGCAGGTGGAACAAAGCAGGACAAAGAGCAGAGACTAGGGTTGGGGCCAGCCCTGACCCCATCATGCCCTTGGCTCCTAGGAGAGGTAAATGACCTGCTCAACTCACTTTTATCAAGTGGGAACCCTATTTTCTCATGCTGGGAAATCATTTTTATTCTAATGGGTTCTTTTAACTTTAAAATTTAATTCTATAAGAAAGCCAAAGTCACCATACATCTCAAAGAAATCTTAACAGTAGAAAGGAAAACAATCTCCTTATGTGTGCTTATACAAAAACATTTTACAATAAAGAAAGTATATGTTTCTCCTATGAAATAATACAGAACTTTATTAGAATCACCCCAGTTGCTTTAAATAATGATCTTCCATATTCATTGTATCTTCTTTCTCCATATGAAATTGACATATATAATCTCCATTGTGAATAGGTTCTAACCCATACGTCATTCAAGTTTTCTTTCTTTCCATCTTGGTTTCAGCAATACCAGTCTAGAGACCTGTATGTCCTCAATATATAATTAGTGAACCGAGTTGGGCTCAATGGAACTTTTAGCTTAACTCTTTACTGAGAATACTAAACTTTATATTCCACTTATTTTTCCTTCCTCCTCCCTATACCCATATAAAGTGATTATAAAAAGGTCTTTACTGTCAAAGAGAAGGACAAACCTTACAAAGGTTTTTTTTTTAAAACTTGGTAATTCCAAATATCTTACTTTTACTGTTTGCTTTTTTTTTTTTACATGTATCTATAATCTTGTATTTCACCAAGTGATGAAAAGGAAATATTAAGGCAAGCAAATATAGAAACAAAACAAAAACCAAACAAACCTTCCAGAGTAGCATTTTTACTCCTGGACAATCTAGTGTAAGGAAAGACTAAGAGATCATATGCCAGTTCTAACACTAACGAGTTACATAATAAATATATTCCTTATCTCTTTGAACTTCAGTTAGTAACTGTAAAGCTACTGGCACATGCCTGGCACATAAGAGCGCCTCAAAAAATGGTTCATTTCTTTTATGATTCCTTTTATAATTTTATTACTAAGTCTGGGAGGTTTAGACATCTCTAGGGATTTTTACATAAGCAAACCAATACATTAGCCAACAAGAATTCGCAGGAACAAAACACACACACACACATACACACACACACACAAAACAGCATCCCTGTATCACTAGACATCTCTAGGGATTTTTACATAAGCAAACCAATATATTAACCAACAAGAATTCACAGGAACAAAACACACACACACACACACACACACACACACACACAAACACACACAAAACAGCATCCCCGTAGGCTCTTACTATCTCTCTCTTTACCTGCCCTCCATTTCTCTCTTACCTTCATAACCAAAAGATGCTTCTGATTAAAATAATGGGATATATATTCTCTCCACGTTTCCTGATTACATGATTAAGATTAACTTAATCCCTCTGATGATCAGTGTTTAAGAGGACTCCGCCCATTTCCTATTTTGTGCGATGATAACAATCATTATGAAATAGATTACAAGTACACCATCAAGGGCCATCAGCTGATTACTGTAATATTTCTAATTATGTTCATCTAATACATTATAAGAGTGACAATATTAAGAGGTGACCCAGACTAGATTAACCTGCTAATGTGTTACCTAAATCTTTTAGTAGGAATATCATAAAGATGATATGAATCCATCCACGTTGCCAAGGGACTTCTCAAATCCTTAAGAAAAAAAAAGGACGGGTGAATAGATACATTTAGAGAAAAGCAGGAACTCCAAGATAAAGACCTTTAGGGAGTATCTTCCACAAAAACCCACATACAAGGTCTTAATGAGGGAAGGAAAACAGAGAGGAAACCAGAAAGTCAGAGCACACTGTGGAAGGAGATGAATGGTACATCTGATCAGAAGTTAATGAAGATAGAAACCAAGTCTGGACACTTTTAAGTTTTATTCTTCCTGTAAAGTAAGCCAATGTAAATAAACCCAGCATTGAATTGAGGAAGGAGGACAGACAGATCATTAAGAAAATTAACCTCCAAGGAAAGGAGCAGGAACATCAGAGACACCCTGGAACAGACCTGACTAAGCAACCTGAGATCATCCAGCTTTCAATTTTCTGTAATTGAATATTCCCTGAATTTCCTCATACTAATGACTGATTTATAATTTTTTCAAGTCATTGATGAGTGCTGGACAGTAGTAGACAAGTCCCTGGGGGCTGGGGGATGGTACTGGGAAGAAAGAAGGGAAACTGGGAATGTAAACTCCAGGAGGGGAAGGATATGTTTTGTTCACTATCATATCCTCAGTACCTAGAATACTTAGCCATTCTTACAAAAGAAGTTAGGCCCGTCTTACGTTTATGTACTGCCATAATAAGTAAGAAGTTTAACTGAAGAGAAAATTTTATGCCTTTGTTTGCATTAAACTTTTTGAAAAATGGCAAACCCTTTAACTCACTCTTGAATATTCCAGCCTTCAAGAGGAACAACAAAAACAAGATAAGTATACTACTCCATTAAAAGAGTTTAGTATCCTCCTATACTTTAAAAAAAGTAACATCCCAAATGTCAATTACAATAAAATACATACATGTAAAATACTGCCCTCTTTTTTATGAGGCAAATGTAATTTACGGATGGTTGCATTAGTGATTAGAGAACATAGCTGATGGTGAACAATTAATTTAAAATGCTGTGCCCATCAAACTAACCTTTGTTATCATATAATTCTTCATCAAGAATGTTGATTTGTTTATTTAATTTGATTTCATTACTATGGCATTCATTACCATACAAAAAAGTTTTTGAAATTTTTACCCAATCAGTGGGCTTAGTCAGCCAACTCACATATTTTAGGAAAGCTGAAGACTAGATTCATTACATCCATATATACATTATAGAACTTTAATTGGGGAGGGATCACATCGCTGCTCTGTAGTTAAGGAACACTGAAAAAGAAAGCAATATTATATTTTTCTGTGCTTTTTCATGCATTACCACATTACTAATCTAATTTGGACTTGAGAAGCTAATTAAATTATTGTCTTGGTCTATAAGGCCTGAAAGCTATTATTTATCCTTCAAGTTTTTATATGAAAATTAAAAAGTCTAATATTGCCTAACCACCTCCTCCCTTGATGCTAGGGAAATCAGTGAATTGGGATGCCATCTGATTAAGCAGCCTGATATTTCAGTACAGAATGAGCAATAGTAAAGGGAAAAGTAAAGGGTTACAAAATATATTTAATTACTGTATGAAATTTCTTTTAAAGTAGCAGAATATAGAAAATTACTTTGACTAAATAGCTGGAAGCACTTAGGATTACTGGGGTAAAATGAAGAGGGTATACCATGGTGGTGAAGAGCGCCAAGTTTAGCGACTAAGCCAACATGGCGCCCCGGCTCTGTCCTGAGTTACAGTGTGCTTCCACACTCCATAAAACCTTTGTTTCCTCATCTGTCAAATGGGTGGTAACAGTATTCACATCTCAGGGAGTTGTTACAGGGATTAAAGGAGACAAGGCATGTGAGACACCTGGCCCACTGGAAGCGTCTGTTTATAGCATGGGCACACAAATCCCAGTAGACCCTGAGCTCCATGGTACTCAAGCTGAGCCCATCAGAGCCCTCTCTGGTGATGTGCTGGAGCTAACGAAGGCTGTCCCTCCCTGGTAGGAGGTCATAAGGTAGATGGTTAGAGGACAGCTAAGAAAATCAAAACTTGTAAAAAGAGAAAGGAGGACAGAAAGAACAAGCTTCTGAGTGGCATTCTAGTCCCTGTGACCAGCTGTGACCTTGCCCTTCCTGTAATTTAGCTATGGAGGCTAATACATTTCCCCTTGTGTCTACACTTATGGAAGTTGGGTATCTGCCATTTACTATGACTAGGGTTCTAATTAATAAAGCTGGAATTAGGAAAGCAAAAATGCCCTGGGAAAAAACACCCATCAGTTTTACGAGCCTAATTACTTACGCTATAATGTGTAATTTGGTCTCATTTTATGAGTTGCAAGGAAATAGTTACTGCCATCTTTTTTTGTAAACCTAAGTCATACTAAGAATCAGTATAAAAGTAACTTCTACTAAACTGTATGACAGTTTCACATTGCACTCATTTAATGATCATGAAATTTTATTTGCATAAGTTTGCTAACATTGGCATAAAATGGACTGACCTAGTGGACTAAAAAATGTCACTTATTACTTCTTTGTTACATCACATATAAATTTCACATAGGAGAAAAGTACTCCTAATAATTGGCTATCTAAAATACTATGAATCATTAAATAATTCAAAGAAAACACTATACCCTGAGTTAACATACTAACTACCAGTAAATGTAAATAGCCAGCTGTCAATGACCAAAGAGGAAAAATGTTAACCCTTAATATTTTAGCATCTGAAAAAACGATAACCATTAATCACAAGTACAGTCATACCTAATTATACAAAGTATACACACACACACACACACACACACACACACACAAAGCAGAAAAAGACTACAATAAACTAAGAGATGTCTTTTTTTCCAGGACTATAATGAAAAGAAACAAAATCAACTAACCAAGTATACCAGACCAAAAAAGAAATAATGTTCAGACAGTCTAGAATAAAATACTAGTTGTAGCAATAGTAATGCCTTAACTGGCATGGTTTTTAAAGAAGATTCATGGGGAAATTGATGAAGACAATAATGCAATCTTCTTTATCTTAAAAATGAAAAGCTGAGAAGAGGAAAAGAGCTTTCCTAGATCTAAATATACAATAAATTGCACAACTTTGTAAACACTTTCAGAGGTGAACTATCCTCTGTAAGTTTTATTTAGCAGCTGATACCATAACCTCAAATCATAAAATATACACGCACATGTGCGCACGTGTGCCGGCATCCCAATGCAGTGTGGAGAGAGGGACATCTCTGCAAATCCGACCTTTAACCTGAACTGTAGGTGACAAATAGGTGAGAAGGCACGTGTACTCTCTGATTATCTCAAGAGGTTTGGGGGCCAGAGTGGGCTAAGGCTGACTGTGACTGAGTCCCCAGATGGTCTGTACGTCCACCTTCCCATCCCAGGGCAGCCACGTGGTTCTCAAAAGGAACTGAAAAGCTGGGACTGAGAACAGTAAGGGGTAACAGTAAGGGGAGGCTGGGAGAATAAAGGAGAAGCCAGAAACAGCTGTGCAGGGTTAAGAGGCTCTAGACACTGCAAGAGGAGAAAGCCAAGACAGTGGCCAATAAGCAGAGAGAGAGAGAGGAGATAAGAGATGTGGTGAAAGCCAGCCAAAACACTTCAGATTAAGAAAGGTCACCAACATAGAAGTTTTGAGCTCTGTTCCTGGATCTATGCTACATTAGCTTGCGACCTTGTTCAGCATCACATTATTTTCTTGGCGTTTGCATTTTTACTGAAAAGGAAGGGGGGAGGGAAGGAAAGAGAGAAGGGAGGAAGGAAAGAAGCAAGGGAGGGAAAGAAAAAGGCATACTGTTTTATCGACCTGACTCATTGGGGGTAGTTAAGAGAACATGAGAGTGGTTTTAGACATGCAAAGAACAATCAAAAGGATGATGAAAAATTTACTCTTCTATCATTCTACCTCTTCACAGATATAAACCAGGTGATTAAAATCAAATGAAAAACAATTCAACTGTGTTAAAAAGAAAATTAATATAGTGACATGATACAGATTAAAACAAATTAAACAGTTCCATGTGGCTCCAACCAGATACGGGCGCTACTGACAAAGCTGTGAACTCTGCAAAATACCTATAATTATTCAGATGATTTCAGTTCAATTAAAAATTATATTTACTTAAGAACCATTTATAGGTAGAATGAGTTATTCTGAGGAGTTAGGGTTCCAGACAGCCACACTTCACCTATTTAGCTCTAGATTTTTATGGTTGCCATTTTAAAAGGAAATATACTAAAATGTAGCATAAATTCCTATGCCTTCTCTTAACTGATTTATATTCCGTCTTCAAAAATAAACAAACCAGGGCACCTGGGTGGCTCAGTGGGTTAAAGCCTCTGCCTTCAGCTCAGGTCATGGTCCCAGGGTCCTGGGATCGAGCCCCGCATCGGGCTCTCTGTTCCGCAGGAGCCTGCTTCCTCCCCTCTCTCTCTGCCTGCCTCTCTGCTTACTTGCGATCTCTCTCTCTCTGTCAAATAAATAAATAAATAATCTTAAAAAAAATTAAAAAATAAACAAACCATAATTCATAGCTTCAATTTCCTTTTATTGTAAAAAGCCCCAAAGACTACTTTGTTTTGTTTTATTTTAGAAGCCTCATATATTCGTTCTAGAATTTCTTTCTCCTCCTTGCTGTCAGACTGCCAGCAGGCATCGCTCACTGTCACCCTTCTCCCTGTCCTGTCATTTCCATTTTGCTACATACCCACCATTCACTGGGAAACAAGTTAAACTAGTTACAACAGTGTCTAAAGTAAGAGTTAATACCTCGGAGAGAGCTGCTTTTCCATGAGTCCGAGTAGGATCTTCACTGTATTTGCTGTATAATATTTATTTTGGCTGCTCAGTTAATTTTACACACTTTTTCAGTTTCTCCATAAGGGAGAAAGATCGCTAGGAAAGGAAGAGCTGAGCTCTGGACACAGTAACACAGTCAGGGAGATGATGGGGGAAGCACGGAGAAAAGCAGAGAGAGGAAGGCAGCTGGGGAGACAGAGCGCCATCGCTGACTGTGACAGGATGAGCAGGGGCTGGGTGGGCAAACAAGGAAGGAGTCAGAAACTCCTGCGGTAATAGAGACCCACAGGCAGGAAAAACCAGGAGAGGAGGCAGTTTTCCTGCCACCCAGGAAAATTGGGGCCAAGTCCCTGTGTAGCTTTGGGCTTCAGGGGAAGGAGCTCAGATGCCCTTCCAGGGGCTACTGGTGGTTTTTAAGCCTGGGAAGTAAATGCCAGTTCTGAGTTTCAGATTTATCACTGTAGTGTCTTATTTGATGCAGAGATACCAATTAAGAAAGAATTATCACTAGTCCTAACAAAAAATGACAAGGGCTTAAAGTAAGGCAGTAATGTTAGTAGTGATTACTGAGTATTTAAAATATATATTCATGAAAGGTGGCAAGGGATTAGATCTTAAAAGTACCCATCACAAGGAAATATAACTTGTAACTGTGTGTGGTGATGGACATTAACTAGACTTATCATGGTAATCGGTTTACAATCTATACACACATCAAATTGTTATGTTGTATACCTTAAACTTCTACAGTGTTTTCTGTCAATTATATCTCAATAAAACTGGGGGAAAGGGGAAATATCAGCAGAGCATATCTGATGAGATTATCAGCTACTTATCATTTCATTGAAATAATTAATTTCTTTCTTTTTCATAGGATTTGTCAGTTAATAGATTCCTGAGAGCAATTCATACCTATAATACTCAACAATAAAGTAAAACACCACAGGTTGCCACACACACATACACAAGATAATTAATAATGGAAAAAAAATGAAAAAAAAAAGAGATGAAGAAAAAAAGGCATTTAGAAAAGTCACGTAGAGAAGTACTTTCTGAAATAGTTACTTAAAAGTAGAGAGATGGATCCATTTTGCTGTGCCACTATGCATGGTACATACAACATAATAAATAACTGCTTATTAAATGCAATAAGAAATCATTTTATCAGGGGCGCCTGGGTAGCTCAGTCATTAAGCAACTGCCTTCAACTCAGGTCATGATCCTGGAGTCCTGGGGTCAAGTCCTGCATTGGGCTCCCAGGTCCTCGGGGGTCTGCTTCTCCCTCTTGACCCTCTCCCTTCTCACTCTCTCTCTCTCTCAAATAAATAAAATCTTTTTTAAAAAAATCATTATATCATTTCTCCCTGATCGATTCCCCTCCACAGTGAGTACTCCATGTACAACTCATCTTCAAATGCTCTCTATTTCTGATAGCAGCTCTACAAAAATCATGGTAAACAACAAAGGTACAAAAGCTATTATGGATAATTTTCTTTCATTTACTTTTAACAGCAGGTAAAATCAGCCAGCATTGCAGAAAGCAGTATCAGTATAGGAGGAAAGTATAAAAATTACTAATCATAAAAAAAAAAAAAAACCACAAAAACCAAGAAAATCATAAAGTTAAACAGATGACTTTTTCTTGACCCCCAATATAGTATCTGAAAGCGGCTTAGAAATATACCAAATCTAATAGCCAAATAAAAAGGCAAAAAAGCGATTATTACCACTCCCCTTAAACTGACTACCCACCGAGAAGGAAAATTTAGAGCAAAGTGAAGCTTTAGTGATATAATAACACTTTTTTACCGCGATGAAGTAGCTTAACATAAAAATGTTGCCTCTGTGCTCTGGAAAGTACTGGGGAAGCAAGGAGACAAGAAATGCAGATTTAAGGTGGACTTTAAATTGGCTAGAAGTTGAGATGAGTGAACTCATTTTTTTTCCAAGTTTAACAACAACAATTAATAGTGCCTTCTTTCTTGTTATATTGAGTTGAAATGTTCTGACTTTCCAGGTCCTCTGCACTCTAAACCAGACAGCCACTACAAACCCCTCATTCCCGCCTCCTGCCTAAGCACACTGTGCCCTGCAGGGGCTTTGCTCCTCCCTGCTGCTGTGATAATCCCATCCCAGTGGTCTTCCCTCTTCCACCCGCTGCCCAAGCATCCCCACAGGTGCTCAGCTCACCCACGCATTCACTTAGCACGTGCATGTGTAGGCTGCGTGCATGTATGTGTGTGCGTACAGTACATACATAACAGAATCCTCAGAAGGAGTACTTCTTCAAAGCCAGAAATATCAATTAGGAGGGATTTGCACACTGTGGGGTTTGTTGAAAGGTGGAGACCCAGCAATGACTTGAGTCACCAGTAGGCTGAGTGGAAAGACAATGATGCTGCCCGCAGAAAATGAAAGTTAGAAGAGATAGGTATGCTCTGTGTGTGTGTGTGTGTGTGTGTGTGTACAAAGACACACATAGCTAGGCTTAGAGGGTTAAGACTATCATGATCTTGATGGGAAATTTATTCAGGTTGAAGTAGGGCTGATCTGACAAAGGATGACGAGGAAAATGGCTACTTGTCCAAACGTCTGCTCTGGTTTCGGCTATAGTCAAAGAAAGCATTTTCCAACTGTACTTTCCTAACAAGTAATAAATGCTCATGAATTATGCTGCTGTACACAGCATGAGGCAGTCTTTTAGGTCTGTCTTCACCATGTGAAGTGAAAGATGAAAAAATATTTTGAATGGCATGTTTGTTTTTCAAAATGCATCAGAATGCTTTTATTGCCAACAGTGAAAAATCATAACAAAGATCTATGTTGGCCCCCGATTCATCTCTTAAGTTTATTGTGTGGTTTACAGCTATTTGCTGAGAAGGTAGTTTCTGTTTCAATTTTCAGCCAAAGTATATAAACAGTACATGAATAGGTTAATTTTAAATTAAATAAAGTCTGTTGTCTGCTTTTAAAAGAAAGGTGTTTTACTTTATGGCTTATTTTAAAAAGTAATCTAAAAACACAGGAGTTTAAAAAAATCTTTGCTTATTTTTATGTATTTATATATATTGTATTTTAAATGCCATTCCTCTAGTTGCAATCATTTATCATGTAATTTGTTTGAATATAAGAAATACACATTTTTCTTTCTCAAAGAAATTACCTTTAGTTACGGTATGCCTTTTACTAAATCTATTTGTCTGCAGTTAATTTCCTTATAAAATAAGGATATTGATGCATACAGTCATCTCATTTTAATGTAAAAATCTAGATATTTGTTAATAATGACATATTTGATTAAACTAACACTTAGAAGAAAAAATTTTAGTATCAGATCCTGAAATACTGTAAGGAAATCTCCTACTTGATTTCAGGATTTTGTTCCCCTCACATGTGTTTTTATGACATATGAAAGAAACCAATCTCACCTGTTTTTGATTGTAGGTTTCTTCTTGGTTCTTCGGGGGCCTCAATTGGCTGATCAGCCAGGAAAACCCGAGCTTGGTCGATAGCATTCAGAACAGAATACTCTTTCTCCTTTAACTCTCGTTTCAGGGCCTTTGCAAAGAGAAGCAAAAGTTGAATTTGTAACCTACTATGTTCACCAACTAATGAAACATGTCAATTAGACTACTGACCATATTTGTCAAGGGAATGACTAATATTTAAGCAAAGTCTGAAGTGAAAATATAAATTTTACGCATATGAATGACGAAACATGAATAAAAGCATAAGGATGACAGGACTTAAAGACGCAAAACAAAAATCTTTACAATATTCACCTAAGGGAAATTGTTATAGTATATTTGAGCTTACACAAAATGTGCTTTTAGGGTGATCACTCCTGTCAGACTACTAAAATAGAATAGCCTGTTCAAAGATACCTTTTTCTTATAAGACTGGCAAAAAAAATTACATCCAATAGTACAAGAGCAGGCAATTTCACAAGTAGTAATGAGATCCTCAGAAGTGTTTTACATTCTTTAGAATATATTAAGGAAAAAAACTAAGAGATGGAAACAAATTAAAGTACATGAAATCAAAACTAAACCAAAGAGAACACATAAAAGACAGTCTCCAATTATCTTCAAATACGTCCCATCTAGCATGCTGAGGCAATTACGATTTTTCCCTTGTGAGGTTTTCCATGCAAATTTATGGTTCTCAGAACAGTCTGCCTTTAGTACTTTCATTCTTTTAAGTAGGGTTAACCTTTCACCTCTGTTCCCATTAAATGTTTGGTGATTAAGACTCTAACTGACTAGGGTTTAAAAACAAAGCTTACTCACTGGCTACTGCAAGGTAAGAGGAAATGAAAATTTTCTCATGTGCTATTCGAATGCTGGTATTATTGTTATCCTCTTAAAATTACACACATAAACACCTCCTGGCTCTAATATTTTGCTTTTAGTGCAGTTCCCTTATAACGCATTACGAAAACTCCGGTTTTTGTTTTCTAAAATATCATATTCTAGCACAATTTTAGAATCAATACAGTTTTTGCTTCTGAACACAACAATTTTTTAAATAGCTTTTTTTGTAACTATATTGGGATGACAGGGTATTCGCAGGCTAAATCCTCATCTTCCACAGTAAATAAAAGAAAAATAATCTAGAAAACCAGAATAATCATCTGATGTGAAAACCAGAGCTAAACACAAGAAAAACACCCATAATGATTTTTTTTTTTTTTTGGTAAAGATTTTACTTATTTTAGAGAGAGAGAGAGAGAGAGAGAGTGTGAGTTGGGAGTGGGGTGGGGAAAGGAGGAGAGGGAGAGAGAGAATCCCTGGCAGAGAGGAGCTCAGTCCCCTGACCCTGAGATCATGACCTGAGCCAAAATCAAGAGTGTGATGCTCAACCTACTTCGCTCCCCAAGCGCCTCACAAGTAATGAATTTAAAAGAGAACATTACTGGTGGGGGAGGGGAGATGAATGACAGAACGTTGGTTTTTCCAGTAAGAACTGTGAATATTATTTGACTTTTAAACTATTTACAATTATTATCTTGACAAAAAATTTAAATTAATAAAGTGAAGAACAGCAGAAAAGCACATTCTCTAAAATCCATAGATACCTTTATAGCATCTATAAAACCAGACTGTGTGGCAAGCACAAATCAGCATATCCCCACATCAGTTAGCACCTTCGTGAGCATCAAATGACTATGTGACAAAACCCTCACCATCTCTACTGAGAAATGTGGCTTGTGAAGAAGTCCCCAGGTGTGACATTCAAGACAAGTAAGACGATCTTCTGACATTTAAAGTCTCTGATATGTGGAAACAGAAGAGACAGTAGAGAAACAGGGAAAATACATTTTAATCCAGAAATATATACAAACATGCCCAGGTCCTGAGCCTATTCTTTAAAATTTAGATTATTGTGTTGTTAAAGCAGAAAGCTCCAGATTGATGAAAATACTCCTAAGGTATCTACTTCCCAAGGCACCTGGAAATATAAAATAATGATATGAAAAAGCATGTTGTTTAAAAGCCAACAGTAAAAAACAGTGGGTAACGCAGATTTATAAAAACTTTAGTGATCCAGAGTATTCCCCCCCAAACCCAAATCTAACCAGTAAATGTGGGAGAGGTAAAGATTCTTAAAATAATGCGCAAGGGCTGTGCCAGAGTTCTTCTTTCTGAAAGGGAAGTCCCAGACATGAACCTATTTAATGCACGTTGCTAAAAGGAAAGTGAAGGAACCAGAAGAATAACTCCGCCTTCTGGTTGATCAAATACGATGAGGATTCCCAGGCAGTGTTTCCAGATTTGGCACAAAAGGGAAACCAGGAAACACCAACTGGGTGATGATGGGGAAGGGGATTAAAAACTGAGAGAAGACAGAGCATAAAGGAATGTGACTCAGAGAAGGGAGCACAGAAGCAGTGCCGGTCCTCCTGAAACACACGGTGATTACGGAGCATGTATTTCACGAAGCATGAATCCTGATCTCCTGGCGGAGAAAGAAGATAATAGGATCCGTATGATTTAGGTGTACAGTAGTGCCCAAAGGGGAGTTTTGGATTATTATTAGTCCACAAAATGAGCATTGGCTAGGGGTCCAGGGAGTGGAAATCGCATCAGAGAGATTTGTGTTAAAACTATTTTTAGAATTTCAAACACCCACATGGATATATATATGTCTACAGAAAGGATACTTGGGAACACTAGCCAGTCAACTTCCTTGACGGCTGGAATTTTACCAATTCAACACAGATGCTCTCGTGACAGGAGATTTCACTGGCTGCTGTTGACTCTGCCTGGAAGGCTTTTTTCCTCAGATATCCGCATGGCGTATTCTTCCTCCCAAGAGGCATTCTCAGTGAAGCCCACCCACCCATGCTATTTAATGTAGAATTCCACCTCTCCCATCCGCTACATTTCCCATCACCTTCTACTAAGCAAAGTAGGCATTTAGTTATTATGGTTATTGTTTTTCACTTGTTTCTCTCAGATAAAAGATAAGCTCTACAAGGCTGAGGACATTTTCTGTTTTTGTTTGTTTGTTTGCTTTTTATTTTTCACTGTGGTAAACGAGGCCCCCAACATCAGTGCTTTGGGACCTGGTAGAACTAGGGGGCTCGGAAATACTTCTTTGTGGAGGTGCTGTCTAAACAGAGTCTTGTAGAGAGAGGAGTACTTCCAAAAGAGGAAACTAAACACTAGCAGAAGAACAAGGGAGTGTGATGGTGTGTGCACTGAGGGAACTTAAACATTTAGTGCCAAAGAGCTGAGCAGATATCAGGTTGCAAAAACCACTGAATGAAATCCTAACCGAGCATGTGACACAACCAGTCATGGGCACTGGGAAGCTAGTGGAGAGCAGGACAAGATAGCAGGGTGCTATGACTGTCCAATCTACATTCCCATTTTTTACAGTATCATTGTCAGGTCTCTCAGATTCATGAAAAACAAATCTGAGTGTGAGAATGCCCCACAGGACTGGAGAATCTATTTTCCTTCCTAACCACATAAAACTTCAGCACTTTTTAAAACAATCTCTCTGCAAAGGGCGTTAGCAGGGAAATGTCTCGTGAACTCCTTTGATATGCCAAGGGAGGGAAGTAGAAGAGGCAAGTGTGGGCACGTGGGAACCACGCCAACTAAGTAAAAATGTGGGGCTCGAGCCCTAATGCTGGCTCACCACCTAAATATCCTACAGAAGAACATACATTTCATACAATATTTTGTAAATTTAATTTTATTATTCAATTTGTCCTATTTCAATTACATTTAATTGTATGTCAGAAATGGGTTTAACTTTCAACAGTATTATACAAATAATCATTTACCTCTCAATTAGACATAAAAGAAAGCCAGCATTTCCTAACCACCTGGTGAACATTAATGATAAGATAATTAGACCCTAACAGGGTTGTTTTGTATACAGAGCTACAAAAGGCATTCAGCTTCAGGTTCCAATATCACATGACTTATATATGGGCTGCCTTAGTGAGTATAACATAATCTAATGGGAATTTTTCTATTTTAATGACTTTATATTTTCATTCAAAACAATTCTGTTCTCAGGCAATAACACGTATTGGCAATGATGTGAAGAAGTTGGAACCCTTATATACTGCAGGTGGAATGATAAAATGGTGCAGCCACTTTGAAAAACAATCCAACAGTTTCTTAAAATGTTAAACACGGGGTTACCATGTAACCCAGCAATTCCACTTCTGGGTAACTTACCCAAGAGAACTGAAAGTAATGTCTACATAAAAACTTGTATATGAATGTTCATAGCAATATTATTCACTATCGCCAAAATGTGGACAACCCAAACATCAACTGGTGAAGAGATTAAAAAAAAAATACTGTATACCCATATAATGAAAGTCTTATTCAGCAATAAAAATGAATGAAATACTGATCCATGCTCCAACATGGAGGAACTTTGCAAATGTTATGTAAATGAAAGATGCCAGACATAGAAGCCCATCACTATGAAATGCCGAAAGAGATAAGCTTATAGAAACACATGGTAGAACAGTGGTTGCTTAGGGATGGATGGTTGGGGGAAGAATGGGGGAGTGATGGCTCGTGGGTGTGGGATTTCTTTTTGGGATAATGTTCTAAATCTAGATAGTGATGATGGCTGAACAATTCTGTAATTATACCAACAGCTACTGAACTGTTTTTTGATATTTTATGCTGCGTGGATAGTATCTCAATAAAGTTACTATTAAAATAAAATAATAATTCTGTTCTTTCTCCCAAAAAAGTTCCCAAGGTAATCTGTTTATGTCTAACCTCTATGCCCATCCGTCCACCCAACCACAAAGGAGTAGCACATTGCATATGTTCAGTATGTTCCCCCTCAGAGTTTCCAGAGCACTTCCTATTTCTCTAGCATAGCTCATCCTGATGTATTGTGACCATGCATCTGTCCCCACCATTATATTGCAGTTCTTCTAGGATAAGGCTCACATCTATTCATTTGAAATCCTCTTCAGCGCTTGCCTAGACATATATAGAAAGTACACAACAAATGCTTAGGGAATAAGGAATAAATGAAGGAATGCTTTCAGATTAAATACTAGGTAGGATTCCAAAATAGGGAGGAGCAAAATAGAACAAAGTCTCCCACATGCGATTACCCTAAATTGGATATCCTAAATTACCAGATTCTAGTTAGCTCTGGATTACTTGAACTTTGCAAATTCTTAAGTAAATAATTTTTTAAGGCAAAAGTAGTTTTCTCCAATAATCTAATTATCAAAGGTATTTTTTAAAAGATTTTATTTGTAAGTAATCTTTACACCCAACATGGGGCTTAAATTTACAACATGTGATCAAGAGTCCCATGCTCTACCCGTTGAGCCAGCCAGGCACTCCTTCCTATTAACTAATTATCAGCTAGTCAATACTAAGCATTTTAATTTATTGTTGATTACTGTTGAATTAATAGCAAAAAATCTTTTTTTTTTTCCTCCCTAAATAAACAAATAAAGATTTCACTGAAAGGTGTGGTATGGGCTCACTCCATCTTTCTCTTTTTTTTCCACATCCTAATCCATGAGGTAACTATATAGAGCATAGTTTCAAAGCTATTGGAGTCATTAGACTGAAGGGGGAATCTGTTATTATTACAGTGTATCAAATCCACCTGAAATGTATTGGCATAAAACAATAATAACTTATTATTCAAGATTCTTTGGATTGGCAAATTGCCCAGCTCCTCTGCTGGCACCACCAGAGACTACTCTTGCAGTTATAGTCAGCTGTCATTTAACTGGGATTGCAAGTCTAAAATGGGTTCATTCATGTGTCCAGAAAATATTGTGCACCACTGGCTGAAATACCACAATTTTCCTCGATATGGTCTCTAAATGCCTTGTTGGCTGGACTGGGCTTCTTTGAAGCCCGGTAATTAGTGTTCCCAAAGAGTAGAGTGAAAGCTGCAAGATCTCTTAAGACATAGACTCTAGAAGAGCCCAATGTCCAATCAAACTTCCTGCACTGATAAAAATGCTCCAAAACCATGCTGTCTTATATGGTAACCACTGGTGGCATGCAACATTTGGTACCTGAGATATGACTAACTGAACTGAAGAACTAGATTTTAAATTTTATCTAATTGTAATTAATTTAATTTTAAGTGGTCACATAGAGCTAGCTAAGAGTTACCACATCAAACAGTACAGCTCTAGAATCTGTGCTTCTGCCACATTCTGTTTAAAGCAAATCATGAGGCCCAGTGTAGAATCAAGAGAATGGGCAAGTGCAATGGATTTCTTGGAGAGGGGAACAGCAGTGATCCTCAGCATAGGGGCAGAAGAATCCTCTGCATAGGGGCAGAGAATCATGATTCATTATTATACCAATCTACCATACAGGATAAAGGGAGGGCTGGGGGAAGCATGGGGATTAGTAATATTTTATATAAGTCATCATGGAAGGCATCTCAAAGACAGTGATATTTGAAGAAACAGCTGAAGGAAGTGAGGGAGCCAACCCTAAGAATATCTGGCAGAAGAGCAATCAGGAAGAGAGAACAGCAAATGCAAAGGTCCTGAGGGGAGTGCTGCCTGGCTTGGCAGGCTGGCACTGTCAGAGCTGGGGAAACAAAGAAACAAGGAAACAAAGAATGATGGTGACTGCTTCTATGAAAATGTTTTGAATCATGAAATTTAGAAGGAAGTAAGTCTTGTTGGTTGGTAGTAACCACATACTTCTTTATACAGTAGACATCTAGCTCCCTTACTGACTCAAGGCCTTTCCATTCTAACAGAGAGTTCGAAGACCTCAATCCCCCTGCCAAGCCAGCGCCTGTGAAATCAAACTTCACCCTATAAGCAGTAGACCAGATCATTTGTAACAAGGAAGAAGATACAAAATAACTTCAAAAACTAAAATTGAAACTCTATCTGAAAAGTTGCATGCTCTGAAGTTTTTAACATAAGGAAATATGGTTTCAGATATCGCAGAAGTCAAGAATCGTAACTGGAGACCACAATGATTGTCCCACGGCCATAAGAAAATGTTCAATGTCTCTCTCATCCTAAAGTGGCATAAGAGTATATGATAGAATTTTCCAACAAAGATTTCCACCAAAATAAAAAATTTTAAAACATATTAAATTCATATAATCTAAAGGAAATATGCCAAGCATAAGAGGAAATGGTAATTAGTAAGCCACAATCCCAATCATCAGGAAACTTAGTCTGAAGAGAAGAGAATGCTGGTCACAATGCGTTAAGTGCCACAAATCTTTGAGAGAAGAACAAACAGGACATGAGGAAATATCAAGAAGATGGAGGGAGGCGGAAGGGGCACAAGCAACTGTGTGTTGAGAAAGAAAGTAGAATTAGATTAAAGGTAATTAAGGGAAAAGCAACTCAAGGAAACAGATTAAAGAGGTGAAGTAATCTAGTCTCTCATTGTTTTCCTCCTTAAGCAGCTTCTGCATCTCATTTAAACTAAAGGAAGCCTGGAATGTCAGATTAGTGAAGACCTGATTCCAATAGCAGAGCTTAACCAGAAAAATCTCAGTGTTTTCATTCTCAACAGAATTTCTGCAAACCCCAGATGCCACTTAGCAGAGCCCACCTTTCCTGTCACTTCACTGCCCCTTTCAGATGCAGGGTACTGTTCAGCAGCTTACTGGTGTGAGTGTCAGGCACTCAAGAGTGTCAGAGTTCATTGCTCCTTATTCAATTTTAAAGGCCTAAAAAGAGATTCTCAATATGCTCTTGCAATGTCTAAGAACACTTCTCGCCACCTGCTATAATTGGGAAGGACGGGGGATTAAGGGATAAGAAGGTACAGATCTTCCTTCACTTATGATGAGGTTACCCCACTGAATGCTGAAAATACCGAAAGTCAAAAATGTTCTGAATACACCGAACCTACCAAACATCATAGGTTAGCTTAGCCTACCTGAAAGGCACTCAGAACGCTTACATTAGCCGACAACTGAGCAAAATCACCTAACCCAAAGCCTACTTTAGAATAAAGCTGGAGAGCACGTGTCATTTATTAAACGTTGTACTGAAAGTGAAAAGCAGGATGGCTGCTTGGAGAGAGAACGGTTGTCAGTAGGATCGGTCGTTGACCCTTGTGACTGCATGGGTCTGGGAACTGTGGCTGCCCCTGCCCAGCATCACAAAAGGGGGCATCCTGCTTAATGCTAGCCCTGGAAATGACCCAAGTTCAAAATCTGAAGTACAGTTCCTACTGAATTCTTATGACTTTTGTCCCATCATAAGGTTGAAAAGCTGTAAGTCTACCATCGTGAAGCCAGGGACTGTCTGCATAAGGAAGTGACTCGGATGCCTTACGTCTGAAAGTCTCTCCCATCAATCCGCTATTCATTTTCATCATGAACTTGGCCTTGGTTCACTGGAGTGTCTGAGTTACCGCCAAGCAAAGAGCAGTAATATCAGTTACTCCTGGAGCACTGGCATGGGCAGGACCTTGCAAATCACTTGATGTGAAAACAAGGTCTGAGAAAACCTGGAGGGAGGAGAGGAATCCCTGAAATCCCCTTCTGTCCTAAACTGGCAACCTGCCACACTGCCCTGACCAAGGGGCGACAAGGGGAGAAGAGAGGCACACACGTGGGTGTCATCCCCTCCGCATTAAGGAACACATGTCTCCTTTCCTTTCGTTAAACCCATCATCCAAACTGTCTGGATACCAAGTGCCAAAGTTCACTGAGATGCACTTTTCCTAAAGTTTTCTAGACCATAATATTAAAATTACAGATAAAGCAGATCCTTTGGCTCTCTTGCTTAAAACCCTCTAATAGCTTTGTTGCACTTGGAACAAATTCTAAACTTCCTACCAACATCTGGATCTTCCAGGGCGCCTGGGTGGCTCAGTGGGTTAAAGCCTCTGCCTTTGGCTCAGGTCATGATCCCAAGGTCCTGGGATCAAGCCCCGCATTGGGCTCTCTGCTCAGCAGGGAGCCTCCTTCCCCCTCTCTCTCTGTCTGCCTCTCTGCCTACTTGTGATCTCTCTCTGCCAAATAAATAAATAAAATCTTTAAAAAAAAAAAAAAAAAAGATCTGGATCTTCCTTGCTCTCCAACTTCAACTACGAAATACCCTAATAGTCTCAAAGTCTTTATTTCTGCTCCTAGCATATGCCAAGTGTTCCTTTCTCATTTCCTGTGTAATCCAGAATCAAGGAAGGAGAACTCCCAAGAAATGGGAGTAGCCATACAAAGTTTGTCTGCAAAGAAAGCAACGTGGAATAAGTGGAATAAACCTGAGCAGCAGAAGAGGGAAGGGGTCATCTCCTTCAGCCCTTCATAGAAAAAGTTGTTTCTTTTTTTTTTTAAGAGATTTTATTTATTCATTTGAGACAGAACGAGAGTGAGAGAGAGAGAGCACAAGCAGGGAGAGCACCAGGCAGAGGGAGAAGCAAGCAGACACCCCACCAAGCAGGGAGCCCAAAGTGGGGCTCGATCCCAGGACTGTGGGATCATAACCCGAGCCAAAGGCAGACGCCTAACCAACTAAGCCACTCAAGTGCCCTGAAAAAGTTATTTCTTGACACAATATCTGTGTGCTTTCTCAGCAGTCTTCTTCCCACAGCCTCTATTCTCCATCGCTTGTGGAGGAAAGTACTAGCTGCTTTACCAGCTTTGGATGACCAGTTACGGTATCCAACCCTCCATTAGCAAGATAAATTATTTAATTCTAAGAAAAATGGAATCATGTGATCCTCCAAAATTAAGTGAAATTGTTTGGAAAGTATAAAACTAGGTTGCAAGTTCCTTGTGTCACTTTAGATTTTAGAAAACAAACATATAAATATAATGTCTTCCTGTGAACCAATTTATCTCAGACTAAAACAGCAAAGTGAAGCTCTGTGATGGCAAAAATGGATAGCCAGATTATGTCACATACACTAATTTGATATAAATACCAAATTTCCTCTACTGATCAGCCCAACAATGTATTATCTTTTTCCCAATCCTTCGACGTACAACTAAATCAAACACATTCAACCAATTCTCTCCTTTCTCTTTGAGAGAAAAACAGAATCAGACATCTGACATCCCAAAACTGCTTTCTGAATTTCCACCCTGTTATGGGATACCAGCATTTAATGCTAACAATACAAGGTTCAAGGAAAGAGGGGGGGAAATGAGAAATCACAGGCAAGGGCTCAGTGAAACTTCACTTTCAAACATTGCTAGAGGCGGAAAATTGGTTCAATCACTTGGGAAAGTCGGTTGGCAATAAATCAAGACTCATTACTATGTTCATATTGTGTGAAACAGGAATTTCACCTTTGAGAATATATCCTAGGAAAATGATCCAGAAAAAGCTACAAACACAAAAGTTTTCATTATAAAGTTATTTATGATTTAAAAAATTTGAAAGCAATTTAAATTTCTAACACCTGGAAAATATTTAGGCTCACTATGGTATGGCCACACTAGGGACCATTATGTAACCTTGAAAAATTACTATGATAATGACTACATAGCAACATGAAGAAACAGACATGACGTATATTTAAGCAAAAAAGACAGAATAAAAACTATGTCCCCTATTAAAACTGTGTGAAAGATAAATATGCAAAAAGAAAATATTCATGAAAATGATTGTGTTACACTGGTAAACTTAAGGTCAATTTTTTGTTCTTTATTTTATAAAATCTGTAATGATATTAGTTTCATAATTTAAAATTATACTCTTAAGAAAGGAATACTAAAGGGAATCTAGCTCATTTATCATTGAACAAATTATTATGTTAATTTATTTTTCATTTTTTATTGAAGTATAATAGACATACACCATCCCATTAGTATCAGGTATATATCTTAGTGATTTGATATTTTTATACATTACAAAATGATCCCCACAATAAGTCTAATTACCATTTCATCATCACACAAAGATATTACTATATTATTGACTATATCCCTTATGCCGTACATTATATACTCATGACTTATTCATTTTGTAACTCTGAGTTCATACCTCTTAGTTGCCTTCCTGTTATTTCACCCACCCACCAACCCCTCCCCATTCTGGTAACCAAGAGTTTACTGTACCTATGAGTCTGTTTCTGTTTTGTTTATTCATTCGTTCTGTTTTTAGACTCCACATGTCAGATCATATAGTATTTGTCTTTTTCTGTCTAACTTATTTTGTTTAGCATAATACCCTCTAGGTCCATTCATGTTATCACAAATAGAAAGATTTAATTCACTTTTTATGGGTGAGTGACATCCCATTGTATATATACCACATCTTCATTACTAATGGACACTTAGGTTGATTCCGTATCTTGGTTATTGTGCATGAACACAGGCATACATATACGTCTTCAAACTGATGTTTTCAATGTCTTCAGATAATTACCCAAAAGCAGAATTACTGGATCATATGGTAGCTCTATTTTTAATTTTTTGAAAGAATCTGGAACATTTCACGAATTTACATATCCTCCCTGCACAGAGGCCTAGCCAACCTTCTGTGTATCATTCCAATTTTAGTAGAGGTATTGCCGAAGCAAGCACAAATTACTACTTTTAATGAATGGCATTATTAGTAATTACAAACATATTTTAGGAGCATAGTTTTTATATCTATAACAACCATGAAACTTGCTCATTATGTTTTCCACACGACCTCTCTGAAGCTAGATTTATTCTAAACATATAACACATAACAACAGAGTTACTGAATGAGGCATTCCCTGTGTTTAAGGTACTGCCTGTGTCTGTGAGGAGTCTTAACCCATCCTGCTTTCAAGGTGTCAAATCTCTACACAAGAGAGAACCCAGCAATAGTCAGTACCTGAGGGTAAAATAAGCTACATTTTAAAAGCTATCTCAACAATTAGAGATATGGCAATTCTTTCCCCCTTAACAAAAATCTTCCCAATTCCTGATCTGAATAATTTAGGTAATATTAAAACAGAAAGAAGGTAACCTCTTAACAGGCTATCATACTAAAACGCAGAGTATAATGGTGTTGATCAATTTTCTTACAACTTCAAGTATGTCATATAATTGAAATTATTTCTAGCTCTTGAGGAAATAGTGCTACTTACATCTCTGTCAGCTAATCTTTATTAAAGATTCAGCTATTCAAAGTAGAAATATCTTCAAAAGGGGATATTCTTTTGAACATGAGTGAATAAAAAAGGGTTACAGAGAGCTAAAGAAAGAGAAAAAAAAGGAACAATCATATCAAAGGACATGTTATCTTTGGGTATATATCATTCATTTAACATTCAACGAATATTGATTATCTAATGTGTCAGGCGCAAAGAGACAACAGAAAATAAATAAGTAATTATGTTAGAGGATGATAGATGTTACAGAAAAAGAAAAAAGTAGAACAGGGTAACAGAGATTAGGGGCACTGGGAAGGGAGTTTTGACTGGTGTAGACTTCACTGGGGAGGTGCCACAGGAGAAACATTTGAGAACAGAGGAGTTAATCATGTGGATAGATGGGAAAGAGCATTCTAAGTACAGAAGACAACATGGTAAAGACACAGCTAGGGGCCAGTGTGGCTGAAACCAGACTTCACGAGAGAAAATAGTAAGAATGAGGTGAGCAAGGTGTGACTGGAAGGTAGGTCACACCATGTAGGGTCTTGTGGACCATTCTGAGGACAGTGGCTTTTATTCTGAATTAAATAGGAAACCACTACAGAGTTCTGATTCATTGGAATAGGAACACTCTGGCCACTGTATTAACAATAACACAGGGGCACCTGGGTGGCTCAGTTGTTAAGCGTCTGCCTTCAGCTCAGGTCATGATCCTGGGGTCCTGGGATCGAGCCCCACATCAGGCTCCCCACTCAGTGGGAGGCCTGCTTCTCCTTCTCCCTCTCCCCCTGCTTGTGTTCCCTCTCTCGCTGTGTCTCTCTCTGTCAAATTAATAAATAAAATCTACAAAAAAAGAGTAACAGAGACTGACAATTATAGCTCCTAATAGATGGTAACCAGAACATGGAACCAAAAAGATTTTCTGATGGAGGGAATATAAGAGAAAGATTAGATTGAAGGTGATTATTTAATTTTTTATCTAAGCAACAACAGAATTCTTTCCACTGAAATGGGGGAAGATCAGGGAGAATGATTTTGAGCAGCAAGTTCAGGAATTCAGTTTGGACTTACTAAGTTGGAGATGTCTATCAGATGCCCAAGTAGAGATGACATGTAAAGAGATATAAATTCAGTAGTGACTGGCATATAGAAGGCACATAACACCAGAGAACGAGTTCAGCAAGGAATGGGCATTGAGAATTGCATAGCCTGGCCCCTGGTGCATCCCAAGTTTAGGAGGCTGAGGAAAGAAGGAAGGCCCAGCAGAAGAAGTTGAGAAGGAGCTACCAGGGTGGTAGGAAGAAAACTAGCACAGTCCTAGAAGTCAAGTAAAGAGATTGAATAGAGCAACAGTTAGTGAGTTGACAGGAAAAGAAAGACTGAAAATAGATCCCTAGTCACATCGCAGCTGACACTAGCACACAGAGACAGAAGTAGTTACAGTGAGAGTGGAGGCTCAGGATGGCTTATGTGACAAAGAGAATGCTTGCAGTAAGTTTTAAGAGGCTTTCATTATGTAAAAGTGTTGTTTTACATATGTCAAAATATAAACATTAATGTTTTCTTAATGCCAGCATGTCTAACCATAGAATTCGCAGAGCCCCTTGTTCAAATGTTACTAAGAATTTCAAGATGGCAGCAGCAGAACATTCAACCAAGTCCAGGGCCCTTCTAAGAGTGGAGCTTTAGGTAATCCCATAAAACCTGAGACACACACCCAGGAAGCGGGCCCTAGATGCAAGTCATCTCCACTGTAACGAACAGAAGTATTGCTGGTACAGCAGGCTTTCTTAGCTTCTGGTTTCAAAGAAACACTTAACTACTTATTGGAGAATACAAGCAGAAAAAATAAATGATACAAACATAAGGAGAGTCTGTTAGAATGTAATTTACTTTTCTTCCCAACTTGCTTTCAAAGCTAAATCAGCATATATGGATCTGAAGTCATTATAGTATGACAGCAAAAAAAGGACAGAAGAGTCATTAAATTTGATAGCACTAATAAAACTACATGAGAAAAGGGAAAGAAAACAGGCTTACTTTTCATTAGTATGCAGACAAAATAAAAAAAAATCTCCTTCATAGAGCTTTAAAAGTTTTGGTTAACATCCCTAAATGAACATTTAATATACAAATTCATTTTGGTTCCACCCCATTGACATAAAAAATGATGCCTGAATCAGAATACTAAGTATGAATGTTAAAACTAAGATAGGAGTCCTCCAGCTTCACACAGTAATAAAAGAGTATTCTTCCCGACACATTTTAAAACACATGCACACATAAATGTATTCCTTCATTTGGCAAGTATATTTAATATCTATCGTCACCAGGCACCGTATCAGGCGCTGAACTTGTATTTTTTTTCCTCTTTCAAGTAAAATTGAAAAGGAAGGTAAGCAATACCTCTTGCTCTAGTGCATACTCCAAGTCATACCGTGACTAATCTGGAGGATTTTCCTTCCAGGAATTCTGATAATAGTCTTTAGTGAATTCTTATTCCGAGATCTCTTTTTAGCCCAAAGGCTACTCGCTCTGTGAAGACTTACCCAGTCTTCCCAAGTACAGAGAATCCTGATTCATCTGGGCTTCCCTGGCCGTGGGCTCATGCTCACAATATCAAGCTTTTGGTATCCAATGTAGTTACTTTTTTCAAGCCTGTCTCTGTGGCCAGATGGTGAAATCCCTGACAGCAAAATTAGTCTTCCGAAGTGAAAGATGCCCGGTGCCTAGCAAAGTATGTGGCAAATACCAGTAGCAACACAGAAGTTTGTTGAATGAATACATAAACTGGCAGAAAAATGAAACTGGGCTAATAATGCCTAGAGGCAATTCATTGGAAATGGGCTGTTATATTCAGGGGATGGACTGTAACTGCTTGGTCTCCCAAACCTCTCCTTCCAGCTACATTTGCAGTCCACTCTCAATTTCACCACCAGACAGTGCCAGCTGTAAGGCTGCCTTGCCCTTCCCTCTAAACTTGGATATTCCACGGCCGTTTGGGGTAAAGTCCCAATGACACCTGTCAGGCTAGGAAGTAAGTCAGCTGCAGACAACTAAATGGAGTGTGGCCCGTAGGTGTAGCCTCACTTCTAGAACTGCTGCTTCGGGAAGGAATGCAAGTAACAGCTTTACTCACAGTCCTTAGTGGGCTCTGCATTTAATAAGGAAGTCAAAGAGGTGCCAAAGCCTGGAGGGGGAGCTTAGAAATTAATTTAATCAAGTTTAGAAAAAGGTCAGTCTCCCATATTTGGTAATTTCATCATACAGCAAGACCCCGAAGTTACAGATTTGCAGGTAGAGTCTCTGATTACTTTAGTAGGGAGAACAATCCCACACACAACACCAGCCTCAATTTCATGGTGGCATGTTGCTGATTTAAAGACAATATTCGATTTTGTTACTTTAATAAGCAAGTTTGCAAATGTATTTCTGCAAGTCAGTTTCAGACCCAAATGTCCTGACTCTTATATAATGAGGTTTGAATAGAGGAATTAAATTGAGTTAAGTAAAGGACAGAGGAGCCCTGAGGGCATGGACTAAACCTACAAAAAATTATACCAGAATCAGACATTTCAATTATTTTTGGTGATTTTCTTCCCTAAGATCAAACACGCATTCTATTGGAGAAAGGGTGCCACAGCTCTGAAAACTGGCCCCACGTAACTGCGAATTTACACTGTGTAGAAAATGAAACGCAGAGTGAATAGCTAACACTGCATCTGCGATTTAATCCAAGCTAAAGCTTGTAATCTGAAATAAATCCTTAACATTACAAATGAATGCGATGTGCATTGTAGGTACGTTCTAAGGAAGTGTTGATTGAATGATAATCTCACATTCTAGAAAGCGTAGCTGCATACAAGTGACCTCACTTTCTATAAAACTTAAAAAATCATATGAAAAATTTAGGTCATTAAATTGGAAAATTCAACTATATCCATTTATTCTAAAAATCATTAAAAATACTATGTGTTTTTTTAAATCTATGTATCTTATTTTATTTTATTTTATTTTTAAGATTTTATTTATTTTTTCGGGGCACCTGGGAAGCTCAGTGGGTTAAGCCTCTGCCTGCGGCTCAGATCATGATCTCAGGGTCCTGGGATCAAGCCCCGCATCGGGTTCTCTGCTCAGCGGGGAGCCTGCTTTCCCCTCTCTCTCTCTGCTTGCCTCTCTGCCTACTTGTGATCTCTCTCTGTCAAATAAATTAAAAAATCTTTAAAAAATTTATTTATTTTTTGACAGAGAGAGAGAGAGGGAGAGAGGAAACACAAGCAGGGCAAGGGAGAACAGGCTTCCTGTGGCGCAGGGAGCCGGATGTAGGGCTCGGTCCCTGGACTCTGGGATCATGACCTGAGCCAAAGGCAGACGCTTAATGACTGAGCCACCCAAGTGCCCCCCAAATCTGTATGTTTTAAAGTAGTAATTTATTTTGATATTTGAGGATATTAAATATGTACCCATGTGAGAAAAAAATAGTATGACTGTGTTGTTTACAAACTGATACTTGTAAAGATTGGATGGTGACTCTGTCTAATTTTACAAGTTAATCCTAGATAGTGATGGGGGGACTACTTCTGCAAGGCAGTATTATTAGATGGTAAATAATAGGTATCAATATACCTTTATTTAATTAAAAGAACTCATATAGCCTAGACAGTTTTAAACAAAACAAAAATGATGAAAACTATCAAGATAGACTCCCAGCAGTTATGGAAGGATCTAAGCACCACTCCTTACTATGTGCCAACCCCCAGGGCCAAATGCTTTACTGTCGGAGCCCTTTGACATATTATTAATTTTTATTATTATTTAATGAGTCTTCCTAGGTGCGTGTGCTGTTAAGACATCGAACAAAGTATTCATTATTGTTGTTGCTATCAATGTTCTGAGTCACTGGTTAAAATATCCTACTTATCCAAAGTATAAACATTTAATTAAGGGTCCAAAATACATTGATGTTTTATAGTATCCATTCCTGGGACACTTTTTTTACACAAGAAAAAATAACAATCTGTGAGTCACTCATTTCAACATGTAAGAGAGAAATTTTAAGCAGAGACTGCTATGGGGCTTTCTGCTTGCTCTGTATCCAGGACTGGGACTCTTCCTCAGCACCATCAACCCTACTCACCACTTTGCTTTTCTGCTTTGTTTCTGGTCTATGGAATGTCTGCCGTGTTCTGGAGCCCAACTTTGCCATGTTTGGTTTCCGGCGGGGGGTGGGGGTGGGGATTGTTACATTTTACCTATGATTCCTAGATGTTTAAGCAGACAAGGTGATCTGAAGCATGACCTTACACAACCATTCTAACTAAAAGTCTCAGAGCCATTCTCTAGACATTTAAATATGTAATATTCCGTTGGATACAGCCACAAGCACAGAGCTGCTATGAAGAGAAATTATTAAAATGTGTCACTGGAGTGCAGAGGCTGAGCCTTATTGCCCTTTGCACATTTAACATTGTTTTCAACAGACTGGACCCAGGATAAAGTCATACAAATGCAAATGTAAGATCATATATATTAATTCTGTTTCTTTATTTACAGATTATGGGAACATTCAAACATTGCATTTAAATGTAATTAGATTCATGGTTAAACATTTATCATTTGCCTATAAACCTTTGGTAAGTTAACTAAAGCAGGGCATACAGACGGGTCTTACGAGGTTGGCCTTTCCATGATAAGCTGTTTTCTTTTATTAAGAACAAGAAATTAATCATCTTGCAGTTTCTAGACTCATATCTTATCCCATATAAATTCTCAAACATGTTGTTTCAATGACTTCATCCCATTTCCTGAGTTGTCTAAATTATCTCGGAAGCCATCAACAGGCAAAAATAGTAAGCGTAAGTTATGACGTCAGAACTTGCAATCGCCCAAACATCATGAATCTGAGGAAAAATTAAAAATTTGAGGGGGATCTGGTTGCCTCAGCTGTTAAGCATCTGCCTTCAGCTCAGGTCATGATCCCAGGGCCTGGGATCAAGCCCCACATCGGGCTCCCTGCTCAGCTAGAAGCCTGCTTCTCCCTCTCACACTCCTCTTGCTTGTGTTCCCTCTCCTGCTGTGTCTCCCTTTGTCAAATAAATAAATAAATATATAAAACCTTTAAAAAAAAAAATTTGGACACAGAACAAGTGAAAGAAAATACACTAGAAAATATAGGTCCTGGTTTAAAGGACTCCAACCAGCCATTGTTTACTGAGCATTTACTAAATGTACTCGGCTAAGTGGTTTATCTAAGCTGATGCTCAGAAACAGGACTGAAGAGATGGGACAATCTGCTCCAGAGCGTCACAGAGCTAGCAAGTGGGGGAGGGGAGCACCGAAACCACGTCTACCTAAGCCCAGGAGCTAGTTCACTAACTTTGTATAGAAAGTCTCCACAGAAGGTGCCTCCAAATAGAGCCTAATACACCACTCTCCAGAGGGGAAGAGCCGAAAAAGATTTTCACTCAACTTCATAAAGTGCTGAGGATAAAGTGCTGACATTTAAAGTAGTCAGATGTCTACTTGGAAATATCTTATTCAAATGCTTCACGTAAGTCTTTGACATCAGAGTTTGACATCCCTGGAAGCAGCTTTTAAGTCACGTAGTGGTTTTCTAGCACACAGTAAGCCCACAACCACCTGTGGAGACCTAGCTTTGTTCTTCCCTTTGTATATAAAGCCACTGGAAACTTTAATGTAAAACTTGAGTGCTCATTTGTGGGACGTCAGCATGGGTGGTTTCTAATGCATCTTGTGAATGTGCATGTGTGACCACAACAGAAAGTTATGTCGTATTGCTTTTTAAGCTGATCTTGAAAAGACTTGTGTACAATGACATTCAAGACTTGCATTTATGAGATCATATCTCCCAAAATAGTAAACAAATCACTGTTAAATTACTTTGTCTCCTTTAAAAAAAATCCATCTGGGAATCTCTAGATATTCTAATTTAGAATGAAGATATTAGGTCCCATTAGTCTGACACAGTACTGCATTGTTCAAAATAAAGTAATCCAGACAGCTATCTGTAAGAAGAGATATTTAAGTCAGAAATCAAATACAAGGTCCCACTCTTTCTATGGGGAAATTTTAAGAATCAAAAAAAACCCTGCCTAATATATTAGTATCAAGCCATTTAAGGGTTGATTTTGGTTGATTCTAACTATGTACTTTAAAGCTATAAAGCAAGAGTGCTTTAAAATTAAAGAGATCTTTTAAACTTTATTATGACAATTAAAGACCAAAAACAGCAAGAAGTTAGAAAAAAATAGTTTATAATAACAGAAAAAAACTAAAAGTCACCTAAATTTAATGCTAATGTACCAGTGAAAAAATAGTTTAAAGATTATTTTGTTCTGTTTAAAGCTACATCATCATGTTATAATTCAAAAGAGTTATAGAATCTCTTAAACAGAAAAAATCAGTAAGGAAAGCGTACAAGAACTGATAGCAGGCTCGAGTTAGCACCAAGGGACTGAAGCTGGGGGTTAGAGAAATGGGTATTTGGGCAGACAACCAAAGATTTGGGACAGCAATGTGCAGTGCACAGGTCAGCCACAACTCCTGTTGGAAATGATTTCTAGTAACACAGGGAAGAAACAGGGACTGTAAGTTTGAGAAGGGCAGGCACAGGCCCTCACCTGACTAAATGCCATGCAGACAGGGACTGTGTCTATTCTGTGTATCCGTGTCTCTCTGCTGTCCTAGAAACCACAGACACGTGGGCAAATGATAAGGATTTTTGGAAGTGAGACAGGAAAGGAGAGAAGAAAACTCAGATTTCATCAAAACACACCATGGCTCTCATTTTCTTCCACTATCAATAAGGGGATAGGACTGAACTATTTCTTGGGCCTCTTCCAGTTCTAATCATTGATAATTCTAATTCTAAATAAAGGTTTTATTTTTCTTCATAAAAAAATCTGAAGGCGGGGGTGAAAGACATTCTCCAAGGACATGGAAAGAAAAAGCTGTCCTGAAATAGAGTAACCACATGTACATCCAAAGGGATTTTAAATGTAAGAAAAGATTAGAGATAATTTACAGAATTTAAGTTAGAACACTGGCAAGGCTGAGGTTAGACTTATTCAATGATTATGGCTGGCAAAGTTTGCTAAGAAAGGTAAATAACCACAGGTAGGTGTTGTGCCTTTAAATACTGCCCTAATATGCCTGGGTGGCTCAATGGATTGAGCCTCTGCCTTCATCTCAGGTCATGATCTCAGGGTCCTGGGATTGAGCCCAGCATCAGACTCTCTGCACAGCAGGGAGCCTGCTCCCCACCCACCCCGCCCCCCACCGCCACCTGCCTCTCTGCCTACTTGTGATCTCTCTCTGTCTCTGTTAAATAAAGTCTTAAATAAATAAATAAATAAACAAACGCCTTAACAGTACTAATGCATAGTGATTTGCCCTCTCTATAATAATGTATAGTGATTAGAAACATTATACTTGACAGTTGGGAAAGAAGGTTACTTTTGGCAGACTGTGACTGCATTTGGAAATAAGGTCTTTAAAGAAATAGTTAAATTAAACGAGGTCATTAGGGTCGGGCCTAATCCAATATGACTGGTGTTCTTATAAAAAGAGGGCATTTTGAGCAGTTTTAGAAGACAGACACTCATAGAGGGAAGGCCAGCTGAAGACACAGGGAAAAGATGACCATCCACAAGATAAGGAGAGAGGCCTCAGAAAAAAATAAACCCTGTAGACACCTTGATCTCAGACTTCCAGCCTCCAGAATTGTGAGAAGATTAATTTCTTTTCCATCATTCAGTCTACGGTGTTTTGTTATGGAGGGCCTCGCAAACGAACACACACCTCCACCAACTTTACTTGGAAATCTCTTCCATAAATTACTTCTGGCATGAGAGGCTGCTCAGTTCTCAGAGCTAAAAATGTAGCTCGTGTCAAAACATTAATAATAGATGACAGTAAGAAAGCCTGTAGTTTTAGATCATTGATAAATTGTAAGGCAGACCATGACAGATCACAATAAAGTATCATGTTCCAGAACCTACAGTCAACATGAAATTCCACAAAGGATTATTTCCAGTGAAGGTATAACAATGAGGGGAGAAGCCCCTTGGCCCCACACTCAGAAACTCAATCAGTGCTATTCATATAAACTTTCTAATATAAACTCAAAGAAGTACAGACCATTAAATGGAAACTCCTGATAAGTCCTCCTTACTGATCAAGAACATCTGTCAGCAGTAGTCTGGGTTAAGTAACAGTGTGCTAAGTGATGGCAGCTGTGATAAACACACAATAGTAACCCAAGAAAAATCTAATAGCAGGCACTAGAAATTTAGAAAGCAGTGCTAAACTATATCCAATTTACACTACTCCTCTCCCTCATCCCCAACTAAGGGTGTAAGACTCAAAAGATAAAAGGAATGTGAAAAGAAAACACCATTTTTCCAAACTACACCAATCCCAACCTATCCCACCATCACCCTTCCTTCTCATAATTATCATTTTGATATCAAGCTCTCTCTCTTGGTCCTGGTGATTTTACTGTCCTGCAGATGATCTGCAGCTAACTCCACCTCTCAGCTCCTTATCTACTCCTCCCAAAGGACCCTGTTCTCCACCCTACCTGTGCAACTCGCTCCCATAAAAAGACACTGGAGATTGTCATTAACAATAAATGCCCTCCCTAGCACCCCTTCTCTGACTACAAACAGCTTCGTTACAGTTTGTGCCCCTCCCCAGGTCCCCAATTTGAATGATGTCTCAGCCCCCCTGCTATGTCCCACTCATTGAGTTCTAACATCACTTTACTGTCCCTCACCTCTCTGATATCCTCAGATCTCCCTTTCCCCAGCCCCGATTCCATGTGCCATCACTACCATAGCCCCCTTATATTTCTGTAACCCGCTTGCCCCTCTCTTCCCCCATCTCATGTGCTTAGTTCAATTCAACTTTCCAATTCACTCCTTATCTTCAGTGAGGCAACTCAACATGGACAAAGAAAAGCATTCACATTGGCTGTTCTCACTTGAAATTCATGAGCACTGCCCCGTGGTCGTCTTGTACATTCTGTTCCTTGTTTAACTCAGCCACTTCTAGACTATATTTTCTGCCTCCTCATTTCCCAAACCTCCACATCATCTTCCTTCTTCTCGTATTCAGTTGATGACCCAGCTCCTTATTTCACTGAGAAAACAGAGGCAATCAAAAGCGGACATCTGAACGAACGTTCCCATGCACAAACCTACAAACCTACCTTTGTTAGACCAGGTGATCTCTCTGCCCTCCTACCTGAGATCAATGTTGTACTTGTACCCTGGATCCTATCCCATCCCCTACCTGGTAATCTCCCTCCTGCATCATTAACTTTTCCCACGTTACAAGATCATTCCCATCAACATAGAAACATGTAGAATTTGTCCTCATTCTTATAAAGTCATTACTTGACTACTTGACCCACATTCTCCCTCCAGGCACTGTCCCATTTGCTTTGTCCAAAAACCTCTGATTCCTGCCACTATAAGTCTTTCTCTTTCTCAGGTAGTCCACATTTCCAACCCGTGAACACATCCTGTTACTTCTTCCCAAATATATTCAGAAAACAGTTACTTTCTACCTCTCCCTTTATACCTTTGTTTAAGTCATCACCATCCCCCCTCTTGGATTACTGAAATACATTCCTGAACCCCTCTATTTTTTATTCTTCATAATCTCATCTGTGTAATATAAGTCAATCACAGCATTATCATTATCAAAACCTTCCACGGTTTCCTATCTCCCTTGGACTGAAAGCCAAGCCCTTCCAAAGGGCTTTCAAGTACCTGTGTGATTTCAACCCCTTCCCCCTGCCTCCAGACCAACCTCGTTCCTACCTCTCTATTTGACTTCAGTGTTTCAACAATGCTGGTATCCATGCTATTCCTCAGATATGACCAGAACACTGCAGCCTCTATGTGTATCTACCTGTATGTATCTACCTGTATGGCCTGGTGTATCTACCCCTTTCCTCTACGCTGTCTTCCCCAGGAAGCAGCATTACTTCCTGCCTCACATTTGCATTGGTTCTCCTCTCAAAAACCACCTCCTTTATGGCATTTTCCTGACCTTCTCCACATAAAACAGCGCCTCTGCTGTTTATACTCTCCATTCTCTCTCTCTCTCGCTCTCTCTCTCTCCTTGACCTTGCTTTACCTTTTTCATAGCATTTATTACCATGGGACATATTATATATTTTATGCTTGTCTGGTGTCTGTCTCTTACTACACAGACTCAGGCAAGAATATCATCTTTGTTGTTGACTCATCAATGCTTAGAATAGTGCCTGGCGTGTATTACACACTCAATAAATACTTGCTGAATGGATGAACCAATGAGATCATCAGCATCACTATCAGTATTATCTTTATTATCTAAATGCCTGGGCCTAAAGGGCTGGTGCAGAGCAACTGCACTCTAAGACTCTAAGTGAAACAGCCTAAATCAGGCTGACCTTGCTTGGAGGAGGGCTTAGAAAGAACACAGCGAGCATTTACTGGAAATACTGATGTGCACTTTACTTGCTAAGGTCAGAAGAGGAAAATCATTTCATGCCTGAAAAATTAGGTTTTAATCAAAACTAGCAGAACATGGTCACAAGCATATTTTATTCCTTAACAGAGAACTTCCATTAGAAGAGCTTTGTATTATTCTATTCCATCATCTAAATCCACAAAAAACATGTATGAATAATTAAAGGAAAGGAAAGCTGAAAAAAGGAGAAACATGATTTTCCTAAACCAATGATTTAAAATCTTCTATCATTGTTTGTTGTTGTTATGATTATTTTGCATGTTATATTCCACCATTAACTTCTTTTTTCTATTCTTAGAACTATTTTTCTATCACAGTCTCTTTTCAAGTAGAAAGGGAAAATTTACCCAAATGGTAATTTGAACAACCTAGTCACAAGGGCCCAAAGTAAAACAAATTTCAAGGTCTTATCATTTTGAAGCAAATTTATTACCTAGATGACATCTTCCTTTCTTCCTTTAGAAGATGCAAGTGTTACTGTTGTGGCTTTTCCAATGGGAATATAATTCTAAGGTCACATTAAAATGTACAGATTTAGAAGGAGAACTTGCATTGCATGTGAAGAGTAAAAAATATATATATATCAGAACAAGCCAATGTACAGTACATGAGAAAATGGGAATGAAAGAATATTTAAAAAAAATAGAAAGTTCGTAGGGCAGGGAATTTAAATAATACAAACTTCTAAGAATTAACGTGTTCGTTGATAACATTTCAGCATATCTGTTTCTCAGAGTAAAAGTATAAATTTGTACAGAGACAGAAATTTGAGCAGAATAAAAATGTAACTCAAAAAAAGGTCTAAGTTCAGAAAAATAAAACATATAAAATGACGTAAATACGTTGGTCCTCATTTGCTTTAAGACTTTATTCCATATTCTTACACCTACAGGTCCTTATTTTTTCACTTCCATTTTTATAAACAAGATAATCTGAAATTCTTTATAACTCTATGCCTTCTGAATTTGAGACTCACTTGTAGTAAAAAAATGTCCCCAATAGAATATGTTAGTATTTAAAAATCTATTAGAAAGTTAGATAAGTGTTAGGATACTCTAAAAACAACAGGATGCTTTAGAGATCTTTAATGTTTGAAAAAACTTAATTGAATATGAAGAGATAAATTAATTTGAAACAAATAGAAGTAATACATGCAACTTAAATTAAGTGTCTAAATACTGACAATTAGAAATGGGGGGTGGGAGGGCGGTTGGGTGGCTCAGTCAGTTAAGCGTCCAACTCTTGGTTCCAGCTCAGGTCATGATCTCCGGGTCCTGGGATTGTGCCCTGCATCAGGCTCCGCACTCACCACGGAGTCTCCTTGAGGATTCTATCCCTCTCCCATGGCCCTTCCCCCTGCTCACACTCTCTCCCCCGAATAAATTAAATCTATAAATAAATAAATAAATAAATAAATAAATAAAAGAAATGGGAGGTAAGGGTGAAATCCTGTGTTGATTTCTTCAACTCAGGTATTTATCTAGAATTTTAAGTATTTACTTTGCCAAAATCAAAACGAATCAAACACACTGAGGCTTATAGACGGGAGTGGAGGGTGGAGGGATGGGGTCAACAGGGGATGGTATTAAGGAAGGCATGTGTTGTGATAAGTACCGGGTGTTATATGCAACTGATGAATCGTGGAACACTACATCAAAAACTAATGATGTATTATATGTTGGCTAATTGAAAATAAACAAAAATTTAAAAATTTAAAAATTAAAAAAGATCCCCACCGTATGCGGTCAACTTACTTTACAGTGATCATATTGGAGCTGTAAGGCTGGGACATCCCCTCCAATGGGCATTTGCTTTTGAAGCTCTTCATCTTTAATATTCAGCCATTTGATAAGTTCTTCTAAAGACGTCAGCAACCTGTTCCACTTCTCTGCACTGGCCTCCAAATGGGCCCTGTTGAGAGACAGAATGGACCACATTCAGAAGTCTGAATTGAGTTCAAATATTATATATCTTCCCTTAGACTGATAACCTTGTATGACTAACTAATGTTCACATCCCAGAAAGAGGCTCACTCTTTGTTTAAAAAAAAAAAAATCCCATAAGAAACAGTTATTTTGAAGAAGATAAGATATACAGATATGTTAATAATATCTATCAAAATTTAAAACAGATAACTACATTCCACAAAGGCATAAACATGAGTCTTTCAAGATGAATGTCCATGATATAATGTAAAATTATAAAAGCAAGTTTCAGTAGCTTATGTATAGCTTATATGTACACACAGATATAATTTTCTTCTTCCTTTATCCACATATATGAAGACAGGGACTGAGAGAAGAACAGAAAGAAACTATATGCATATAACATGTTTGGAATAATACATATTAGATGGGGTTACTACTGAAAACACAGTAAACACTTAATTTTTATATATTTATGTACTAATTGACTATGTACAACAGGCCCGTGTTAATTTTAGTTATAAAAGAGTGAATTAATTTTTTTTAGGAAAGGAAATTACTGTCTTAATTTCCCTTAAAACTCAATAATTTACTGAAAGAATGTCACTAATATTTACCTCAAAAAGTTGGGAAACAATTAGCCATTGCTTGGATAGAATGCTATTTGGCTTAAGACTGACTGGTGTCCTGTGACAAATGTCTACTGTGAATAGAAAACAACTGGGCATAGTAATCGATTACAGTACTTCATACTCTGGTCTAAAGGTGGTTCAATAAGAATTTCTGGTTTTAGTACATAAAAGTACCTTCAGATTCTTAAATTATGAACATTCTATGCAGGAAACCATGTTTTAGAAATACATTTTTATGTGATTTAAGATTCCGGTAAGAGTAAAAGCCCTTAAGAACAGAAATGCAAATAAAAGCACAAATTTGGGGCCCTGAAGAAAGCCCACTCAGCCAGTCTCAAGCCCACACGTCATGGGCTGAATCTGAAAAGGGGGATCAGTCAGAAAGAAGTCCAGGGACTCTAGAAGTCAGCATTTACTCAACCTTGCACGCCCCTCGGGGTCAGACAGTGAAAGTGGATTTAAGTACTCCACTGTGTAACATGGAATTACCTTGACCTTTCAGACTGAGAGGTGCAGGACTAATGGAAATAGACCTAAGCCTTGTTACACACCAACTTCCAAAGACTAAAGACATGATGGCCAAAGATGACTTATTTGGGGGGGGCGCCGGGGTGGCTCAGTGGATTAAAGCCTCTGCCTTCAGCTCAGGTCATGATCCCAGGGTCCTGGGATCGAGCCCCGCGTCGGGCTCTCTGCTCAGCGGGGAGCCTGCCTCCTCCTCTCTCTCTGCCTGCCTCTTTGCCTACTTGTGGTCTCTGTCAAGTAAATAAATAAAATCTTAAAAAAAAAAAATGACTCATTTGGGGCAACTTCAGGTGCAAGAAATCTCTGTAGACCAGGCTTCACATCCTCTCAGTTAGCTATCACCTTGACATTGGCATCAGGATGACCCCTTCCACAAAACTGCTCCTTCCCTTAGTAATAGGAGACCAGTCAACCAGGGACAGCCACTACTGTCCCTCAGTCTTATCAGTAATTTCCTTTTTGGACATCTGATTGACTTGAGCCTCTGTTCCTAAAGCTTAGAGTTCTGCTATAGTTAATCCAAACAAGTATTTTCCCATTGATCACATTAGGTGGTATTCCAGCAACAGACATTCAACAATATCCTGTCTTTGTTTAAAAGTTCATAATGTTTTCAGAAGAACAATCTGATCTCTAGCTCATCTCTAGTTCATAAAGTAGTGACCATGGTCTATCAGTCAATGTTCTTGACTAAAAAAAAGATGGAGTTCTGCATATCCCTGAAATACCATGAACCAACGTGCGGTCACATACAAAAGGCCAGTTATTTTGCAGTATATTTATAGTTTGGTTGTCAGCTGGCTAATATAAAACAAACTATTCAAACCCTAAAATTATATATCTTATTCAAAAAAGTTAGATATGAAATAATAAAAAAATTATTTGTAGATACAGAAAGAAGTCTGAGGCATTTTATAATTCTTTGAGAATTGTTATAATTAAAAAGTTTGTTCTATTCTCTTGCATTTATAATCTTTTCTATTCATTCTACAGGTGGTACAACTGACCTCACTTTACAAAATTTTGCTTTAATTAGATCCTGATTCTGCATGAGTGCCAGCTTTTCTGTGTTCATATTGATTAATTTTAGGCCAAATATGTAATTACCTATCCATGATAAACAGTAATTTTACTTGTCACAGAGCAGAACTAAATAATTTCAATTATATTAACTGAAAACTCTGCCAGTTACAAGTCATTTTGTCATAAATACATTTGACAGAGGTGTTGCAATTTCTTTCTAGTATTTTTAAGTGCAAAAAAAAAAAAAATGACAGCTAGACATCAGTGGCCTTTAGTTAATCAAGATGTGCTTGAGTGTCTCTGTGTGTAAAACACTCAAGCACATACCCTGACCTTTATTTTAGATTATTTGATCTTGCTTCTTCAATGTCTGTAGCTTAACTCTTTAATCAATAACTAAATCAGATGTTACATTCCTTTGAAATCTGGTTATAGATACTCATCGTTTTGAAGAGCATGCAAATGTTTTTCCCCCCCAATGTAATTAACTCTTTTGACTGCATAAAATAATGAAACTGATCACTGAAATCTATCACATTCAGCAACTGCAGGACTTTTCATAAAGACGAAGGCAATGCTTTTTATAGAGAGATACTGAAGTGACTTTGAAATAAATGAGGTAACACTGGTGTACGTACTTCTCTGCATCTTCCTTTTTCCATCCTAAAAAGCAAGCTGATCTGGCAGAATCTTTGCCTGGAAAATCTGCTCTGGTTATTCTCCAGTAGATTATAACTATGTGTTCCGTGGATTACTACCATATGCCCAAATAAATGCATGCTTCCATAGTAGTCTTCGGTGTTCTAGTTTCAATTTAATTCTTTCATCTTTCAAGATGAAAGCCTTTTCTTGGGCACTGGGTCGAATGCTTTGTAAGTAGAAACCTTAAACTTGTTTTTGGTGTACTTGCACTTTCTCAATTTTACTCTGAACATTTTAAAGCTTCCCCTTCCTCACAACTATAGACGACCAGTCAGTCATCAATCATATTTTCAGAACCTCAGAACATTTCTTTAACTCGTATCTACGAGCACTCACATTCTGGATAACCGACTTATATTATCCTAATTCTCACTGTTTCGGTTTATTCTTCAGATACAGAACATGGGCTTTCGAAAGTGCAAAAGTAGAAATACTTTCACTGGATGTATCAACCTAGGATGATCTCTACTACAGAATGTGCTTTATATAAGTTAGCTCTCATTATACTGAATCATTTATTTTACAAGTCTCTACACATTTTTAAGTGACCCACTCTTTTTAAAACTATATAATATAAGAACTTCATAGAAGGTAGGGACCCATAAAAAATGGTACCCTATCATTCAAATATAACATGGAGGAAACTGTAAATTAATATCTATTTGAAATCACAAAAGTCTTGGGGCACCCTCGTGGCTCAGCAGATTGTATCCCACTCTTAATTTCAGCTCAGGTCATGATCTCAGGGTCATGAGATTGAGCCCCACATCAAGCTAAGCACAGAGTCTGCTTGAGATTCTCTCTCTCGGCCTCTTTCTGCCCCTCCCCTTGCTCACACTCTCTCTCTAAAATAAATAAATCACTAAAGCCTCTACTTTTCAATGTTTCTTCAAAGAAGTTTTTATTCATTCTCCCAATATACAGCTAGGAAAAAGAGAGCAAACAGTGTGAGTGAGCCAGCAGGAGCACATATAAAAATAAAATACAGCTTTCCACTTACTCATCCCAAACAAACATCTACGGAGCACTTGCACTGATTATCAGGTACTACATGGTTTCCAAACTAAAAAGCCCTGGGACCAAGGTGGGAGAAAGGCAAGTTCACCAAATATGCTCTGATATAAGAAACCTAACAACAGTTCTCTGAGGGAACCACAGCTCGGAGAAGAAAAAAAATGGCTTAAGAAAAGAATTTGGGATCCAAACTGAAGTCTAAACTCTTTCCACTCCACTGCTTTCCTTAGGGGCAGCATTTAAGATGGGAGACAGAAATGGCCCACACATACTTATAGACAAGTGAAGATCCAATTGCAAAGTAGGTCCATCAAAGAATACAATGTCCCAAATTAAGGGAACAAATGCATGCTATCCCCAGCGCATAAGGAATGCACAGAATTAAATGTCCAATGTGGCATCTTTATGACAAATGAAATTTATTTTTCGTTTATGGTAAAGCCCATAGATTATAAATCAAGTTATAATGAAAGCAAATACCTTTATTAGTATAAGAATAACCAGTTATAATAAAAGGAGTTATTTCTGCTCCCAGAAAAGGAATAAAGATGACTAGAAGAAAGAGGAATTCAGTGTGTGCTGAAAAGAACACCAAAGCCATGCTTCCAATATGGTTGCCAACACTGACATATAGATATTTCCGTTGAAACTCAAGTTAATGAAATAGATTTTGAAATTCATGCCATCAGTTGCACTAGTCACATTTCAAGTACTCCGTATGCCACCTGTGGCTCGTGGCTACCACACCAAACAGCACAGAGACAGAACATTTCTACCTTCTCAGAAAGTGCCATCAGAAACTGCTGAACCAGAGCGGGGAAAGGAAAGAAGAGAGGGGCCGTATCTTCCTCTATTCAACTTGAGAAAAGGAAATGTTAGTAGTTTTACAATACGGTTAGAAAAATCAACTGGTTAAGGCTAAAAGTGGTGTCAGTGACATTGTAGAATGTGGTAACATTAGATGTAGTCATGATGTTAAAGGTTAATCTTCTCTAAGGGCTCTTAAAAGGGTGCCCTGAATTTTTAACAGGCTCATAAAAGAAAGGAAAGATAGAATTTTATCTTTGAACTCTGTTTTCATTAGATTTTACAATTTCACTGGCCTTTGAAACCATATGTTAATAAGAATCTCTATTAAACATCATTAAGCTGATAAGTAGATTTTAATTAACGTAATCTTAAATAAATCTAACAAAAAAACTTAGGCCATGTCATTCACATTACTGAATTTATTTCCAATTCATATTTTTTTCAGGGAGTAAAAAGTATTGTCAAATTTTCTAAGAGCCCATCTTCTAGATGACATTTCAAATTATTAGCTATTTTCTCTTCTGTCAATATAAGTGAAATATATATTTGTATATATTGTTTTTAGATTGCAAAGAATATTTCACACACTGGACTTCAGTATTTAAAAGTCTTATCAAAGTTATCCAAAAAGACCGTGAAATAATATTTAAGATATTAACCCAAGGTGTTCAGTCTTAGGTTATTACATAATTCCAATGACCACACCATAGTCAAAAAAGGTAATGCCTGTAAAGCACTTACTGTAGGTCTGGCACATGGATATTCAATAAATATTAGCTGTTATTATAATCTTTGGCAGACATTCTCTAAAAATGATGATAAATTAGAGCAATGCCATGACAACATTGACTTTAGCACAATTAAAGCACCATTTGAAATATAGAATGTACAGAAGAAGCATATATCGAATGGCCTCATTCTCAGAAAAGAATGAAGGAAAGACACAGCAAAGGGAGAGTTTTGGGGTGCTAACGAGGAAGCAAAATTTTTACAAAATAGAGATGGTGGTAAATATGAGAGAAAATCATTCAGAATCATAATACCAATTTTAAGTAGAAAGGGTCAAATTATGGAACTGTCATCATTTTTCACTTTCTTGTATAACACTAGGAAGATGAGAATCAAGAATGGAGGAGAGAGGGGCACCTGGGTGGCTCAGTGGGTTAAGCCTCTGCCTTTGGCTCAGGTTGTGATCTCAGGGTCCTGGGATCGAGTCCCGAATCGGGCTCTCTGCTCAGCGGGAAGCCTGCTTCCCCCCCTCTCTCTGCCTGCCTCTCTGCCTACTTGTGATCTCTGTCAAGTAAATAAATAAAATCTTTAAAAAAAAAAAAAAAAAAAGAATGGGGGAGGGAGGGGTGCCTGTGTGGCTCAGTCGGTTAAATGTCTGCCTTCAGCTCCAGTCATGATCCCGGGCTCCCGGGATCAAGCCCTGTGTTGGACTCCTTGCTTAGTAAGGAACCTGGTTATCCCTCTGAGGGCTTTAAAAGGAGGAAACAAGAAATTCCAGGGAGAGAGGAAATTTACAGTACTGGAATGGCTTATGATGGAATCCAAATGGAGTAGAAGTGGAGGATGGAGTCTGAAAAGATAAAGGGTTTATGCAACCAAAGATTAGGAGAAAAGGAGGCACATTTGGAAGAAGGGAAAAAATTAAAAGCTAAGAGTTGCACAGCTGGAAATATTAAAGGACATGCATTTTAGACAATCTAGTTGGCATACATGCTACCGAAATGAGCACTAATCAATCCACCTGAAATATAGTAGAGGACTCATCTATACAAGATGAAAATGCAAAGTTACATAATAAGATAAAGATGATCCCGGTATATAATAAGCTAATGAAAGGTACCCTCTTCATTAGGGCCATCACTTTAATGTGAAGGAGAACTGATTGACCAATGATGTTGCAAGTAATTCTGATTTGATGCAACAGAGGGCTCCTCTCGAACTAACATGGCAAAACCAGTGGTATTCAGATGCACGTGCAGGGTGGAATGTAGGAAAATAACATGTGTGCTCTGGAGAACACTCTGCCCTTGGTCTCCTGGAGCTTGATCATCTCAGGATGTTAACTGAGTCCCAGGTATGGTCAGGTCTGTGGGACTTAGAAACAGAATAGGGAGAAAGGCTCTTAGAGACAAAGTAAAAAGAAACATGGAAGTCAAAATACAAAAAAATTATCAATAAGGATATTGACACCAAGGATGAGAGCTGAGGAAGAGATAAAGAATAAAAGGGAAGTCAGATGCTCCAATCAATGAGTAAAGCAGAAGAGTGTCTTACAGAGCAGGAGGAAGCAGGAGGAAGATGGTAGAGGGTAGAGTAATGCAAGTATCCACTTCCAAGGAGAAGCTGTTGAGATGGAATGGCAATGCCTAAAATACGGCAAGGCGGCTGTCAACGTCTTCCTTATCCCCGTGTGGCCATGTGGCCACTGGTCTGCAGCTCCGTGCCTGAAGTGGATGGCTGGTGTTCCAGTCAGTTGGTACCAGCCGCAGCTATTAAATATCCAAAATATTCCCACCAGCTGCCAGCTGAGGAAAATGGGAAACTTACAGGCTATCAAAGAGAGCTGTAAGTGAAGAGGGTCACTAAGGGGAAAGCCAACTTTCAAGGAAACAGAAAAGGAGTGGAACAGTGTACAGAAATATTAAAGATACAACTGAATTTGGACACAAGAGAAGCCAGTGTAGGGACAGACTGCTTTAAAGGAATGGGAGGAATGAGTAAAGGGATGGAAAGTGACAGCGTGCTCAACAGGCATCGTTTTCAGCAAGGACTGAGGGAGGCAGGGGGCTGGGAGATAGGCTGACTCTCCATATTTCTCTCCATTTTCCCACCCAACCCCCTGGGGAGGGACTTTCTCACTGAGCACACTCCTGACTTCTTCTCCAACCATCCCCTCTCTCAGTCCCTGAAGAGGTGAAGTGAGGAATCTGATTCATCAATTTAGGGAATAACCAGATGCTTTGCTCAGCTCACCCTTGACTTTTGAAACAGGCCTGCAAACACTGAGTTCCTCCTCATTCTTCCTTGTAGGGTTCCTCACCTGGGGGACCACCTTCTCTATGACTGCTGGTAACGCCACCTCATTCTGGGGTTCAGCTAACTGGGCCCACGGGGCCCTCTCCCTAAGCCACCTCCTCCAGCCTGGCCTCTGCCAATAATTAACATGACACTGTTGTTCTCTCTTGGACATACTTTTATTCATATTTGTTCAGAATCCAGCCAGGATAGATGGACACCATTTGTTGGGGACCTTCTCAGAAATTCCCAACATTAATGATGAAGACCAAAAAATGAGGTAGGGAGAATTTCTATGTCTTTTGAACGGATTAATGCCAAATAGAATGGTAATCCATGAAAATATTATAATAGTTAGCAATTATTGAGTGATTACTGTTTGCCACTGTCTTAGGCACTTTATACAGGCTAATTAAATGAAATATTCAGGATGACCCTAAAAGAAGTTACTCTTATTCTCTAGTTGACAATACAAGGACACACATATTGGCTAAGTAACCTGTCCACGGTGGCACAACTGCTAAGAGGTGAAGCCAGTGTTGGAACCGAGGTGGTGTAGCTCCAAGGGTTAACACTACTAAACACTACCCTGGACCACTTCTGTTTGAGGTTGGGCTTCCTATACAAGGGCCTATTACTGAGTATAATAAACTGTGTTATCTTTTTTAAAAAAATGTTCTCTCTTTCTTTTAATTAAGATATCATTAACATATAACATTCTATTACCTTCAGGTATACAACACAATGATTCAATATAGATATATATTGATAAATGATTACCACAATATGTCTAGTTAACACCCATCACCACATAGAGTTACAAATTTACATTATATATGTATAAAGAAATATGTATCTTTTATAAATACCAAAGTGATAATGAATGCTATTAGAATTTGTTTTGCCCAAGTTAAAAATGAAGACTGAATCATTTACTTCTTCAGTGAGGCATATCTGATCTATATGAAAGCACAGATAAATCAATAGAGGTACAGATCTAGGTCTCCAGTTCTCACACATTTACAATGCTGTTACATCTAGTAACATAGTTACAGCAATGTGTTCTCTATCTCTCTCTCCCCTTCACAGCAGAGTGACTTGAGAAAATGAGATTGTGTAGCTTAGTTCTGTTTCCACCTCCCCACTTCTCATTCTGACTCTTTGGTCCTCTGAGATCAGATTTTCACCTCAACCAAAGCACTATCCCAGCAAAAGTTACCAAAGCCCTTCTCATTGCATCTGGCCTGGGTAGCCCTGATCTTACTCCACTCCCTCAGCCACTAGGCCCTCCCCTCCCTTGGAAACCCCTCCTCCCTTGGCTCTTGACAACACTCCTGGATCTCCTCTCCTCAGGGCCAACCACTTCTCAGGTTCCTTTGCTGGCTTTCCTTTCCTTCACCTATTCCTTATATATTAGGCTTCCTTGTGATTTTTTTGCTGTGCCCTCTTCTAATTTTTCACCCTCTGGCCTACTTACAATGACTTGCCTGCCACCTCTATCTGGGTACTCCCCATCTCACCATTTTTTTATTTGGCCGACTGTTCTCTTTTGAAGAGATGTCTATCCACTGGCTACTGGTGATTTGTTTCTGGATGTCTCACTAGTGCCTCAACAACATGAACCAAGTACCTATTCAGGGTCTCCTCCCTTTCCTGGATACTGAAGAGGTCTGTTAGCCACTCTCCTTGTCCTCAGAACTGTGTTATCTAAGAAAGCATCCTCCATGGGCATGTGGGAGGGATCGTTCCAAAGCTCACATCTAACTATGTCACCTAAAAGGTTTCAAATTCTATTACCAGAAGAATGAGCATGGTGCACACAGCCGTTCCACGAGTGTGCCTCACCTCTCCACCTTTTTTTTTTTTCTGGCCACAATCTTTCCCCTTCACACCAACAGCAAATTCTCACCCATGCTGAACTTCTTCACTGTTCCAGGAAAACACTGTTATGTCAAGCCTCCTGCCAACATGTCCTTCTCCGGGGCTGATGCAATCTGTCGGAGAGAAACTATATACCTTTTTGAGGCTCAGCTTAGTAACTGACTCTTCGATGAAGCCTTTGGTGATCATCTGAAGAGAAAGTAACTATAGCCTTCAATGAACCCTCTTTAACCTGGTTTAGACCTGTGAGCCTGCTAGGACAGGAACCATATCTTATTTATTATTTGCAGGGCCTTAAACACAGAAGTTTTTTCTTATTAACTGCTTGAATAAATGCCCTAATCTCCAGAGGTCGGTAATGAGGCTAAACAATCTTTTAATTTATTATCACATTAATAACACACTTTACTAAAGGATGAGCATTTGGGAGCAGGGGAAGAGAGAGAGAGGGAAACCACTCTTAACTATAGAGAACAAACTGGGGGTTGATGGAGGCAGGGAGGTTGGGGATGGACTAGATGGGCGATGGGTATTAAGGAGGGCACTTGTGATGATGAGCACTGGGTATTACATGTAAATGCCAAACCACTGAACTCGACTCCTGAACCAATATTGAATTGCATGTCAACTAGAATTTAAATTTTTAAAAAAAGTTTTTTAATTAAAAAAATTAAAATAACACACGTCACTGGAATGTGTTATCTATCTTGATGTAGAAGTCCACTGGCAAAAGTTTACTCTCTCATCTTCTAAAAATAACATTAATTTATTTATTAGATAATATTGCAACAGTACTTTAGGAGCTCTTTCTTTTCAGGTTAGAAAAACAACGTGACTTGATAGGCTTAGGAATAGCATCTGTGGAAGACCACAGATTTTTTTCTGTCTGTAGCTTTCTATCTGGAACTATCTCTTTATGATGTGGGCCTTCAATACACTCTCCTTCCTAACGAACTTATCTTCCTTGGGACACCTGGGTGGCTCAGTGGGTTAAAGCCTCTGCCTTCGGCTCAGGTTATGATCCCAGGGTCCTAGGATCGAGTCCCACATCAGGCTCTCTGCTCAGCAGGGAGCCTGCTTCCTCCTCTCTCTCTGCCTGCCTCTCTGCCTACTTGCGATCTCTGTCAAATAAATAAATAAAATCTTAAAAAAAAAAAAAGAACTCATCTTCCAAACTCTCCAAATGCCAGCACCATGTACACAATCTTTACCAGGACCAGCACCGTGGTTTTCACTCGTTAGACTACATGCTGGTTTTGCTAGAACCTCAGTGAATGTTTTTCACTGAATTAACATTTTTAATCATTTTACTTATTTTTATTTATGGGGAACAGAAAGTTGCAACCCAAAGGGATTTGGCCAGTTGAAAATTCAATCTTAAATAAGCCTAAGTATATTCTCTCATTGTACAATACTCCCAGACTGTCCCCTCTTATTGAAAAAACATAGTTGGCTGGTGTTGCCATGATCTCCAAGAGGATCTTTAGGTGGAGGCTGCCATGGTCATGCTCAATTACCCCCTTCCTTAAGGGTAAAAAGAAGTGTGAATTTCCCTCTATGAGACTCAGAAGAATAATAACCTTTCTTTAGATAGAAAAAAATTTTTAACGTTTATTCACAACAAATAATCACTAAAGATTTCTACGCTCTAGGAACTGGCTCCATGAAATCCAGAAGCCAGATAAAGCAGATCCACTGAGCCCCTTTATATAAGAAAAAATAAATGAGGTGCTATGTTAGACAGCCTTTACATAGGTTAAAGAACTGCCAGATTATCCCATTCAATCTTCCCAGCAATCAGGTGGATTAAATATTTATATTTTGATTGTGTGAATGAGAAAACTAACGCTAAGAGAGACCAAGTGACTTGTCTAATTTCAGTAAGTAAACATCAAAGTCTAAGAATCAAACTTAAGATCATTTTGTTTAAGGTTATACACTTTTCAATACATCATACAGTTTCCAAACCTTAAGAGACTGACCCAGATACAAGATCTAGGTCTTTCCTTTTTTCTTTTTTTAAGATTTTATTTAATTATTTGAGAGAGAAAAAGAACAAGTAGGAGGAGGGAGAGAGACAAGCAGACTCTGAGCTGAGCATGGAGCCCAATGTGGGGTTCGATATCACGACCCTAAGATCACGAACTGACCTGAAATCAAGAGTCAGATGCTCAACTGACTGAGCCCCCTCCAAGATCTAGGTTTCTCTACTGACATTCTTCTTTTCGATCTTTGCTTAGTAGTTTCCTGTAAAGTCATATCCACTTGGGTACTGTTCACCATCTATTAAATGTAATTCTAGACTCCCAATAGCATTAATAATTGTCACCCTCGATACTTTTTCAGGGTCCTTTCCTAGTCAGCATTCTGGTCCTCAAATTCATCCTGATTTAATTTTACTCTTTCCAAAAGCAGACATGAATCATCAGTTTTCCATTTCAGTGTCCATGAGCAGTATTTAATTTCTATAAATACATTTTCCAATTGGACATACAAATAGCATGATGAAGCAAAACGTTCACTGCCAAGAGTCAGAAAGATCTAGGTTCAAATCTCGGCTTGGCACTTGTTAGCTGAAAAACTTGGCAAATTCCTTATTCTCATTCAGCCTCTGTTTCCTCATGTAAGGAAGGACGCTACTATTCACCTACTGGGATATGTCGAGAACTGAGTAATGCTTATAAAGAGGCTAACACAGTACTTGGTCAAGGAAAACAATAACTAGCAGGTGTTGGTAACATTATTCTTCTTAGTATTCAACTTAAAATATGACGTTGCAAATTTGCAAACTAGTCAAGAACAGTTGGGTCCTGGTGGGCCCTGGATATAAATGGAGCTAAAGCTATAACTTAAAAAAAAAAAAAAAAACTTTTACATATAAAATTTTTTTAAGATTTTATTTTTAAGTAATATGCACACCCAATGTGGGGCTCAAACTTACAACCCCAAGATCAAGAGCCACATGTTCTATTGCCTGAGACAGTGAGGCATCCCTGCGTTTAAATCTTAAACCACTTCAGAGAAATCAGCATGATGTTAAGGCTTCCTGTGCTCCTTCTGATATGCAAAAGTCATAGAAATCTCTCTCCCCCATCATTTTTATTTTGATATTGACTATTCTGACCTGATGCTGGCAGATTTGGCTTTTAAGTCATTCCATCTTTGGTTCATATCATCCAGGCGATGCTGAAGCATAGTTGCCTCTTCAGAATTTCCCAAAGCTTTTACCATCTTCTGCCTGTTTCCATCAATGCTTTTAAATATGTCGTTATGTGCATCAATTTCGGCCTGGATGTCCTAAAGAGAAAAGAGCAGAAAGAGTGCAAATGTTAGGTATTAGTGTCAACACTACCTTGGCGTTGCTATATAGGACTTCATTTTTTTTTTCTTTTATAGTCCACAGATGAGGGTTTTTTTTTTTTTAAACAAAATAGTAAAATTATCCTTAAATGATAACAAATTCAAGTGTTTCCACAATTCTGATGTTGAAAACAATAGCCTTCAAATCTTTAATATATTGCTTCCTCGGTTCTTAAAAACAGAATGTATTAAAATTTCCTGTATCAGTTGGTTAAATGGGAGTATTTCAGATTAATGAGAAATTTTTGAAATCGTATATAATTATTGTTGCCAAATCACTGGATACTGCCTAATACCCAGATTCATTCTCCTCTTTGTTCCTAGGCAAAACTGCCCTCAAACTGTTTTATAAAGATATTACATAATTTTCCTTTTTTTTCTTTTTACAGTGTATAAACTTAATAGTTTGTCTTTCCAATTGAATAAAATTTATTCTTAGAATTTTAAAAGAACATTTTCATAAAAATGTTTATCTTCCTTAGGAAATAAAAACAATTGACAAAATAATATTTCTCCTGTTAAATAGAAAATTTTTTCTGAAGGAAATTTGAGTATAAAGCAAAATAAGAATTAGTAAAATTAAAAATAAAATCTGGTTCAGACTTTGAAGAAGCATTTTGGCAATTTGTATCAAAAGCCTTAAAATTGTCGAAATTACCTATCTTGAAAAGATTTATGTATACACATTTATTACATTAATTGTTTTTAAAGTAAAACAGTGGAAACTATCATAATACATTAATGTTATATAATATTAAGTTTAAAAATGAAGGATACAAAACTGTATTATGATGTTAATTTTTAGGGTAGGTGTTTTAAATTAGCATATGTTTTTGTATATCACTATATATATGTATATCAAAAAAGTATAAGAAATATCAAAATAGTATAACCTTTGTACAAGAAGGGGATTTGGGTTTTCTTCTATATACTTTGAGTTTCCAAGATTCTACAAAAATAGGGTTTCTTTTTATAACTAAATAAACATAATAAATTTAAAATTTAAAATACAGAGGGTCTTTATCAATTTTTTAGTACTCTTCATTAAAGGCTGTTAACACAATTATCTGTCTTAATATGGCAATCATCTTTTCTTCCCAAATAAAATGAAAGCAAGTTAGTTTTAGCTAACTCTAGTGCGACAGTCACTACCATCCAATAAATGAGTGTGAACTTACAAAGAGAACAGCAAACACCCAAGGGGGCCATGAAGGTGTGCAGTGAATCTCTATGGCATTAGCTTTAATGGATATTAAGGCAACTTATGACAGAAATTAAAAAATTATTTCAGGTAATGAATCTGAATTAGTAAAAGGAAAATAAACTCTTAAGGACCATAATTATATTACCTTTCTCAACTTCAGTTTTCCTTTATAAGCCTCACTCGCCTTAAAGTTTTCCAATTCCAAAGGAGCACAATGAAGAATTAAATAGAAATTCTTTGAATATTTGGAATGCTTCCATTAATTTAGAAATCATTCCTGATTAGCAATCTATCGGGAACCAATGCTTAGAGGCTAGGATCTAAAAGACTGTTCTTCCTGTATTTACAGACCTAGACTAACCAACTGGATACATGGAAAGAAAGGCCTTTTGCACCTCACTATCCAAGAAGCGTGGCAGGAAGGTGTCACTTCCATTAGGTTAAAGGGCAGAAGAGCTGTATTCTCATTTCTGAGATTTGTGATATCTAACATGACATGAATAGGGTCAGATCTGAGGAGGGGGAGGATGAACACAGAGACTGACAGACAGCTTCTGCAAAATTTATGTTCCAAATTTGCAAGCCTATTGGTCTCTGGGGTTATCTGACCCTAATGACAAAGCCAAATCAGGTCTACCTACAAAGTAGGTCTAAGTACACCCAGAACTGGTGTTCACCACCAAACAAAAACTCTGAGCTTGTTGATTCTTGTGCATTTCACTAGCACCTCGATTCCACATACAGGGGAGGAGACACCAACAGAGGAGTAGGGGACAGAGCCAGATCCTGATTCAAGGTGCTCAGGCTGGACAACATTATGTGCATAAAATGGCAATCTCAACATAATTTCAGTTTGGGATACTTTAAATAGAAATTCTTGGTGAAAAAGAAAAAGACAAGGAAAGTTCTGTTGAAAGGTTCTTTGGTGTCATCTCCTGAACCTAGTCCTCATTCTTCAGGATGTAACAGTTGTATTTTTGTGTCCTGAAATGCATTTTAAGATACCTAAAGAGATAGATTTTAAGATCAACAGTTTTAAGCTCATGCTTTACATATGCATGATAGCTCTCTTTCTCAAGAAGCTCAACAGGGTCACCTGGATGGCTCAGTCGGTTATGCAGACATGGGATCAGGTCATGATCCCAGGGTCCTAGGATGGAGTCCAGCATGAGGCTCTTTGCTCAGTGGGGAGTCTGCTTCTCCCTCTGCCCGTCCCCCACAATTTGTTTGAGCTCTCTTTATTTCTTTCTCTCTCTCTCTCTCTTCTCTCATGGCATGTGCTCTCAAATAAATAAATGCAAGCTGGTACAGCCACTCTGGAAAACAATATGGAGGTTCCTCAAGATGTTAAAAATAGAGCTGCCCTACGACCCAGCAATTGCCCTACTAGATCATTTACTCCAAAGATACAGAGGTAGTGAAAAGAACAGGCACATGTACCCCAATGTTCATAGCAGCAATGTCCACAACAGCAAACTGTGGAAGGAGCCAAGATACTCTTCAACAGACGAATGGATAAAGAAGATGTGGTTGATATATACAATAGAGTATTACTCAGCCATCAGAAAGGAAGAATACCTACCATTTGCATCTACATGGATGGATATGGAGGGGATTATGCTGAGTGAAATAAGTCAAGCTGAGAAAGACAACTATCGTACAGTTTCACTCATATATGGAACATAAGGAATAGTATAGAGGATCACAGGGAAAGGCAGGGAAAACTGAATGGGAAGAAATCAGAGAGGGAGACACACCATGAGAGACTCTAGACCCTGGAAACAAACTGAGGGTTGCAGAAGGGAAGGGGATGGGAGAATGGGGTAACAGTATTAAGGAGGATGCATGACGTCATGAGCACTGGGTGTTATGTGCAACTAATGAATTGCTGAACACAACATCAAAAACTAATGATGTATTACTATATGTTGGCTAACTGAACTAATTAACTAAATAAATAAATAAAATCTTCAAAAAAAGAAAAAAGGCAGCAGCTCAATGACACAGTGAGCAAGGAAGGCAACTCTTTGCTCTCTATTGCCAACATAAATCTGGACTCAAATTTCCTGTATAGTTTCTTAAACATTATTATGAATGAACCACACCAAAAATCACAAGGAAACTTCAAACCACTACTTCTGATAGTAGCCCGGCATATTTGCTTCCTTTCATAGTCAAGAGAAGTAGGAAGATAGAAGTGTACTAACATCCATAAATAGTTTTTAATTTAAGTTTCACAAAAGTATTCTACAACATCAGGAAATCTGTGTACTAAGAACATAAAGCAGACTGGGCTCCTGATATCCAATCAAGTGATGTCTTTTCAACCCAGCCACAAAGACAAATGGAGTAGAACAGAGCTCCATCACTGGTCAGTCAATGATTGTAGGTACTTCTATCAGAGGTTGATTAAGAGGATTACCAATCATCATATATTCATACTGGAATGCAACTTTCGGTATGTGAAGAACCCTTCCACACATGAGCCTCCACAAAAAGCAGGAAAAAAAAACAAACAAAAAACTAACAACCAGAAAGTGATCAAAGAAATCAGCATACATTATTCCATTTTATGTAACATTTGGTAGCATATTTACTTGGCCAGATATATTAAAAGCTCCCAAAGTCAAAAAAATCATCTTAATATTTCTTCTGTATTCTTCACAGTCTCTGCTACACAGAATGAGCCTACTGTAAAACAGGGATAGGTCAATAGATAAAATGTATAAATGCATGAATGAAAGTATCTAGTTCGTCTTGATTGGCATATTAGCCACCATAATGCCAAGGAAAAACAGACAATTACACAATTGGATGGGAGTGCAGTAATCATTTTGCTCAATCTCTTCACCTAAAAAATTTAATATGGGAACCTAAAATTATTTAGATTCTTACACTACAAAGCTCTGCCTTATCTTTCACTGGAAATTTACAATGACGTGCAGTTAATGAATTATGTTCCTTCGTAGATGACTGTACAATGATGCGCTGGTTTTAAAATCAAGGTGCCAGCATGGGAGGCAGTTAGATCATGACCCTGATGGAGCACCAAATGCTAAAATAAATTGAAATTCCATGATGGAGGGCTTACTCTCACTGCAAAGCTGAGGGACTTGCCCTACTAATGCTTACCTCTGTCACCCGCAAACCATTCTGAACATTAAGCAGCACAAAATCATTATTAATAATTACTTATGGGCATGTAATCCATGCAGAAGCACAAAGCAATGCTCTCCCAAGCATTTAGCATGAGCCGGTCATGTGCACCAAGAGGCCAACACAAAGCATTCAAGCAGTTGAACTAACATTTAAAAATAAGACAAAGGGATATCTAAGGTTTCTGTTGAAACATACCTTCTAACAATATAAGCAGAATGTAGAAGGTTACCAGAAGCCAGTGGTTAGGATAAGAGGACGATAGAAAAAAACACCGTCAAAATCGTAAGATGTACACTGTCAGCACAGCCTTCCAGAAGATGGCTATGAAGCGGACAGAGATTCATTTGCCTACAACATCCACTAGCCAGGTCAAAATTAACCTCATAAATAATGGAAAATATTTATTTATTTTTCTGGTAACTGACATTTTCATACCAATTTTGCCCTTATTTGGATATTTATCTAATTATCTAACCCACAGAGATTATTATATGCCAACACTTTACAATGTATGTTGCACGCATTTTACTTCTTTATAATGTTCTATAATCAAGTAGTGGCTATAACCATGTGAGCCAAAATGTTTCTTTGGATTATATTCATTATTTGGATTATATTCCTGAAGGTGAAGAAGTGAGGTCAGCTACGACTTCCCTACCATATTCCAAGGCTTGGGCTAAATCAACAAAGTTAACCATTAGGGGAAAAGAAACCCACTGTTCCTTTCAAAAACAAGACTGGAATTCAGAGACAGTTTGGGGTTGATTAATAGGAGCTCAGTGGGTTGTTGCCAGAGATTTGGGTTTTGAAAGTGAGGAATCATAACTTTGTTTAAACAAGTCAGATATTACCTAAAAATAATACAACAACCAAATAACATCATCAAAGGTCATCATGTGATATGTAAATATGCTTTGAAGCTTTTGTGAAGCTTCTGGGGTAGTGAGGAATTGTAATTAATTATTTGACTAATTATATGATTAATTTTAATAAATAATTCAATTAATTATTTATAAACTACATTTTCATTTGACAACTAATCTCATAGATCTTAATCACTCTATTAAAAATTATGGAATCACATTTAGACAGACAACAGAAAGTAGTATTACCTGGTCTATAACAGCATTTATAAAGTAAGAAATCAGTACTAGTAATGTTCTTTTCCCATTATCTATGATTATAAATATGTTAGACAACAGAGTAGAAAAAAAGTTAGGGGCGCCTGGGTGGCTCAGTGGGTTAAGCCGCTGCCTTCGGCTCGGGTCATGATCCCAGGGTCCTGGGATCGAGTCCCGCATCGGGCTCTCTGCTCAGCAGGGAGCCTGCTTCCCTCTCTCTCTCTCTCTCTGCCTGCCTCTCCGTCTACTTGTGATCTCTCTCTCTGTCAAATAAATAAATAAAATCTTAAAAAAAAAAAAAAAAGTTAAATCACTAAGTTGAACAAGCTCACAATTAACTGCCCTTCCAAGATAATTTGAACAAGCAACTTGCAATGATAAAGAATCAATAAATAAACTACAGTTTAAATTCCAACACAGCAAACACTGCTATTAATCAAAATATCTTTCATAACCAAAAACTGTTCCAAATCCTTGAATCTACACCAGTTGTTACTGAAACATATTAATATCCTAGTGAATTAGAATACAGTGGCATCCCTCCTGGAGTCCCCAGGTTTGACCGACATGAACACAAGCTTCTTAGGGGCAGTTACTAACTGTTTCATGTAGCCAAAATACTGCCCCGCCTTCATTCCCCAAATCGGACAGCATCATCAAAAGCAAATAGGTTTAAAAACAAATTGAGCAGGAAAATACAGCTTTAAGCTAGAATTTTTTAAAGCACTCATCCTAAAGGAGGTAAATGCTATAAAGGAAATTTATTGAGTGCCTTCTCTCTGTCACTATGGGAAGTCGATCTCCCCAAAGGATTATCCAAGACAGTAGTAACTATTCAAAGACATCTGCATGCGCACGCGCACACACACACACACACCGTTAGAAAACTATCATTATCATTAATCACGTGGCAATAGAGCCGCATAAATTAATAAAAGACAACAGTCACTCAAAATGTCACTGAGCTACAACTGTCCATTACTCTATCCTCTGTGACTACTAAGTAAATAGAAGGGACAGTACACAATGCAAATGGCTCAAGTATGACAGTAGAATTGGGCACTGAAACCATCAGATACTTCCTTTGTGAAGTACTTTCAAGGAGAAAATTCATTCACTAAAATCAGGAGAGGGGGCACTAAAACCAACCCACAGCCAGGACTTCAGAGGGGTGCTCTGGTGGACCAGCTTTCTGTGCCCAGTCAGCTGTGAGTTTGGCCTGAGTAATCACTGTGCATGTGGTCACAGCCTTTCCCCCTCCTCACTTGGCTAGATGAAAAGGGCCTGCTTGCTGGCAAGCATATCTTGCCACAAGGTCATCCTCCCTTGGTAAGAAGTTGCAGTCTCAAACTCCCCTTTAGGACCCCTCTGGGGTACCCATGGTTTCTGTCAGCTGGGATTTCCTGATCCCTGGTGAGGTGTCACTTTGAGGGAACAGTAGAGAATGCCTCCTGCCTTCTGGATTCCCAGGGAAGCTCAGCATTGCCTTTTTTTTTTTTTTTTTAATTTTATTTTTAGCATTGCCTTTTCTGGTTCTAAGAGATTAGGAATGAGTACCAAGAGTAATCTGTCCACCCCACCTATGCTGGAGAACAATCCTGGCATCATCCATTTTGAGATTAGGTAACCAAAATACAGATTGCAATCATGTGCCAAATATTCATGTATGAATGGATACCCAACATAAATCACAAGACCACTGGATTTCTCTAAAATTCAAAAATGTCAACCATAATTCCCCCTTTCAATTGCTCTCACAACATGCTGTCTTGAAGTTACTGTGAAGATCTGCAGTCATTTGGAAATTTCAATTACTGAGCAGTCTACAGTTTTTCAGATTAACCATCATTGGAAGACCCATCACATCCCAACTTCAGACCCTTGTGTTGTTAAAGCCTGCAATGGCTTCAGGAGCACAGTAAAATGACATTTTGGCTATGATATCCTAAATCTCAGACTGCAGAATTTCAACCACTGACATAGAAGTGCTAAATAACTACGGTCCATATTTTCTCACAAACAATGAATCATGGAACACTACATCAAAAACTAACGATGTACTGTACGGTGACTAACATAACATATTAATAATAATAATAATAACAATAATAAAAGCAGATCACTAATACAGAGGAAAAAAAAAACAGGTCTAAAGGAATTGAGAGTAAAAGATCTATGGAAGGACTGTTCTTCAGCTTCTGAAGGTATCATGTGGCTTTTGCATTACAGCAGTAGGCTTTGGTCCTTCCCTAAAAATGGCTTTATTGCTTTCAGAACTGGGGGAAGGGAGGCAGCTGTATGTGAGAGGTGTGAAGTAGAGGTACCTTTCCATAACACCAGTTTTCCTGGCAATGAATCAGTGCAGCAAAGGCTATATGAGACCGCTTTTGTGAAAATACACAAAGGATTTTTTAAATACTTGGCTTGAAGAAAAATATATTCATGTATGACAACTTTCTACAAATGAAATATGGCAAAGAGATGAACTCTTACACAGATTTTTATAAAGGCGTCTAACACAAAAGTAAACATACGTGGAGAACTTCGGGTTGTGAATGGCAGTAGGATTGTTTCTTTGAATTTGCCTTTGTCTCAAAAAAAAAAAAAAAATCCCAAATCAAGCTTTTGATAGGAATAAGCCGGCAGACTTCTTTTACTGTCAACTCAACTACTAAAATAAGAATAAGAAATAGGCAGATAGTAAGATTTGGGAGTTAGAGAGGAATTATACTAGTATGTCCAGAACATGTAGCTTTGCCAATAAAACGGCCAGAAGACTGAGGCAGGTTACTAACCTCTGGTATCTGACCTAGGCTTTTAAGACTATTAGCCACAATTACAATACAAAAGTCCAGCTATTGCCTACAATTACTGCCTCTCAGGGGGTCTAAGTAATGAATTATTCATGTAACACATGCCCTATACCTTTTTAGGAAGAAACAGACAAATCTATACAAACCAAGCTAGCAGACCTCTTTATGGTCATAAAGTTTGTCACCTGCTGTTCCCAGCTGCCATAAAAAAAGTTATTCTCTCCCTCCTCTGACCTTTTAAATGGTGAGCAAGGGGAAGCCATCCCTATTCTCAGGAATTTAGGTGCTTAACAACATATTAAAGCGAGAGGTCAAAGTGCGCCCTGTGTTGCAATCCTTACTACTACAGTTGGGGTGCAGGAGAGATGGGGGGGCTTCCAGCCAGGAGAAGCTACATTCCTCTTTCTCCATACTCTTCCCACTACACTGTTTCTATCACCAGGAGGGAAGCAATGACTGTGATTGTTTTGGAAAAGCTTCTAAATTTTTCAAATGACATGGTTTTACGCTTTTTTCCTCTGGCAATTGCAGTTTCGTTAAAAAAAAAAAAAAAAAAAAAAGCCCATTATTCTTTAATGACTCAGTATAGTCTCGCTTATATTTGTACTTGTAACAAACCATGGGGTATTCACGGTGAAAGCTACTGAGCACATCTTTAACAACTGATAAATAATTGATTTATGCACATAGTGAAATCATTTCACTTCTTTCTTTTTCTTTCCATATTGGAAGTTGAAAGAAGATAAGTGCTTGACATCCACAGGCTAAGGAAGGGCAGGAGCCCATGAGCAGCACGTTGAGGTTTTGTTTTGTTTAACTATAAATGTAAGGTAGCTTTGGCAGTCTGGGCTCAATCCTAGAGTGTGCCAAGAACTTTCCTACGGAAAAAAAGAACTAAGTGCAAAATTAATGATCCAAGCGTTAAAGCTTCACAGTGCATGCAAGCACTCCATGTATAAAACAGACACTCAGAAATAAAAAAGAAAACGTTTAAAAACGGATGTGCCCTTGTCACAGGGAGGTATCATCTCCTAGCTCAGCACTGAATCTTCAGAAAGCAGGCTGGGAAAGGCAGTGCTCCACCAACTGCAGGGAGAGGAACCTGAGGGGTCTGGAAAACAGAACCCATGCCTGATGAAGTCAGACTTTGGCATGAAAACCCAGTGTTGTTGCTGGTTTGTTTTTTTTTTTCTTTCCAAAATAACTTTCAATTAAATTACCAGTCGACTTGAGTACAAAGGATCTCTTCTGATGTGGAATTCTAAAACTGACATGCATCATGAGAAGCCCTCCTGACCAAAGGAAAGAATTGCTAATTTGCTCTTTAGTTTAAAAAAAAAAAAATGTAAAAGAGGATATCAAATCAAATATGCCTTAGAAATTAAATAACCAAACAGTCACTAGACTACCATGAAAATGCATGTTATAAAAAAACAGACAAGGAAGAAAAAAGGTACATTCATGAAGTCCACGTTCTGCATACCTTTTCAAATTTTGTCAGCAATTCCCGTAAGCTGAAGTTCAAACCAATCATCGTCCAGTAGCCCTTGAAGCCTACATCTTTCCGGCGAACTTCCTTCCAACAACAGCTTTTAACTTCTAAAATCCGTATCTTTTCTGGCTATACTTTAAAATCCTTTGTAAAATCCTTTACAAGCCTTGCCTTTGAGCTATGGTCCATGAGCAGCAGCAGCTTGCGCTGGGACATTTTAGCCACCCCACCGTGGGTCCGTCTTTTCATGGACTTCGGAGTTCGCAAGGAATAGACCTGCTTCTATAATTTCTGGTAGCTCTGTTCCACGAGGCTGGCATGGTCTCCTTTTTCTCTGGGAAGCCCAGGATTCCCTTCTGCTCACCTAACTAATGACCTGCAGCCCACAACTGTTCTCTCCTGGGCCCCAGGCTTAGAGTTTGGTCTCAATTACACACAGCAAAAAGAAGCTATATCCTGGAAACTTGCATGAGAGAAGGCAAAAAAAAAAAAAAAAAAAAAAAAAAAAAAAACAAAAAAATAAAAAACTCACACAAAAAAAAAGGTTTAAAAAAAAAAAAAAAAAAAAAAAAAAAAAAAAGTCCTGGGTAAAGAGCCAGTTTTCAAAGAGCATGACTTATGTAGAGTTCGAACAGCAAGGAGTGTACTCTTGTCTGAAGAAACACCCAAACACGGGACAAGAGGCCACACCGGCTTGTACTCTCCCAGACACCGCAGCCTGCGTTGCTATGGCAACCACCAAGCTAGTTTCAGTCCGTTTCCCTAGGTCAGGCTGTGCCTAAGGGATGCTGTCAGTGCAAGAGAACTAAGTTGTTTGAAAAGTTGTTCTGTCTGTCCGGAGAGAAGTTCCCGCAACAGATCTACCCAGCCCCCCTCTGCGGAGTTTGCTGCAGGGGAGGGCAGTGGGAGGCGGCTTCACGGGTCCCCTCACGTATCTGACAGTAGTGTGGTAATCCACTTCTCCTTCCAACACTTGTTTATTATTTTAATCAGCATCCTCCCTTCCACCGCCCTTCACACAGTTTGAAGCAAAGCTCACTCCCACTTCCTGGAGGCCTCCCTTCCCCAAATTGCCCTGTGGTATCTCTCCAATTGTCTCGGTCCCCCAACAGATCATGGGATCTATATTCCACTTTGGAGCCCACCCATGAAAATAAAAGGGGGTGGGTGTACAAAACAACGTGAAACACCAAATACAATATGTATGGTCAGCTGTACTATTTCTAAAAAGTTTTGAACAGGGAAGGGATGGGGAAAATACTTGGAAGGAAAGTTTATCTCACTGATACTACTAAAAGGCACTCAGACTGTTTTCATGTGGAGAATTTGCTTATTTCTGAAATAAAATCTAAGTGAAAATACCCAAAATGTGAGTAATAACCAATTACTTCCAATGTTAAATTTTGATGTTAAATTTTTACTGCCACTCGCAAAACACTTCTGTAAATTTTTAAGTGTAATTTCTTTAAAGGAAAAAGTTCAATCCAAATGATATCTTCTCGGCACTGATACTAAGGACATCATTCCAAGGCAAAAATGTGGTTATGCTTTTTGCCTTACATAGCTATTTAGTATACCAATAAAAGCCTGACAGATATGTCCATATGAAATATATTTCTCTCAAGGTGTGCAGAAATTCATCATAAATATATATAATGTTCTTAAAGGTGACATGGTCACACAGGGAATGATGTTAATCTTACTATAACTAAGTTTACTTTTTGCATCAGGGCATAGAGCAAAGGGAAAAAAAAAAAAGGCCTGAAATTAGAATATGTATCTCTTAAAAGGCTATTTGAATTACTTAAATATCAGCACTCGATCATAGGGAGAAAGAGATTCGATTAACAACAGAAAAGAAAAAAAAAACCTATCGAGAACAATATACAATATGGTTATTATTTTTTGGATTTGCAAACAACTTTTCTCTCCTTTCATTCCCAGCTCATTTTCATATCAGTATTTCCATAGAATGTGTTTTACATATGCGAATCTATACAAAATTTAACAAGCTTTTAAAATATTTTCATCGTTTATTCATAAAACCAACATGTCTCTAGGGAGACACGGCGTTATGAGATTTCTAGCAGAATGTATTTCACCTCAAACTGCCCAATTCAGATTTAGACACACGCACTATTAATCTCAGAAACAAGTATGATAAATAAAATTAATCTGTGTGGTCTGTATCAAAAAAGCATTGACATCAGCATGAAGACCAATCATCAGAAATGGAGCAGAGAAACTTACACAGAAACTGACCAGGCTGACCCAGATCTGTGAGGGCTCTGGGGCCACATGCTGAGAGCTTTCAGCAGCAACAAATAAACTTTCTACATAAATACAAGACAAAAGGAACGACCAGCACCACCACCACCACCAGCAGCACCACCACCACAAAAAATAAATAAATAAAGGAGAGAGCGAAAAAGAACAATCTTCCTCAGCTGGGCAAACTTCCAACTACCACCCAGGGTGCTGGATGATTGTGATCAGAGACACGTGCAAACATGCAATCCCCCCGTGCACGTATCAGAAGATTGAATTAAACAAAAACTCTGTGGAACAACAGAGAATACCAGTCTTTCTCTAAAGTGAGTCTCATATTTAAAGTGTCCTTATTTATACCAGAGCAAGAATGATTAGGTTATTAGAACTCCAAATATCCTCGCTCTTTAGACAAGGCTAATTTTATCAGGGAAAATAAGCATCACCCTGCATATTAGGGAATCTTCCCCAAAGCATGACAAGTACCTGTGTCCTGGAGGAGACCAAGAGAGGATAAAGAAAGAGGGGAAGAGTATGTTTCCACCTGAAATTAATTCTAAAGTGGAGTGTCCAGAAGTCAGTCTTTATACCAAGCGCTAGCTTCTCTGACCCTGCAAATGCCTGACACCATTCTCAGAACAGACATCCTCTGCTCCAATACATAAATAAAGCTCCCGAATTACAGTTATAAAATATCAAAAACTAAGGTACTGATAAACTTGGCTATGATGACACCCTCTTTGGGAGCAAAAGGGGAAAAAAATACTCAGTGGATCCATATGGAACCATTCAAAAGGAAAAAAAGTTAATTCTCAGCCAATTTTAATAACAGCATAACTATAGTCTCACTAAAATACTGAAAAGCAACCAAAATATTATTTTATTGACATGTAATTGGCATTAAACATGTAAAGTTTTAAAGACAAATTGTTTTTGTAAAAAATTCAAAAATATTCTATAAAATTCAAATAGCTAAACTTTAATATATTAGTCAGAAGTGCTACGCTCTTTGATAACTGAGTGACACATGAGATGTGAGACTTGTAAAATATAAAAGTTAATTGCTTGTATAACTGTAAGCACATTTTACTGTTATTTGTTTGATATCTAAATAAAAACACTTTCTCAGTTTAAACTCTGTATACAAAATACCATCTTGCTAACACACCTTACATCTCCAATCTCCACAGCCATTTCTATTTTTAGCAAGTACCTCTTTGATACATTATCTCCTATAATCCTGCAATCATCAACACAAAAAATAGAGGCTTCCAGTGAAAGCAGTCTATCACTAGAGAGACTTAGTAAATTGGATGATGAAATTTGAAGTAGTGACATTTGGCCAGTCTAAACTAGTGTGCAAGTAAATTGTGCACTAGTCCTCAAGAGGTGGAAAAAAACACAATACTGCCAATCCCCACAGCAGATCAACACTGAGCCAGGCTTCTCCAGCTAAATAAGCCATGTCCCAAACACGGACATGCAATTCCACGAGGAAGCACATGTTATACAGGAAAACTCCACAATGGGATCAGTAAAATCTAAATCTAAATTACTTAATAAAACCACATTCCATTGCCAAAATAAAAAGAGCTAAATATATGTTTGTATGTATACATATGTATGTATATATGTATGTGTGTGTATGTATATGTATGTATATATACATATATATATATGGTTCTGGCAAAAATTTTCAAAGGCAAAGCTAATTAAGAACTTTTTATGTCTAAAAACTATATTTCACTTAATTTATTAAAAGATTACTTACTTATTTCGCAATTTCATCAAGGCAACAAGACATTCTCTAGGGATCAGTCAAATATAAGCAAACAGAGCAGTGTGAATGCTTTGCTGAAAGGCAATTTATGTCTTACCCGTAGAGTAGTCTAAACATAGAGTTCAGAGTTTTAAAAACCGTAAAGATACATAAAGTATCTTTTCTATCCAAAGCCTAATGGATTTCTCATTACATTGGTCAACATAAAGAATAAAAAGAAAAGGGGGAAAAAAGCTTCTTGGGAACCTCTAAAGTGAAGCATATGGAGGTCAATAGGTGATTACAAATGAATCAGCACATCATGGCTTCATTCAAAATCAAGAGCTCCAGGCATGGGGAGAAAAATGTCCTTGTTATAAATTCATTTGGACTTAAGGAAAGATCCGGATTATAATGCCTTTGAAAAGAACATACACAATTTTCCTTTTCCTAACTCTTCTAACTCAGGGTTTATAATTCAGAAATAAAATAGCTGCAAGACCCGAATCATGGTCTGAGATTGCAATTCCTTGTCTGCTGCTGCTGTAGGTCTACTAAGACGCGTCTACTCAATGCATTACAGCTCTCTAGCTAACATCAGCCCGCAACCAAATCTGTCAGCTGGTAGCCATTTAAAGTAATATACAGCCCTAAAGGGCAGAAGGTTCAACCTAAAATGGAGGCCTGAGCCCCCTGATGAAAGGCGGAACTCTCCTTTTATCCCAGAAAGTTCAGGCGATATGCTTTGTACACAAAGAATTATTTTTAATGTTCATCTCTTCAATAATGTCATCTATTCTGATAATTTTACAGGTGGCCATTGGGAAATAAAAATTATACTTCACAGGAAAAAAGATTTGATCCTTTTTTTTAATTTCCATAACCCACAGCCAGAAGATTCTACAAGACATTTTAAAAGGCACAAAGAGCTTTTTCTTTTTAAGGGTAGTGGACGGGTAAGGTAAGGTTGAGAAAGAGAAATGCCAGCTGATCTGCTTCTGAATTAGCCAACCAGGTGCAGGGGTCATCCTTCAGCAAACTTCTAAATATTTAATGATTCAGAGAGCTCCTTATTAGGTGACTAAAAATAATGCCAAGACAAGTTAATGTTTCAAAACCATATCCTTCCTAAAAAATATGCAGCATCAGACAAGAGTAAAACCATCCCAGGCAGCCAAGCCTCGTAATTCCAGATGTCTATTGACAGCAGAAGCCTGTGGGATATGCAACTAAATCATAAAGGGCTTTGGAGAAAGTTCTTACAGGTTTTCTAATGGTTTTGTAAAGGCTTTTCTAATTTTCTTCAGCTATCCAGATTCAGAAAATTAGAGCCAAAATTAAAATACAAATTTTAGTAATAGTGAACATGTCAAGATGAATCAAAATCGTAGGTGCTGTTTTTTACTCACAAGTAAAAAACTGATACTATCCCCAGGAGGGCGTTACCCCTGTAACGTGGATATGTACTGAAGGAACTGGGCGTTAAGTGAGCCCAGAGGAAGTTCAAACTGACCCAGTGACACCAGCTATGATTCTGTGTGTCATCCTAAGGAGAGGGGCTTTTCTGATGCCTGAAGGCCAATTCATTCAGAGCATAGTTCCTGCTTCAACTCTGCTCCATGATCCTGCCATCTCCCTGCTTACCGTCCATCTTGGAATTCTCTGCCAAATCACAGCACAAACTTTCTTGGACTCCCTCATCATGACTCACCTTCACTAGTCTCACCAATAACCTACCCATACATTTATCACTTGAACCATTCGGATTTACAAATATGGCTCCTCCAAAAGACAGTCTATCATCTTTTTTTTCCTGAGTATCCTTAGTTATATTGACTTTCTGTGCTTTTATCTCACTTCCTTCATATGTTTACTCTGAGCGATGAGTTCTATGTCTTTGTTTATTCTCCGAAAGTTTTCGATAAAGTACTGGATAGAAAGTGAGCCCAGGCAATGTATTATGTAGTTCATAATGAAATCAATAGGCTAATCACAGAATGAAGAATTCCTATGTTTGATAGAACTAAGTTGAGCCATTACATTTCCTGGAGATTATTAGGAGCAACAGAATTGACTTTTAAAAATTTGCCAAATGGGGGCTGGGGGATAATTTAGCAATATTCATCAAACATTAAAATTATATAAACTGTGAGCCAGAAATTCTATCCCTAGGAATCTAATTTGCAAACGTGTGTACAGACACAGGTACAAGGATGCTCAGTAAGTCCTATCTGATAGGGCAAAAAGGTGAAGACTATCTAAATGTCCATCAGTAGACAACTATGTAAATAAATTATTGCAGATTTCCCACAATGGAATGCTGTGCCACGATGGAAAAGAGGCAGATGGTTTCTATGTGCTCATAAGAAATAATCTCAAATAATATGTCAGTATATAGGATATGTATATATAGCCAAAACAGGGGGTGGGGAGGCGCGATACAGTTACGCAAAGGTAGATCATATGAAACACAGATGGTATCTCTGGAAAGATGTGTGAAGAAGACAGCAATGATAGTCACCTCTGAGAGGGGGACTAGAGATCTGAGTGTTTTGAACAGGACATGTTCAGTATTTTATAGTACATGAAAATTTCATCACAAGCACATGATACTTTTTTCCATACAAAATTAACTCAATAAATAGATAGGAAATTCACAGCTAAAATACATTTTTATCTTCCTGGGTAAATATCTATTTTTTTTAATGGCGGCATAATTAGATTTGAAAATGCCACCACAGACAATCATTTTTGCTTCGGAAAGTTTCAGAAGTTTTGAGGTGCCAGATGGTCTGACATTCTACCAAATCAGCTCTCAATAGAAATAAGCCTTCCACAGCAGTAGGCTTGTCAATGGTAAACATTTTTAAAGCGGAGACAAAGCCTTTTTGTTCTTGTAAGTTACTCAATAACTAGTGACTCCGGCTTACTTAAATAATAACTTTGTGTCTAAAAAAGGCAGTATACAATTCAAACTATTCTCTTTCCAAGGAAACTGGTACCTCTCTCTGTTATCTAACACTTGATATTCTATGGTATATAATTTTGGGGTATGTTTATAAAAATCAACTGACATATACCCACAAAAGAATATCTAGCCTGGCTTGTTGAAGGCAATTTTTAAAAAAAATTTTTTTTTATAAACATATAATGTATTTTTATCCCCAGGGGTACAGGTCTGTGAATCGCCAGGTTTACCCACTTCACAGCACTCACCATAGCACATACCCTCCCCAGTGTCCATAAACCCACCCCCCCCCTCCCAATCCCCCTCCCCCCAGCAACCCTCAGTTTGTTTTGTGAGATTAAGAGTCACTTCTGGTTTGTCTCCCTCCCGATCCCATCTTGTTTCATTTATTTTGAAGGCAATTTTTGAAGCATCATTTCTTCTTTTAATCTGAGCTATGTAATCCACCCCAGGGGGCTGGCTGAGTGTCGGGGTTTATACTGACTGCAGAGATGGCGCAATACAATTAGCAATTTCGTCCATGGATCTAAGTTATAGTAGCTAAAGAGAAAACAGTAGGAAGGCAGCCCTGCTTTTCATGTCCAGAGAAGTATGATTCACGTGTTGTGAAGGCTGCTCTAACAAAGGGAGATGTCAAACACTGAGTTCAGTCACATTTTTCTTTAGGACCATTTCTAGTAACAGAGAGGTTTATAATCTCTAGTTCTACTTTAACTTTGCCAAACCCAGGAATTCGAAGCACAATTTAAATCCAGCACTTGCATGTGATGTAATGAGCACTGGGTGTTACATGCAGCTGATGAATCACTGAAAACTACCTCTGAAACTAGGAACACACTATGTTAACTAACTGAATTTAGATTGATCTGGCAGGTGTTTTAACTTTAATATAAAAATATGGGATGAATACGATGTAAGAGAGACTTTAAGAGCACAATACCGAACTAGTATTTATGCTTCTAGGACAGGTACGGGCAACAAAATTTAAGCTTGGGAAGCTGAACAAATATTCAAGTGATGTTGCTACTGTACAAATATTTTAAAAATATCACTTCAGAAATACCTTTGATGAGAGCCACATAATAAAACTGATTTCATTTTTCAATTATAATTCCTCTTTTACCACACTTGTAACACATCTTGATGACTAGACTTATCGATCACTAGAATGACTGTTGGCAATGTGCAAAAACCAACTACACACCCATAAGCTAAAAGCCTGCGATTAATTAGTAGATTCAAAACACGATGCATGTTATTAAGGATGCTACAAAGACAGCACAACACTGGAAAATATGAAACAAATTTAGAAACTTTAAATGCAATCTAAATGTTGCTACAAGATATTGAGGAATTTCTATATTCTTTGACTCATCCCACCCATCTTTATTCCCACTCCCAGAGCCATTGGTTGCTCTGATTAGCTATAGCATATTTTTTTTAAATGCCTCTTAACTACCTTTCAGTCAATACTACATATTCTTATAGAAATGATTATGGCTCAGAATGACAAGAACTTATATCATTAGAACATAACTTTCTCATTAGAAATTATGAACCAGATCCTACTACTACTAGAACGGTCTGAAAAGCAATGTAGGAACCATCTTAATAATGTGAGAAAGCAATAATGTTACATATGAACTAACTTATTTATATTATTACATCCCAGCCCTAACATATTATATCTTTCATGGCATAAATAAGAAACAGCAATACTCACAGTTAAGAGACCTGGGTTGTGATTTGATCTGTAATAACACTTATCCAGCTGTCTGACCCAGAAAAAGACACTCCATCCCTTGTCTAGACTTTGATTTTTCTTTGTAAAATGAACCTCTCACACTTCAGCAAACACTCAAATACTCTCATCAAGAAAGACATTCACCAGCACCATATAGTTGATCGGTCATTAGTTTCAACAAAAATTCATTGACAGTTGGATAATTTTAATTATAGCACAACTGAGACTTTAATACAATTCTATGCATTACCAGGAGTGTTTTCATATATTATCCCTAAATTAATAAAAACTCTGATAACTATATTATTATAATAAATTATTTTGAGAAGCATGTGTATGTTCTCTTAATATTCCCATATATGTTCACCAAAATGTTCATAACTTGTAAAGTGTTAACACTGGCTATTATTAGCAGCACAATTTTAAAAACAAATATATATATTATAAAAAAGTTCATCACTGATCACAAATTATTAAAAAGTAATATTAAGTAATAAAATATCCATCACGTTAGCGAAGTGGTTCCTGAAATAACAATACCCCTCCCATTTTGTTCACTGATGCACCCCCAGAAATTACAACAGTCCCTGACACATAGTAGATAACCAAAAAATAGTCATTGAATATGAATATACCTGTATATTAAGCTCATAAAATGTTAAGACTTCACACAACTTGGAATAACCAATATACTTCAGTGACCAACTCTTTAAATATCAAAATGTCTTTATAGTGTTTGGTACCCTCTTGCTACAGTTCTGTCACTCCCCTCCTAACAAAATTGATTGAAGCCACACTTCTTGAAGCTCTCTCTCCTCCAATTCTCTTCTGTTTCCAATTAGCATGACAAACTAAATTCTCTCCAAAAACTAATAAAAAACCCATGTATTTTATCTCCCCCTCTATTGTTTCATCTATAAACCTAGTACAATAATACCTGATTTCAAATGCAAATTAACTATGACTTTTTTAGAACATGTATACAATATCCTTATATCTGGCAAACTGTGTTTGGTCCATAGGAAGCATGCCACAATAATAAATAAAAAGCTCATTCCCTGCTTACAGCTTAAAACCCAAAAGTTTTTGATACTACCATATCAGGTCTTTACCCTTCTTCAATGTTCTCCATATCCCAATGCAAAAATATCTAAACTATAATGGAGCACCATCTAATAGAACTTTCTGTGATGATGAAAATGTTCTCTATCTTTGATGCACAAAAGAGTAGGATGGTTACTGAATACTTGAAATGTAGCTAGAGTGATTGAAGAACTACATTTTTTTTTAAAAAGATTTTGTTTATTTGACAGAGAGAGAGCACAAGCAGTGGGGAGAAGTAGAGGGAGAAGAAGCAGGCTCCCCGCTGAGCAGGGAGCCCAATGTGGGGCTCGGTCCCAGGACCCTGACCCAAGAGGAAGGTAGACACTTAAAAAGACTGAGCCATTCATGCATCCCTGAGGAACTAAATTGTAATTGTTTAATTTTCGTTAATTTTAATTTTAATATTGACACATAAGGCTAGTGGCCTCACGATACATGCCAGGCATGATTTCTTAACAATATTCTCAAGGATATGCCTTTCTAACTTTCTCCAAGACACACTCTACTTTTTCTCCATTGACAGGATTCTCTTCTCTTCAACAACAGCCTCCCTTTTTTCTATCCGTGGAAATTTCATCTAGTCAACAAGGTCCAATTCAGTTTCCCTGCTCTGCTCAAAGCCTTGTGCTAAAGCTTTAATTCAACAACTTCCTATTAATAGCACTCCTCTCTATCATGCTGCACTGTTATCCTCTATATTTCTTACAGCCTGCCTTGCTTTGTTTACAGGTTGTTTTGTCAATTTATCCTCCCTCCAACCCCAATAGGGAGTAAGTTCTTTCAGAGAAAGGGGGAAAAAAGTTGAATTTATTTGTCCCCCAAATAACCAATAGAATGCTAAACATACAATCACTGCTTAACAGTTGTTAATTAACAGGAATAAAAACAATTAGAATTTATAAAATTTTACATCCTTAATGTCATTTTACAATTGAAGAGAAAACCATGATCTTGGCAGACACGTATGTTCACAAAGTTACCAAAGTAGTTAATCTCATTCAACTTTCAGATAAAAAAATTTCAGGGGTTATTTTAATATTTCCATTTGCTGAAAGGATCCCAAGTTACTTTATAAAGATTTTCGTACTGTTCTTACTCATATATTTCTTCAAAGAGAGGTTCCAGTCCCTCTTCTGTAAACCACTCAAGCTTAACTTCTTGACAAGTTAACTTGACTGTACTTTTTTAAGAGTCATACTTTAAATTTTAAAAGAAAGTGCTGCCCTCTTGTGAAATGAGGTAGAAGATTTATCTTTTCACTGAAAGTTGAGTAAATATTGCAAAAGTATTAAGAGTTAAATTTTAACAATGAAACAGAACAGTGTTTATCTCAAAATTGTATCTATTTCCCCTGAGGTCTCTCCCTTCTGGTCTTGGTTAATTTTTCACCCAAATGAGGAACAGATCATCAGCTTGTGCTGCTCACAAATGTACTATAACTAAAAAATAGTGAATGACGGGAGTATCTTCACTATAACTGGAATGAATGAAAGACTGGGGTTTTTAAATATTCTATTGCTGAGGGGACGGTGGAAGAGCCAGTGACAAAGATGAGTCAATGATAATGTGGGAAGTTTTGAGTCAACCCATTAACCCTGGGCAAGAGTCTAATCGGTCTTTAATCCACTTATTTACATATAAAGTGAGCATTTTAATAATACCTTGTATTGCATAGATTTGTGTTGGGACTAAGTGAAATACCAGAAGTAAAATAATTAGCATAGTCTCTGTCATATGGTAAGCGCTTATTAAAGACTGTCGAACCAGTAGTAATAATATTACCATAAGTAAGATTACATTCTTAACAGATATTTAAACAATAAAGTCCCTCAGAAAGTCTAACAATTGCAATATATGCCATCTTTTATTTGGGCATCTATTATATGGCTCACGTACTAGATGCCATAAAAATATTACTTTGAAGGAGCTCACATTCTGCTCTCCGTGAAATGCCTGGAAAACCACTCCCTGATTTCATGAAGAACAAGGGTGAGTAGAGTCACATTTCACAGAAATGACTGCTATGAAACCTATGGACTTCAAGGATCCAATTAAACACGCCAGTTTGCTTGAGTCACAAATAATTGATCATTTGATCAATTCTAAAGGTATCAAGAACTAGAATAGGAGAGAGAAAAATTGTAATAGTAGAGAGAAAAAAAATCCCATAGTATTTCCTTTTTTCTATGGAGTGAGCTTCTTAGAATGAGATTTTTGCTTCCCCTCCCATCCTCTCCTCTGGGCCTGGGATGGAAGGAGGATGAGAGGTTGGCTGGACAAAGAGTAGATCTAGCCATCCTGATCTTTCTCCAACATTTCCAAACATGAGTAATTCACAAGCCAGTTTTCATTTACCCACCACGTTGGGACACACCATGTAAATAGTTACCATTTACAAAGGAATATTAGGAACAGGTGTGCCCGTAAAAGAACACATTTAAAATTTAGAACCTTCTTTGATTCCATGCTCAGCACTCTAAGGACCCGTATATTTAATCTTCAGGAAATTCTTTTGTCATGCAGATTTTTTGTCAAATTAAAAGCCATCCCCTGATATATTTGCTTTAGCAGTTTGAATTTTTATGCATGAGAGGTTTTCTTAACTTGGGAAACATTCCATTTCTTGATTGGTATTATGATAGAATAAAGGAGTGTCTGGATAAGGAGGTGAAAAAGTGCCTTAAGGAAGAGTATGGGTCTAATATTTACTAATATATTTTTGGTACAACTTCCTTTAAAAAAAAAAATCCCTTTTTAAAGACAAACCATAAAAAATGCAGGAATGACAATCACGCTGTTCTATTATTCTAATTAGTTGCCTCTCTGTTCAAATAGCAGACAGCCACAGAGGAACCTTGCAACATTTTGGTGAGCTAATTGAGAAAAAATCTCCAATTAAATGTTAAGGAAAGAACATTAACATGAATATGATTTATAACATTTTAAATTAAACAAGGCTTTGATTTTACTGGACTTCAGGCAAAAGAAATATTGATTCATCATCCACCTAAGGGATAATGTTTCTAACAAATAAACAAAGGTTAAAAAGGCAGGGAAATGGATGCCTCAATAACTTTTCAAACCGAATAGAATTAGATGACACTGTAACCACTAATTCCCTCAATCTTGTAGAAGGGGTGTAAGTCTGACGAAGCGAATGATTAAGCAAGTGCAGGAAAACAGAAGAAGTCAACCTAAGTCTTGTTACCATTTATTTAATCAGGTAAAACAGAACCTGCTCAGCGACCCATAGCAAAGATCAACAAGAAAAGGTTTTCAAGTTCAAAGAGTAAGAGAAATGTGCCACCACAGTGCATGCTAAATAATAAGTTTTCAATAGAGGTGTGTTGATTCAATGCGATGGACCACTGAACACCATTTTGACATAAATTTTTTTAAAGACGTGCTTCCTCTCCCCAGCCATCCCTTCACTAGGAGTCAGTGCCACCTGGGACATCTTTTTTTTTTTTTTTTTTTTTTTTAAAGATTTTATTTATTTATTTGACAGAGAGAGATCACGAGTAGATGGAGAGGCAGGCGGAGAGAGAGAGAGGGAAGCAGGATCTCTGCTGAGCAGAGAACCCGATGCGGGACTCGATCCCAGGACCCTGAGATCATGACCTGAGCCGAAGGCAGCGGCTTAACCCACTGAGCCACCCAGGCACCCCCACCTGGGACATCTTGCACTTTCTGCCAGTCAGAACCAGGCTCTGAGTAGCTCTAAACACTATATCACCAACACAGGATTCTGCAAGTCTCCCACAGCTTTTTTCCTGCTACTGTTAAACCGCCCCAGCCCCTCCATTCTGCCCAGATTTCTTGATAACCAACGTGAAGGCTGCTTTCTCTGACTCATTTTATTTTATTTTTCAGATTCTTACACTTTTCCTCTAACCCTGAAGATTCTATTTCCTGTTGCTAATCAAAGAGCTAAGCTTGAATTACCCTGGTGACTTGTATCAACTACCTTTCATACTGCAAGCTCCACTGTACTATGTGGATCACGTTTCCATCATTTTTTAAATTCTTGGGTTTCCTCCCTTCTTTCCATGTGGAACTAGGAGCAAAGCGCAAGGAGGAATACAGAAGTTGTCTCTGAAGCCATTAAATTTAAATACATTTTCAAAACAAAATGCTTTAAAACTATACAGGATCTAAGTTCTATGACTATTTCTAAAAAGGAAGACTATAATTTTATTACATTAAAAAATTATGCATAGTAATTAGGACAGACATATATAATTCTTTAAACTACAGTATCCTCAGGAAAAAAAAATTACATGAGAAGATGTCAATAACTGGCATGGGCAAATTTCCAGGCGTTGGGGCACCTGGGTGACTCAGTTAAGTGGCTGCCTTTTGCTCAGGTCATGATCCCAGGGTCCTGGGATCGAGTCCCATATCGGGCTTCCTCATCAGTGGACAGCCTGTTTCTCCCTCTCCCTCTACCTGCCACTCTACCTACCTATGCTCTCTCTCTGTCAAATAATAAATAAAATCTTTAAAAAAAAAAAAAATTCCAGGCCTTTAGCTAATTCTATGCCAACAAGATTTAAATTCACTAGCACTATATACTGAAATTAAAATAAAGTTAGTTTCTCTGATAAACTAAGAGTTATGAAATCATAGTGTGTTTTTTTGTTTTTTGTTTTTTTTTAAATAAAGCACTGTGGAAAAAATAAAACTAAAAAAAACCTGCTGGGGAAAAAATATGAATTAGGCCTCTAAAAATAAATGTATGACTACTATGTAGCCAAATTTGTAATTAAACATAGACTGAACTCTCATAATTTTCTCTTCATTTCTAAAACTCCTTGGATTATTATTAGGATATTAACAGTTTGTAAAACTAATATCATGTGTTATAAAATGTTTTCTTAAATGCTCCCTCACTGAGATGAGAGATCATTAATTTTGAATACCCTGTTATTTTATGCCTAAAGCCTAATTCCATTAGAAAATGATTGTACCTCTATGAAACTCTCTATGTTGGCTCTTTGGATCCAAAGTGACTTAAAATATCACCATTCCAACCAAAGTGTTTCAGTACTAATTTTAGAGTTCATTTAAAATGGCATAAAAGAAAAAAATTAAAAAATTAAAAAAATAAATAAAATGGCATAAAAGGATGATAAAGGTGATTTGCATGAATTGGGACCCACCAAATGGAAGCTGCCCTGTGGCCCAGACCACATCACAAATCGAAGCCGAAATCAGCCTGCTTAGTGGAAACGGCCCCCTGTCAAGGACACCTAGTATACACACCAATCAGTGTCCTCCAACTCAGCTTTAGCCAGCTCGCCTTACCCTAGGAAATAAGACCTTGTAGCAACATGAGGAAATCTCCCCACCTCCCAGCCAAACATATCCTATTTCCTCCTTGCTTCTCCTAAGGCTCTATAAAACTCTCTCTTCCCCAAATTCCCCCCCAAACAGTGCTCTATCCGTGGGAGGCACTGTACTCCCCCAGCCCATGGATTGTGTTCCCCTGAATAAAGGACATCGAACCCCTTGCTAAACTATTTTAGTTTTGTCATTTGACAAGGAGGAAGATTAGGAATACTTACTTAAAAACTTTAGAGTTTCGTGCATAGTTCCACAAGGCTTTGCTTTTCCTGTGCATGGATTGATTTCTTTTAGCAACCATGCAGCCATGCTCCTATTTACATGTATCCCTCCTTTGCCAAGGTAAGTATAAAGTAACACGTGACACAGCATTATGAAGAAAACTACCCCAGTGATCTTACTCTTTTTAGGAAGATGATGAAAATAATTAATGAAATGATAAATACAGTAAGCCATACATACCATGGACTCAACTATACATGCAAAACATAATTTTAGAAAGCAGGAGTACATGTGTCTAGAAACATATACAATAGCATTTTTGATCCAGACACACAACCACTTCAGCAAAATCAACACAAAATTTTAACAAAACCCAATTACTTACAAAATAAGCAAAAACTTGCTTATTTCCATAAAAACTATCCAATCCAACCTACTCTCTCACTAAGCGAAGTTAAACTCCTTTCCTATCTCACCAACATGCAATATTTTAAACTTTAACCTAGACTTTCAGTATTTGTAGTTCCCTTAAAATACATTATCTTCGAATCCCCTCTGATAAATCAAAATTCATACTTGCACCTTTAAATCCTTCTCTCTAAAAATTTTAATTAATTAAAAAAAAATTTTTTTAATTAATTAATTGAAATAAATAAATAAATAAATCCTTATCTCTGCTTCTTCCATGAAACCCACTCTAACTCTGAACTGGTGATCACTCATGTGCTTTATGCTCCAGACCCCATCACTCTCTGATGGAGACAAGAGCACTTGAGGACACCAGACCTTTAACTTTGTCTCATACTTCTGCTCCAGGCATCGATAAATTTTCCAGAACAATTTACTAATATTTTCCCTAAAGCTCTATCATTATGTTGAATGATAGGGGGCATGAAACAGAGTGCTGTGGGTTCTGACAGACTCCACTGGGAAAATTCAGTTTGTCTATGTAAACACAGAAGGAGCAAAAAACAAACAAAAAAAGTATTAAAGTGGGCTCAGGGTCAAAATTTTCCTGGTTATAGAACATCTGTTTAAGAAGCATATCCCCTAATATATTGTACATAATCTACATAAGTATACTCTATTCAGGGAAACCTATATAATAAAATCATACCAATATTTATTCCCCTAACTCTAATAATCAGAATTAAACAAGTACCCTATTGAAAAAACATCTCTTTGTTCCTGGGCTGGGCAGAGTATATCATTGTGTTTGTTGGTTTTATTTTTTCTGAAACAAAAAAAGTATTTCCCGTTAAGAAGAGAAAAGGAAGTTGTAGAGTTCCCTGAGAAGATGGAGGAGGTGGGTAGATGTGTGACATTTTCTCTCTAAACTGACCTTCCGTCCCAAGTGCACGAAATACTTGGAATTGAACCATAAGCAGGGCAGCTTGTCTGAAAGGGAAGAAAGCAAACAGAAAACTCAGAAACTAAGAAACATTGCTCTCCAGTCCCTCAAGTTAAACAAATTCTGCCTCTTGGGATTAGGGTTAGAAAAGCAAAAGAACCCCCAGAAAAGAAATGTGTAACTGTGAAAAGGATGTCAGATTAGCAGGAAGTTACAGAGAAATGACTGGAAGGAAGATCTCAATATGACCAGGGCAACTAAAAAAGAGAAGGAAGCTTTTATACAAAATGTACAAGCTCCATGGACAGCACCACAGATTAAATCCACATCTGTAAAATTTCCTAGCTCATACTGCAGGGTATTTGTACAAGTAGTATAAATTTAAAGAAAAATCAGCCATAATATGAAAAAGTTCAGGCCACATTTTAGTAAGTTTTTAACTGAGTCAAAACTGGCTAACCCACACATAGTAATTAAGAAAATATCATCGTCTTTTCAGAAAAGGACTACACTCTGTGCCTTGTTTGAGGTCTCATTAACTTGGAATAAGTTCCAGTCAAAGACAAACAGGTTTTACATACCATACTAGATTTTAATTAGAGCTAAATATAGTTGTTAATTTTATATTCATGTAAACACCTGCATTGCCTGTGTCAAGATTCCTGAGCAATAAGATTTCTGTGAACCTAAAGCATAAAATCAACCAATCACAAATTAATTATCTTATTCATGGAAATATTATTCAAATCTTCAGTGTTTTTTCTTTAATAACTGAGTTGTGCTCAATTGAACTGATTAAAAGCACAAGACAAACACTCTAAAATTAGCATTTTGTTAGATCACTTAATATAAGCATGATATCCAGAATCTGTAATTATCTTAGGACCAAGGAATAATTTCAATAATGGGTTACTATCATTGGTGACAGTGGGTTAGGATCACTAAAATACTGATATTTAAGAGCAGTGCTTTTATTTCTTCCTCAGTTCCAGAAAAGAAGTTCTCCTATTTCATTTTATTTACTTATTAGTCTGAAATAGATATCTTTGTCCAAGAACTTCCAGTCTTTAAATAAAGAGGAAAAAAACCTGGCAATAGAAACGATTTCAACTGCATTAAATGACAGTAACTCCAGTACAATTTGAATTTCAAAACAACAAAGATTACAGTTGAGAAGCAACTCTTTTCAAAACATTTTGATCTATGATATAAATATTGGGACCACATTGGCAGACTTTCATACAAACCCCTAATAACAACAGTTGTTAAAAATATGTATTTATATAGCAATTTTCATGAGACCAGAGCTTTGAACAAATAAATATAAACTGTACTCATGATTATATATCTCCCTGACTCAAATTTGTATGTTGCAAGATGCCCTTTAAGGAATATAAAAACTAAATAAGACATTTTTTTTTCTGGCAATTTCTCAAGAAATTATAAGCTAATAATCTTAATAGAGAAAGAATTTCTAAATTTTACTTATGATACCTGCTGTGAAAACAGATACAAAAGAGAGTTTAAATTTTGTGTATTCAGTAGTATATTCTTGCAAATATTTTCATGCTTAATAAACCATAAATTTGCTGAGTTTCTTTAGTACTATGCTAAAAGATACTCTCAACATACCATGTTTGGGACAGACTTTAAAGGACCTCTAGAGTGACCTATGTACAATATTTCAGTTAATCTAATGATTCAGTATCATTATATTATTAATATGATCATTATAATAATCAATATAATGATTCCATCTATAATATAATTGATAAGTATTTTCCGATTTCTATGTGAATGCTGACACAATGGAGAACTGTTTTTCAATGCATCAGAAAAAAGGGGCTTCTATATGTCTTATTTTTCCCTCTTCTGCTTATATCATAGGAAAAAAATTCACAGTTTTAAAAACAATCCTTCCCCTACTTAAATGTAATTATCATGACTCCCTCAGTTTTCTCTGTTTTATTTTGTTTGGCTTTTTTACCCTCAAGTACTTTCTTCCGCCAAGCCATTTTCCCCAATTTCTTTATGGTGCTAGATTGCATAGTTTTATCTTAATGTTCCCTGCATGGTCTCTGACACATGCTGGAGCCTTTCCTGAAAATAGCCGCTCTCTCCTCCTGCTGATAATGTGTATGGCCCTCTGGAACTCTATGGCCCTTTGGAACTCTTTGCAGGTGATCACCTCTGGAAAGCCTGCTCTGACATCTCAAAACCTGATTAAGTATCCCTCTCCCCTTCCACACAGAAGCTCCTATAGCAGCATCTTGCAAACAATCCTAATACAATGCCTATTTACATGGCTTCATGATTCAAGAAATACTGACAGTAAAAGCAGTAAGATAAAAAAAATAAGAATCAATAGGACTTAGTATCTGATTGACTGGAAATGGCGAGTGATGGCAGGTATTTAAGAATGGTACCTAAATTTCTGGCTTGGGTACTAGGCAAGATTAACCAAACAAGGTACTACAGTAAGAGAAATGGATCTGAATTTTAAAGGGTCTCTGACATCACCAACTTGACTTGACAGTTACAACCAAATACTGAAGTTACAGAAGCCAGGGAAGAAAGCATCAAATGAAAACAAAAGAGGTCTGAGGACAGGACTCTGGAAAACTACTTAAGTATTGAACAAAGGAAAGAAAGCCAACAAAGGATAAAAGGAGGGAATAGCCAACTGCAGCAATAAAATTAAGAGTACATGTAGGGTGCAGGGTGGCTCAGTGGGTTAAGTGTCTGCCTTTGGCTCATGTCATGATCTCAGGGTCCTGGAATCAGACCTGAGTCAGGCTCCGTGATCAGTGGGGGGTTTGCTTTTCCCTCTCCATCTGTGTTCACTCTCCCTCTAGTAAACAATTTTTTATTAAAGAGTACATGATACACCAAAGGATGAGAACACATGAAGGAGAGTACTGTCAATGTAAAATGGCACAGAAAGATAACATCAGGGGTGCCCAGGTGGTGCAGCTGGTTAAACTTCTGACTTGAGTTTGGCTCAGGTCGTGATCTTGGAGTCCTGAGATTAATCCCTGCATCAGGCTCCATGCTCAGCACAGAATCTGCTTGGGATTCTCTCTCCCTCTTCCTCTGCCCTTCCCACTTGTGCTGTCTCTGTCTCTGTCTCTCTCTCTCCCCCCCCTCTCTCTAAACTACATAAATAAATGTTTTTTAAAAAATTTTTAAAAAAAGAAAAGATAAAATCAGGAGAAACCTAGGAAGAGGTAAAGCAGTAAAGTCATCAATGATCTTGGCAATTGCAATTTGTGACTGAAGCAAAAGCTAGACTGCATTATATTGAGGGCAAATGGGAAGTGACTGATGTCAAGACATTTTGAGTATAAACCGTGTCAACAAGTTTGTGAAACAAATGATGACTTAATGAATGGTGTAGAAAGCTTATCCTGACCCACTGAGAAAACACTAAAAAATGAAGTGGGCTGAGTTAACCACTAACAACTGCAAGAATCTAAGAACAGCAATTCTAGTTCTAGCTCTTTTAGTTAAATACTGGAATCCTAGCACCAAAATTACTTGATAATGACAGATTAGCCAATTCACCTCACTGCGCTCTGAAAGGATCACAATCAAGAGCTATAGTTTAATGCATGAGCATTCTATCATCCAAAAGAAAGAAAGAAAGGAAGGAAGGAAAAGAAAAGTAAAGAAAACTAACAACACACACATCTTCCAAAGTTACTTTTTAAATACCACTGGTAATCAAGAGCACTAATTAATTACTCTGATGAATTGAAAATCAATTTTAACCTAATTTTCCAAGCAGATATGTCCTAGACCTAATCTCCTTGCTAAACAAATGGATACTTACTAAGAAATTCTACAAACAATGCTAAACAGTGATAGGCCTGTGCTAAGTGACTTGTTTCACTGTTGAACAAAAATTCTAGTGATTTACCATCTGTGAATCCATGTTTAAGAGAAGCACCTAGTGTTTAGAGATAAGCAGTCCCAAGGGTAATAAAATCAATATTTACTACATGCAAAAGAAAACACTGCAGACTGAGAGACCACCACCAACAACAAAACCATGAAATATATTTTCTATTTAAATACAGTGCCAAAGAATAAAAACAGTGTAATTACATCAGCAAGAATGATGACAGACCCATAAGAGCTTATCTTAAGGACAAAATGCTCACTGCCTTTAAAAAAAATTACCCTGTACTTCAAAATTGTTCAAATGTTGCAAATGGAAAATCATTAGTGGTTTTGTTTTGTTTTTTTTTCATAGTGTTCTCCTAAGATAAAAAGCTATCCTGAGTTTGTGAACTTGTTACTCCCAGTAACACTTGGGAGTATTTCAGTACCAACTATTATGTTGAAAAAGCAATTTCTTAAATATCACCTTGATAATTACACCTTCCAAAGTACTAAAATTATACAGAGTAGCCTGTAACAACATCTGGAGTATAAGGTCAAATATATCTCTCCTATTAATCATAATTATTCAATTCTCCTATTCACTAAAATTGTTTAAATGGCTGACATAAAGAAGGCCTAATAAAACAAGAAAAGAATTTTTTTAAAGAGAAGAAGCAAATTTAAACAGAAAACTGGGGCTTTAGTAGGTAAGTATTTGAGCACCACGGTCCTGGCAATTGTAAATGAGTTCAGAGCTCTCTGGCTGCCAAAGCAAATAGAAAAGCAGAAATTAGTTACATTTTTATCCAATGTCAATTATAGGTGCGGGGAGGGGAGAGCAGGATGTGGAAACATAACATAATATATAGAGTAACACCATTTCTTTTAGAAAAAATATATGTGAATATAAGTGCTTGTATATATGTGAAAATTTTCAGGAAGGCTCTATAGGATACTGGTTGGTCCAAGTTATGGTACTCAGAAGGTAAACAATCAGTTTGGGAGATAGTTCACTTTATATATCTATATACTACTATACTCATGTTTTTCTCACAAGAAACATGCAGTATTTTATAATTTTAAAACATCTAATATAAATAAATGCAAAACAGTAAAGAAGGTAGTGGACAACAGTACAACCTAAGGGCCAAAAAACTGTCTTAGATTCTGAACATGATAATACAATCAAAATAAAGAAACATGATTTCAACCATACCATCACAAAACAGTCACCATCCAAAAACTCAGTGTTGGCCTATTATGGTTTGGAATCAAATTTAAAGAGAGCTCAAAGTAGAAATCCAATTATGTTCTTTCACAAAACCAGTGAGAGATAGAATAAAAGGGAGTGTGTGTGTGTATGTGTGTGTGTGTGTGTGTGTGTGTGTGTGTGTGTGTGTGTGTGTATGAGAGAGAGAGAATGAATAAAGAAGAAGGAACAAGGACGGGTTATTTGCAAAACGACTCCCAAGAAACAAATGAAAATCCAAATACATAAAATTCTATACTACAAACCACTGTAATCTCAAATTATGGCCCTGGAGTAAGCTATAAAGATGACCATGAAAATGTCTGGAAATATGGGAAAAGGATATTTCTGCTGCTGAAGTCTATCTTCTTTATTATCGTCATCATTAAAGGAAGATTTTCTTGGAGAATCCAGTTAAAAATTATTAATCTCATTATAAACATAATAAATTTACAAATCAAATCCTGAGAGTTTGCATCTCAATGGAAGAGAAGCATTGATTTATAACCAGTAAAAAAAAAAACTATCATACATATACTATTATTTTTAAGATACCTAAAATTTATACACAAATTAAAAGCAAACACCTACCTATATGTGGTATCAAAAGTCATCCCATTCCTATAAAAAAAAGTAACAATAACTGTCTAAAAGGTTATAAGCCAAAAAATTGAGAACTAGGGTTAAATATTTTAATAATTTGAATAGGTAAGATGGGCTGGCTGATAATAATACTGAGAGGTCTTAGAAACATTATTGCACCAACACATAGTAAGTATACTATATAAAATATGTATAAAAAGCTTTTTAAGGGAAACACAAATAACTAGAGGTTTTACACTACTGATTATATTCATAAACCATTTTACACAGTTCCCAAACACACACACAAAATTTAAAACACATTAATAGGCCCAGCAATTCTATTCCTAGGTAGAACATTCAAGAGCAATGAAAACATATTTCTACACAAAAACTTGGGCACAAATGTTCATAGCAGCATTACTCATAATAGCCTAAAAGTGGGAATGATCCAAATGTCCATCAACTGATGAATGGATAAATAAAACATGGTATATCCATACAATAGCATATTATTCAGCAATAAAAAGATAAGAGATACAAGATATAGCACAGCCAAATCTTAAAAAAAAAAAAAAAAAAAGACACTAAGTGAAAAAAGCCAGTTGCAAAGGACTGCAAATTATATGATTCCATTTATACGAAATATCCAGAATAGCAAATCTACTGAAATAGAAAGCAGACTTGAGGTTGACGAGGTCTGAGGAAATGTGGGGATTAGGATTTCCTGTCGGGGGTAAGAGGTTTCTTTTGGGAGTGATAAAAACGTTCTAAAAATAGATTGTGGTAATGGTTATACAACTGTATGAATATACTTAATATTACTAAATTGTGTAATTTTGAAGGCTAAATTACATGGTCTGTGAATTACATCTCAATGAAGCTTTTCAAAAACAAAAAACAATACTACCCAAAGCAATTTAAGGACTCAATGCAAATTTTATCAAAATTCTGATGGCATTTTTCACAGAATCTTTCACAAACAATTCTAAAATTTGTATGGATTAGAGAGGACCCCAAATCATGAAAGCACTTTTGGGAAAGAACAAAACTGGAGTCATCATGCTCCCTGATTTCAAACTGCACTACAAAGTTAAGTAATCAAAATAGTATGTTATTGGCATTAAAAAAAAAATTACATAGATCAATGCAGCAGAAAAGAGAGCCCAGAAATAAACCCATATGTACATGGTCAATTAATTTATGACAGACGCTAGGAATATACAATGGCAAAAGAACAGTCTCTTCAATAGTGTGGGGAAAATTGGACAGGCACTTGCAAAAGAATGAAAGAGGACCACTATCTTAACACCATACACAAAAATTAACTCAGAACAGATTAAAGACTTGAATGTAAGACCTGAAACCACAAAATTCCTAGAAGAAACAGGCAGTAATCTCCTTGACATTGGTCTTGGCAGTGATTTTTTTGGATTTGTTATCCCAAGCAAAGGCAACAAGAGCACGAATAAACAAATGAAACTGTATCAAACTAAAAAGCTCCTGCATGGCACACTATCAATGAAATGAAAGGCAACCTACCAAATAGGAGAAAACATTTGCAAGTCATTAATCTAATATAAGGTTACCATTCAAAATATATAAAGAACTCATACAACTCAATAGGGGAAAAAATAAACAATCATTTTTATAAACAGGGCAGAGGATCTGAGTAGATATTTCTCCAAAGATACAGAGATGGCCAACATTATGAATCATCAGGGAAATGCAAAGCAAAACCACAGCAAAACATCAACTCATACTTACTAGAATGGCTATTATTGAAAAGAAAAGAAATAAGTATTGAGGAGTATACAGAGAAAAGGTAACCCCTATGCACCTTTGTGTTTTGTTAGTGCAAAAGTAAATTGGCACAGCCACTGTGGAAAACAGTAAGAAAGTTCCTCAAAAAAATTAAAAATAGAAATACCATGTAATCTATCAATTGCATGCCTGGCTATTTATCCAAAGAAAATGAAAATACGAAATCAAAAAGATACATATGTTCATTGCAGCATTAGTCATGATACCCAAAAATGGAAATAGCCTTAAAAAAAAAGGAGATAGCCTAAGTGCCATCGATGGATAAATGAATAAAGAAAACACGGTAGGGGCACCTGGGTGGTTCAGTTGGTTAAGCGTCTGACTCTTGATTTTGGCTCAGGTCATGATCTCATGGTCCTGAAACCAAGCCCTGCATCAAGCTCCATGCTTAGCACCGAGCCTGCTTGAAATTCTCTCTCCTCTCCCTTTGCCCCCTCCCACTTTTGCATGTGTGCTCTATAAACAAATAAAATTCTTAAAAAACAGATCTTAAGATAAAAATTTAAAAAAAGAAAACATGGTGTATATATACACAATGCAATACTATGCAGGTGTAAAGAATGACATCTTGCCATTTACAACACGGATGGACTTTGACGTTATCATGTGAAATAAGTCAGATAGGGAAAGACAAAATCTGTATCTTATTTACATGTAGGATCTAAAAAAACAAAACAAAACAAAACCCTCAAAGTCCAAAAAACAAACCAAAAACTGAGCTCATAGATACAGAGAACAGATTGGTGGTCTCCAGAGTCAGGAGGTTAGAGGTGGGTGAGACAGGTGAAGGGAGTCAAAACATACAAACTTTCAGTTATAAAGTAAGTCAGTCATGGCAATGTATAGCAGGAGAACTAGGGTTAACAATACTGTATTGCATATTTGAAATTTGCTAAGAGAATCGATCTTAAAAGTTCTCATCACAGGAAAAATCTGTAACTATGTAGAGTGATATACAAATATCTCATTGCTACATTGTACACCTGAAACTAATATAATGTTATATGTCAATGATACCTCAATAGAAGAATTTTTTAAAATAATTTTAAAACTAAAAACTGAAAATAAGTAACATATTCATGAGTCAAGACCTTTCTCCAACTGTCTTTGTGGATCTCAACTTCACAAACCCTATTTCTGAGCGAACACTTCCAAGGGCAGAGAGAATCCAAACCATCTCAGCCATGCATCTATGGGGGAATTAGTGTAAAGTCTTCCAATAGTCACCCACATGGCAACCCTAACTAAGGATGACCAAGAGAGTCCCCCAAAGGCCAGTTCCAAAGTGACAGTCATGTGATGTGCTCCCAACTAATAACAGTGCTTCAATGCCCAAATTCCACAATCCAAGAGACTTCTTGGTATCCTAGCTGTTAGAGGTTTTCCTAAACCCCAATTCACTCACCTATTTACCCTATTTATGGGCTCTGAGTTCCTAAGTTCTCAACTGTCAGAAAAACTACACATCAACAAATCTCATGCTGGTACTTGTCTTCCTTGTGCTCCACCCACCAGCCTGGACTCTGCAACAGTTTGCCTGGCTGGGCAGTGGGAAGTCCCTTGGGCAACCTGATCTAGCTGCCAGGCTGAGCCCACCGAGGGGTAGAGAGAATGCCTATCACAGTTCATCTCACCCCAGAACCTTCTACCTATTAGTAGAGACTACACTGACAGCCCTTGAGATTATGAGAGTCAGGTTTTGATGAAATCTTTTCTAAGAAACCACAAAAAAAAAAAAAAGTTTGTCATTTCTCTCAATGAATTAAATAAAATCATTTTGAAAGACTGTATCCTACTGAAGGGAAGAGGAAGAAAGAAAACTATCCTAACAGATCACTGAAAATATCCAGTCAATTCCTCAAACAAAACTCAAAACAATATTTATGTAGTACAGCACGTTAAATGATACTGCTTTTCCTTTTGATGATTACTCTGGTGACTACCTGAAAGAAATTGTGTGTTCTCTGCGATAATGTCCTCATTACAAAACAATAGACAATTCAATGCTACACTTCTGAGGAAAAAATATTTTTGTGACCAAAATGAAGAAACAGCAGGTTATGTCTCAAGTTTCTTTACTCCTTAAGAAATACACTGACTGAGAGGTAAAGGAATTCTAATAAATATACACTTCCAATTTATTCTGTTAAATGCCTCACTGTAAAGAGACAATGAAGTACTGGCAAAGTACTAAGTTATACAATGTATTAATTGCTTAAGAACATTAAAAAGGTGAATGTTTAGAATATAAAACAACACGTATTCTTAGAGAACACCTCAAACACTTGTGAAAATTAATCACTGGTATTTGTCCTGGAAGAGTGAAAATAAAAATGCAAGACTAAATATTTGCCACCATAAGAGAAGTGGGTTTCTGTGGTTCAATACTGAAAACAACATTTTACTGTTGGGTTCTATCTCTGCCTATCTCTGCTGTAAAGAAAGACCGTGTAAAGGTCTGAGGACATGGGAGCCATGTTTGCCATTATCTCATTCCTTGTATTTCTGGAATTTCCAAGGAAAAAGGCAGTTAAGATAAAAACTAGTTTAGTCTGCCTTGGAGGGTCTATTACTTCCTAGATCTTATATTTGGGGAGCTGTCTTTTTTCTGAGAGTGTAACTACAGCCACAGATGTCCCTCAGATCTTGATTTCTTTTTCAGTTTCAGTATACTTAGAAAAGATTTAACTATTGGATAAAATCGTCATGTAAAATACGCACTATGAATAACAAACAAACAAATAACAAATTCACTCATTTTTATATTCTTCAGAGCAGCTAAGATTTAAGCTGTTTTCAAACAGGACTGGGTTAAGAGGAAATTGTTTCTTCACTACAACCCTGTCTCTCAAGATACTCTGAAAGCCTGGAGGATCCCCAGGGAACTCAGACAGCTTATGGAGATGCATGTTCTAATAAATTTTGTTACATTTTGATGTACCCTGGGGCCTCCTCAAGTTCCTCAGAAGCCTAAGAGTCTGACTTTTTCCTTAACATCTGAATGTCAATCCTCTAGGATTACTTAGAAAAGTTCAGGATTACTTCACCATGGAAAATTTAGCTTCTATTTCTTCTAAATTCTTTTCCTTTTTTTTTTTTCTTTCTTTTCAGAGCAGTAGTATGCCACAGTGAAACAGAAGTCATTGTTATCTCCCCAATGCCAACTGGAATATCATTTAAAATAGAACAAAACAAAGGTTTGCTTTTTGTTTTTTGGAGTTTTTTAATACAAGGAAAGAAGATAGAGCCCAAAGCCCTCACAAACAATAAGTGGGAGGGGGAAACTGGAAGAGAACAGACCCACAGTAGAGGAAATGAAAGAAAATAGTCTACACTCCTTTGAAATCATGGCAAGCATGCTCTCAATGTCTTTGATTACCTGCTAAATCACCATGATTTTCCAATACATACGCCAACCCCAACCTCTCCGTTCTGCCTGCTCCTCCTTTCCATCACAAAATCTTTTTTTTCCTTAATTATTCATCCCCACAAACTACCCAACTGTTTTTGGAATTTAAGGAATGACGAACCATGAATATTTTACAAGTTCTGTAAAATGAAATTTCTTCACAAGCTTCCTTTCTTTGCTCCAACATTTGGAATACAAGTTTATGGTACAATATCCAAGCATCTGCAGAGCTGGGGTGTGCCAGGTGAAATGAGTGAATTCCGGATAGGATGTTACTCAGGAACAGTCCCAGGACATCTTAAAAACAATAGTTACAAACACACACACACACACACACACACACACACACACACACACACGTTTTTGCTTCTAGTAAAGCAGTCTCAAAAATGGAGGCTCCATCCCCATCAGGAAGCCATGCTAGTTATGAGGTTCAGCAACAGACAAGGTCCAAGAAGAGTCTCCACTCCACAGCTCATCTGACAGCCCCTGCCTTATTCCCACCATGGTCAGGGGACATCACTGTTAATACAGCTACATGGACACATGGACGAAAACAAAGAGAGAGAAACCAAAACCAAAATAACCAAATGATAATAAATAAATCTTCTTTTCTTCTTTCTTGCCTCACACAGACCAAAAGAAACCTGAAGTCTTCTTAGGACACTTACTGTGAGTGAAGGACAAAGAGGGGTGACAACTGGGGCACAGGACATATAGTCAGGTTGATAAGCACTGATCTCTAGCCAATCTCCAAGCTCCCACCCAGAGCACGAAATATGAATGGTGCACAGAATAACTTAACTATGCATATGACAGAGTTTAATTCGGTCCTATTCAATAAACATTTAGTAATAACCTGCCATGTATCAAGCACCCCGCAAATCATGAAAATTAACAAGGCTGAGCTCTCCTTTGGAATGTTAATCCTCCCCAAAATATATAAATGCAGCTCTTTCCAATCAGAACACCATTTCTGAATGCTCTAAAATTTTTTAATTGTCTTCCATTATCCGAATCACCATTCTGCCTTAGCAGGTGTGCCACATGCCTAAAATAACATGAATGTATTAAATTTTAAATGGCTCTTATAAGTGGAAATGTCTTTCAAATATCCAAATCATGTCCTAGCTAAGGGAGAAGCAAAGTCTCAGCTCAGACTCTGTGATCACATGGAAAAGCATCTGCAATGTGGTTAAAAAATACAATGAACAATTCATCAGTGCTAAAAAGACCATGTCTCTATATTTTGATACTGTCTGTAACAAGGACAGTTTTAATTCAGTGTCCCTGCATCCTTGCTGGATACAGAGAATGGTTCTCACAGCAGTCAGAATAGTGGTTACTTCTCAACTAAGAGAACAGAGGTCCATGAGGGAGACACACATGGACAGCTTCGAAGGACCAGCAATAACTTTCTCCTGAGTGCTTGTTTTTATTATGATTCTTCATACTTTCCATATATCCTTTCACACTATTCTGTACATATGCTGTACTTGACAAAAAAAGCAATACAGCAAGTATCTCTAGAACACACAAAATCTAGCATCAGTGGCTGTCTCATGGGAGAAAATGTTTCACTGTGCATCCTTTCCATGTGTTTTCTAACTAAACAGATGTAACACTTTTGAAAAATAAGTCAGGGAAATAAATAAATATGTAAAAACTTTGCTCAGATGCCACATTAAAATTAAAGATAAGCAATGAAGACAGGTATCTCATAGTTAAAGGGAAAGATCTCCCAAAATAGAAGTAAGTGCTGCTAGTACTCACGCTCAGAATAAAAGAAAACTTTAGTGTTGTGATGAGCACTGGGTGTTACATGCAACTAATGAATCGTTGAACACTACATCAAAAACAAATGATGGACTATATGTTGGCTAACTAACCATCAATAAATAAATAAGAAAAAAGAAAGTAAAAAAAAAAGCAAAAGAAAGCTTCAAAAAGAGAGCTACAAATGTAATAACCAGTTTGCCATATACGTGGTAATGGTAATCACATCAAATTTAACAGGTAGAGAGCCTTATTTATATAGTCCAAAGATTCATGATGTATTACAGGTAGAACGTCCAACCAGCTTAGCATCCTGATTAGTTGAACCAGTCCTGCTCCCAGATACTCCCATCTCCCAGGCAGGCTGTGCTCCTCTACGACGATAGCTGGTGTGTCCCAAAGAAGTGAAGGTTGTGAATTAGACAATCTATAACACCTCAGAGCACACAGCGTAGAAACTCAGATTCATTACGGAGTAAGAATCCTCCATTTCAATATACCAACCAAAATAAAGCCAACTGAACATTTCTATGTCCTCTATTTAGATGACTCGATTTAGAAAATGCAGTTCAAACAGCAATGCATAAATAAAAGAGCTTTACCTAAAGCATATCTACCAGAGAAAAACTCAAAGAAAAGCTAAAAATGTTGGAAGTTCTAAAGAAACATGATTTACACAGCCCAGCACAGCTTTAAAGATCAGAGCTCTGGTGGAATTCTTATGCGAAAGGAACCATTGATTTCAGATGGAAGCTTCTAGCACTGGAGTTCTGTGCACATTTCAAAGACAAGAGCTATCATCCTCCTCCCAGTAGTAAAAATAATGAAAGACTGCTATATGCATACAGATTTCACCAGAAATACATACTGGGACAAAAGCTTTGGAAGATGAATAACATAACTGATTAAAAAGTCATGTACATATAAATACCCAAAAGAATTGAAAGCAAGGACTTCTTGTACATCCAAGTTCATAGAGCCTTATTCACAATAGCCAAAAGGTAGAAACAAGCCAAGTATCCATCAACAGATAAATAAGTAAAATGTATTACCTACATACAATGGAATTATTATTTATCCTTAAAAAGGAAGGAAATTCTGATACATGGAATAACATGGATGAGTCTTTTTTATTTTTTAAGATTTTATTTATCTATTTATTTGTCAGAGAAAGAAAAAGAGAGAGAGACAGTACACAAGCAGGGGTAGTGGGAGGCAGAGGGAGAAAAGGCTCCCTGCTGAACAAGAAGCCTGATATGGGACTTGATCCCAGGACCTTGGGATCATGACCTGAGCTTGAAGGCAGACACTTAACCAACTCAGTCACCCAGGCATCCCAATGTGGATGAAACTTGAGCACACCCTAAGCAAAATGAGCCAGTCACAAAAGTACAAACACTGTATGATTCCACTTATATGTGGTACCTAGAGTACTCAAAATCATAGAGACAAAGAGCAGAATGGTGATTGCCAGGGTCTGGGGGAAAGAGAGAGTGGAGGGCAATTATTTCATAGGTACGGAGTTTCAGTTGTGCAAAATGAAAAGAAGTCTGGAGACAGATGGGGGTGATACTTGCACAACAGTATAAATGTATTTAATATCATTGAACCATATATTTAAAAATGGTTAAGATGGTAAATTGTATGTTATGTGTACTATGAGCAATTTTAAAAAAGAGAAAAAAATCAGCCAGTACGGTACCAAAAGCAATTAATTTATATCATATCTGTTATTAAAATTATATAAGCAGGGCGCCTGGGTGGCTCAGTCAGTTAAGAGTCTGCCTTTGGCACAGGTCATGATCCCAGGGCCCTGGGGTTGAGTCCCATGTCCCCCTCTCCCTCTCCCTCTGACCCTTCCCATCTCTCATGCTCTCTCTCTCAAATAAATAAATAAAATATTTTAAAAAGTTATATAAGCATATAATTTTACAAGTTTTACAATATAATACATATTTATACACACACACACACACACACACACACACACATATATAAAACCTACAATGGTTCAAAATAGGCTTATTCCTTTAGTGGCTACATGTAAAATAAATATTAATATACTCCATGTTTGATGTTAAAAAAAAAGGAATGAAATTCTGATACATGCTATAACATGGATGAACCCTGAAAATATTACGCTAAGTGAGATAAGCCAGGACAAACATTGTCTAATTCCACTCATAAGAGATGCCTAGATTAGTCAGTTTCGAAGAGACAAAAGTAGAATGTTGGTTACCAGGGGCTGAGGTGGGGGTAGAAATGAAGAATTATTGAGTAATGGTTAAAAGTTTCAGTTTGAGAGGATACAAAAATTCTGGAAATCACTAGTGGTGATAGTTGCACAACTGTGAATGTATCTCATGCCACTGAACTGCCCACTTAATAATGGTTAAAACAGTACGTTTTATAGGATATGTATTTTACAACAATAAAAAGGTCATGTTTACAGTCCAACTAACCAAATACAGCTGCGAATCCAAAGACAGAAAGATAAAGGTTAACAATATTATTCAAAATATGGCTTTTATTTGAAACCATGTGAAGAAACAGAGAGTAAACAGGCAAATTATTGTACCAGCTTTTACTCTGGACAAATCTCTGGTCTCCATAGAGAGAATGACACCACTCAGACACAATACTCTTGAACAAAACACCTCTGCGCCCAACAGCCCTTCTCCTGGCAACAAGCCAACATCAACCCCACCCCAGCCTACCCCACCCCACCTCTTTCCCCACCGCATGCCACTGATGCTGGTAAAATGTTTCATTTGTGTCAATCAGCTCTTATTCCTTCATGATCTACTCAGACATAAGCAACAGACCAGAGGCTGCAAATTGACATGCAGGTACCAAATGCACGAAGTGATCCATGTGGAAGAAAAACAACAGCACAGACTTGACAGTATACAGGAGACAACCTCACTGTTGGGAACAACACGACAGCTGGCCAGGATCTTGGGGAGCAGCAGTGTCGGGGCACATCTGCTCCCTAGAAGGTGGCTGCTGCCATGTACAGGCCCACGGTTGCCAAAACTACCAATTTTCCAAGAGAAATTATTTTGAACTAATGGAAACCAAACCTCATAAAATACAGTCCTTAAATTTGTTCCTGAGGTGGAGAAGAAATGTAAAGAGTAAGGAAGGGAGCAGATGACATATCTGAGGTGGGGACTGCTAGTGCCGAACACTTCCAGAGCCTGGTCCTTAGTTGAAAGGGCGATCCAGACTTAGAGGATGTTGGAGAGGTACCTCGTGGACAGGAAATCTGCAGATGTTTATGAAAGCAACGCTAAGAAAAATGGGTGTTTATTACTGATGCTGTAATAAGCAAAAGGTGAAATTTATTGTTTGTAGTGATATGACTTTTGTAGTACCACAGAACACAAATTGAAAAGATGAGCGATCACAGGGAGATGAGTTTGAAAATGTAAAATTAATTAAAAAATGTAAATTAATTCTTCAAATAAACACCCAACACTTAACATATATTTTAAAGAGTAATGTTCGAAGCCTGTAAGTTGTTCAAAATCTGAAGTTGTTTTTTCTTTTAAGCCTGAGGCATTGAAAATGAACTATTTCCTGGCCACCATTAGGCGGTAATATCTGTGATACAGCTACAGAAATACTGTCTGAGAAGAACACTATGCTGTGCATGTAGGCTTTGTTCATGCTGCATAGGGTTGATTCTAACAAGTAACAGAAGATTAAGGGGCACCAGGGAACATATTTAGATGAAATCAATTTATATATACATTTTATGACTGCACTTCCTCATAAAGTTGGCAGCTGTTCACTGAACAAAGCATACCAATTTCTCTACCTGAATCCTTGAGCTTTTCAACCACCTCCCTTGAAATATCCAAGGGAATTTCATGGTAGCGACTTTACATCAGGTATTAGTTACAAGCCAAAAATAAACAAAATGCTTTCTTAACCAAGTTCATGTTTTCAATTCTGAAAACTAACAAAGGGAATAAGACATAGGCACACCTCACCAACAAAATAATCCCATCCAATTTCTCCATGGAACGTATAAACCACGAAAACATAACTCAGAACTGTATAATTACATAGCTTCTCATAAGCCAAGTATCCTGTATGGGTATCAGAAATATCTGATGAACGTAGAAGAGAAGTTTTTGGAAGAAATCTATCCAGTTTAATGAACTCGTTGTTGACCCAGAATGAGGAAAGTTTACGGCGCCTGCTCTGTATTTAAAACTCAGTTTGCTTATTTCAAGCTCAGTTACACCCATTGGTTGCCTCCCAGGAGCATCTCATCAATTCTTCCTTGTATATGGTCTAATGGTACAAATCCTGATACTTTCATTCGGCCTTTATCACCAATCCAGTAATTTGCTTTTGGTAGCCACCTGAGTGTCTTAATTTCAATTTTAGCCAACACCATGGTGACTAAAATGGAATTTCAGAAGCATTATTTTCATCTATCATGTCTTTCTTCTTGTCCTCTGTCCTGGCGCTTTTCCCTCAGGGTGAGAACACGTTTGGCTATCTTACTTTCCTAAAAAGAAATCCCTCAGCCCCCTCACTCCCTCAACCTACTCATGGTATTTGGTTTACTTTCACAGCCAAAAACATTTCTACACTCACTGCCTCATGAAGAACCGACTCTGTATCTAAGTTCCCAGGGCTATTTATTCCAATGCTGTCCTGAAGGTCTGACTTCCTCTACTAGCTTATTCCACATCGCCAGCTGCCTGGGGGACATCTCCGGCTGGACAGCTGACGTGTATGTCAAAATCTCAACGAATTCAGAACATGAATCCTCATTCCTTCCTGCTACCCCCTCTGCCCAGCCCCAATCAACCTTCACCTCACCTCCCCCCCTTCCAGTAATGGTCCCCCCAGCTGTCCCTGCCCTCTTCCATCTCCCTCTCATACAGCCCTGGTAACCCAGTACCAGTGACTATGTTCTACTAATTCTAACCACCCAAATCAACTACTGCCTGTTGATTTTCATTGACATTTCCATTCTTTAGCTATTTATGGACTCCTGTTTGAATTTCTAACGATGGTATCATACTGGTTCTCCCCCTTGTTTCTGCCTATTACCTTTCGGACTGTGTTATACACTGTGGCCAGATTCATCTTTCTAAGGCACAGTGATGTATTCCCTTGCTCAAGAAACTTTAATAACTTCTTCAAATTTGGAAATAATCAAGGTCAAATTCTTTGACAAGAAATCTGTAATCTGACTTGATTCTACCTCTCTCTTATTTTTCTGCTATGCTGTTTCTATTCTAATTTTCCCACCATGCCCCTTTTTAATAGGTACTCCTCCGCAACACTGGCTTCATCCCATTCCTAAGCCACTACTCAAACTATCCCCCCTTCCCCCAATGCCCTTTCCTTCTTCCCACCATTCTCATCTTCTGAAACATTCACCAGTTTGCTGATTTTTGCAACTAAAAGTAATGTCTCCTTGGTCTGAGTTACTCTAAGACTCTGCACTTCTCTTTCAATAATAACTTTCATTCTACTTGTTTTCTTTTATTTCCTCAGTGATATAGTTTTACTGCACTCCAAAATTCCAGTGTTTTTTTTTAAAGGCATTGTATATCTTTCATCTTTACTTCTTTGTTTCCCCTGCCAATGCAGGATAATTGCCCCAAAATGTGTGCCACCTAACCTGTTGTTGAATAAGGGAATAGATTCTATTTTCTCAAAACACCTTAAAATCTGCCAAACACTGTCAAAACAAAGAAAGAGTTGGGAACACTGAAGCACTTACATTTCCTGTTTCTATAGCTGGCAGGGCCCCAGGACCTTTCACACCAAGAATTTCAAACTGCTGACTTACCGGTAATCTACCTCAAAGGGGTGCTCCCTTTTCTTCACTAAATTCTATGTGCCATAATGAAATTAAAAGAAACCTTCCCCCGTGTCCTAAAGGGGATCTATCTCCATCTATGAATTAAACAGTCATAGGTAATTAGAATCACTTAATGCTATATGCAAAATAGCCTTCCACACTAAACCTTACTATCAATGTCACTTACAAATTCAACACTGTAGAGATTTTCAAAGGTGCATTTCATATCTGAGTTCCTTCAATTATTGAAATAATTGACACTGCTTCAATAATAAATTCTTGAAAAAATATTTGACTTTATAGGCTCAAACTTTACAGATGTTACTAATATTTCTATAGATATTTTTCATATTGCTAAAACATAGTGCCAATTATTTAAAAATTTCTCATCCTGTAGATGAAGAAACTGAGTTTCAGAGAGCATAAACTGCTTGACCCAACCCACACAGCCAGGAAAGTTGAAAAATCAAGACCTACACCTGTGTGTCCAGTTCTCTATTCAAGACAGCCACTATTTGAGGTGATTAAATATAGCCAGCAAGAAAATAAGTTTATATGGAAGATTCTTTTATAATTTTCTGGAAGAAACCTGGTTAACTGAAAGCACCACCTTGGTATTTCTTTCGAGTATCTCTCCTATTTGGCATTCCAAACAAAGGACAATTACCAGCACCCCTGTTATATACTACTATCTACGGAGTTGCTGATACTCTCCTCATGTTAATTAGTTTTACCTAATTTTTTAAAAAGATTTTATTTATTTACTTGAGAGAGAGAAGGTGAGAGAGAGCATGCGAGGGGAGCAGGTCAGAGGTAAAAGCAGACTCCCCGTGGAGCCGGGAGCCCAATGCGGGACTTGATACCAGAACTCTGTGATCATGACCTGAGCCGAAGGCAGTAGCTTAACCAACTGAGCCACCCAGACACCCAGTTTTACCTAATTTTTAAGTAGAGGTGACTCAGAGTGAAATGGATATAATCTGCAAAAATCACTGGTCCAACATGAGAGCAAGTCACTTTCCAAAGCACATGGGAGTTTCTACAATTCTTTCCTGTTTTCTAGAGCTAAATTTCCTCTTTGAGAGGAAACGTATCTAAACGATCCATTTATAAACAAAAGCCTATAAATGTCCACACATTATTTCCCCTTGGATTAGATGATACAGCATTATAATACAGATGATTTCTAATATGCTTGTAAAGATAATATAACAAAACATATATAATTAAGCCATTTAAGAATAATAAACCAGTATATATTTCTTATCAGCCAATCGCACAGATTTGTATATGGCTATTATTCTTAAATTCAGTGTCATAATAACACCATTTTTTTTCTTAATTATAGGACACCATCTGCTGTAAGATAAAATACTGATTCAATAACAGATTGGAAAGGAATTATTGCAAGTATATATAAGTGGTCTGTAACAGAAAATAGTCAACTGGTTATTACTTAAAATTTCATGAAAATGTGATAAAATACTTCCTGAATAGCATGAAAATCTATTTATACCAAGATTAAGTAAGTTTCTAAATGGATGAGCAAAATTAAACTGGAGCTTTAAGTAAACTAACTAAACCCTAAAAAGGGGGGGGGGAGAAAGAAGAGCACGAGGAGGAGGAGGAGGAAGAGGAAGGATGAAAAAATAAGCATTTCTCTTCCATAACCATCCAGCTCAGCTTGCCAGTTCCTTTGAGCATTTCCTAGGACCTGAAGCAGGTGTTTATCACATTTTCAAAACGGGATCTCATACACAGGGTGAAGGGCACAGCGGTGATTCAAGCATTAAGGGAATCCTACCTGAACACTAGAAGAATCCTGTACCTTTCCTAATCAAATGTCAACAACGTCTACCTGTCTCACATACACTACACATGTGGATCATTAAAATTATCAGAGTCTGTGTTTGTCAGCAAGAAGAGAACCCCACATGTTGAAAAGATGATCTACTTTTAACGAGATCAGTGTCATTAAAGATATTCTCTAAGTGCCATGGGAACCCCCAGTAGGGCCCAAACCAGGAGGCATCAGAGAGAATCCATTGAGAAGATGGCATTTGATATAAGCCCTGAAGGATTCAGCAAACATTTCTAGGAGGAAGACCTTCTAGGCAAAAGGAGAGGCACAAAATCAGAAAAGTTCATGGTTTCTTTGGAGATCCACTATGGTCTGGTCACATTAGCAATGAAATAACTAATTTTCTCTAAAATGATTAACAATTCATATTTTTTAACTCATCCACATTGCTATTCTCACTCCAAATCATTATTAAAAATGAATATTACAAATAAATAAGCATTTTCTAAGTGCTTTACCTATAGTTGCTCAGTTAATCCTCACAACAACCCTAAGAAGTAAGCATGATTGTCAGTCTCCTCATTTTATGGATGAAGAAACTAAGGCACAAAGAGGTTAACTAACTTGCCCAAGGTAACACAGTTCAACCTCAGGAGGCCCCTAGAGCATGCTCGGCCCCAAGTACTGAAGCTTCAACCGTAATTATCCAGCATCAGGGCTGCTCTCACTGTACATGCATATCCTCACGTCCGCCCAACCTTAGTACATTCTGGACAAAAAGGGGGAACCCAGACCTCAAGTACATCTCCTGCCTCCAGTTCGATTTTTCTACACCTCTCCCGCTCCATCTTCCCGCGTTTCCTTTCAGATCTCAAAACTGCCACCCTTCTCTACACTAATCCCTTCTCATTCTCATGGTAATGTCACCAACAGAGCTGCAGGATTAAAAGGAAAAAAGGTAGTCAGTCTGAGGCAGAAAGGTTAATCCCCAGAGCTGTCTTGTCCCCAGCTCACCAAGCCTCTATCAGAGAAGGCAGACATCCATGAAATACAGAAACAGGCATGCACAAAAGATGGAAAAACATAGTTCAAAAAAAAAAAAAAAGTATTGTTTTAGATGCAATTTCTCATTCACTCCATTTCAGCCCACGACAGCAGAAATTGAACATTTCCCAAATAATATGTCTTAAAGTGTTAACGGTTCTCCTTGCCCTTTAGAAACTATGCTTTTTCAAATTGATTTTTAAAATAAGAAAGGCCTATATGTCTACCCATCAAGCAGAGGGGGCCTTTATTAGAACAAGAACAGAAGCCGAAAGGGCAACAGCACACACTCCCAGATTAACTTACCAAAGTATGAGAGTGAAAGGAACGGAAATTGGAGCAAAAACATATTAGCCAATAAAATTCAAATGGAGAGCTCAGAGCACAGATGGGTACTTAAAAATGATTTAAATGAACTGGCACGTAGTAGTGACATTCTCCATTCTGCAATCATGGCCATCACAATGTGTTATGATCTCATTAAATTCACAAGCTAACCCAAAATAAGACAAGCTCAATATAAGCATTAGGAGACTAACGTAAACCAATGATACAAGAGGAATTCAATATACTACACTCCTTTTGTGTTCTTAAAAGAGACAGAGAAAGAAAGGAAGACAGATGCATTCACACAGGTACGCAGAATATCTGGCATAGAGCTCTGGCTCAAGGGAAGTCCGCACTTAAAAACAAGACGTGGCAAACTAGCCCAGGTTTAAAGACCTTTGTTTTAGGACACTGAATGGTCTTTCCGGGTGGTCTAGTATTTTAATTGGCCACAGGGTTTTCAAATGCTTTCTCATTTCTAACCCAACTGTAATATATACATTGATTTAATTCACAAAATCACATTCTCAGGATTGGGAGAGATCTCAAGAAATCATGTCCTACGTTCTCTTCTTCCCTTTACAGTCAATCTAACTTTGTCTTCTCCAGATTCTATGCAGCGAGTAGTAAAGGTGAGATACTTAGCATTTTGGGTACATTTTGACAAACTCAACCAAATCTCAGGGCGACTTCACATAGATTAAAGGAACTCTTCAGGAAGAAATCATGTAGAACAAGAAATGTATTCACCTTTGCATACTTCCTGAGAGATTTTATGAGGCACATTAACACTTTTTCTACACAGATACCAAAAGATTTAAAGGTAAACTGGACCTCACCCATTTTCTGGTTTAAGAGCCTGTAAAGCTGTATTCTGCCTCATTAAGTAGTTATTCTTCTTCATCCTATAATGGGTTGCATTTCTAAACTGATCAAATTGAGAGGCAGTGTTCTCAAATGATAATTGCATCATTTAAAGTAGAAAACATTGTTTAAATGCCTACTAATCCTAATGGCTTAAAAAGCAGTTGTACTTTAGTAAGGAATAAGAAATTATGGTTATACTTCTACTTATTGATTAAAAAAAATAATAATAATGACCTGAAAGCTGACAAGTCTATTGGCACAAAAATAAAATGTATATGGTGACCAAGTTGATAGGAATTTGTTGTGCCTATTTAATCCTATAGATACAAATTTCTAATATGTTACTAAGACCTTGAGAGTCCTTTATGATTTTAAACTTCCTAAGATCACAAAGAAATTATATCTAATATAATGGACTATTTGCTAAGTGTCAAAATCACATAGTTCAATTTTTAAAGATGAAATAGTTTAATTTTATGAAGAGTTGTGCATGGCCAAATTAATTTTCAACTCAAAAATGATTCTTCTTGAAAGAATATAAATTCTGATGGAACACATGCCTTATTAAATATCGCACCTAAATATATCATATTAAATCTCTGAGTATAAATCAAACATAATTTGGTGCATCCTGACATTCTTGGGACTGTTATGATTTCTGTGTTTGGTGATACAGCATCACACTTAGTTCTAACTAATGCAGCACATAAACATAAAATATTTTATATTCAAATATTAAATAATTATAACAGAGGAAAAGAACTGAGCAAAGGTTTTCATAGTACCAGGTACATAACAGGCACAAAAATAAATATTTGTCAAAAGAATGAATAACTGAACAAATAAAGAAAATTGAAATGGCATTTATTTCTTTTAATTTCATGGTTAACTACTGACTAGTAAAATTATTTGAAGCATAATGGATTTTGAAATCAACTCTAAAGTTTTTTAGTCTGCAACTCAGGTGTAGCTGCTAATTTCCTGTGTTTTGTACTTACCTAATTAATACACAAAAGTATAAATTCAAATTTCAAATTGAAGACTGGCTGTCACAGAATATTCATACAATTGAAGAAATATTTGGTAAGGAATATCACAAGCAAGAAGACGTTATGCCAGCAGTATCAACAATTAAAAAATAAATATAATTAAAAATTGAAAGAAAAATTTCAGCCAAATACATTTCCAAATTTTGAACTACTGGCCTTACAGAGAAGGGGGAGAGCCTCCAACTGATGTCCTCATGCTTTTCTTTTCCAACACCTGACAATGACATTAAAAATTATTATCCTAATTATAAATTTCAAATAGTGACAGATGGTGTCTCTGAATGGTCGCTATACCTTTTAATTTAGTTTGCAAAAAAGATACATATTATGAATTACAATGCAAATGTATTAACTCTCATGTATTCTTTTTAAAACACCCTGGTGCAATTTAATCAAAGCAAGCATTTAGAGAAGCAACACTTTTTAGTCAAAGTATGGGACTACCCAAAGGTCCGCTAAATCCAGGGATAGATTTTGGTCATCTGGAGGAATGGCTGGACCACTTAGGTCAAACGATTCTCCCTAAATTCTTAAGCAAGATCTGAATGGTAATGAGTGGGTGGCAATAAATTTGAGATTAGGCTCCCCTACAAGTATACTCCACAGCAGAACAATAACTCTGAGTAGCTTATGAAATACAAAGTGATTATGCTTCAACAACCTGACCGTGTAAAGCAGGGCTGGTGGCCATGTACGAGGAGCTGAATAAAAAGAATGAATTCCTAAAGGGAAGTCCAACTCAACTCTCCTAAAATGGCCCGAGAGGTATGGCAGCTGAGTTCCCTCTCACACAAACGTAAAGGTAATCGAATTCCTACAGTTCATCCACAATGCATGTCCACGTGACTTTAGACCGGAAGATGTTCAAAGCAAATATAACCCAATACTGACCGCCTCAGCCTTAATAAACATAAACTCAGTGGGTCCAGCTTCAAAATACGTACATTCCCAATGCTCGTAAGATGAATTACGTCTCAAATGCAAACCTGGGTACCAAATGGAGATGACTTGCTTTTTTAGACTTCCAGTTATACTAGTTTTAATACAAGGAATAGTAAGTGAAATCACAATGATGGTTTTTAAATAATTAACTGATGGTCGTAGTGAAGAGCTGGGCCAGTGGGGCATTTTAAATATCCTTAGTGTGTGTTACTAACCATGTCATCTCCACACTAGAGAATGTTTCTCTTTCTATTTGCCAAAGTAGGGACATAGTGGATCTAATTCATCCAGAAGTGGAATTAAATCATTAAGAACTTAAAACTTGCAGACAGATGGAAGACAAAGCACATCCTGTCTAATTCCAATGAAAATTATCCTGTGATTTCTCAAGAGACATTCCTATTGATCCTGAATGTAACCAACAGTACAACAGTATTATGGCACCGGTTCTGCCTGAAAATCAATAATGCAGGGTCTGAATTGAATTCATGGCACTTTATTCGATAGTGGATTACCGTTTGCAGATTTAAGGCAAAAGAATAGTCAATAAAAGCCACAAAGAGTCTTCTCATGTTCCTAACAGATTTCTTCACCAGGTGGTAGAGGGCCATGGCGGGTTGGCTGAGCCGACACTCACCTGCGCCTACAGCAGAATCTGGCGCAAGAAATGCAGGCTTGCAGTTTACAAGAGAGCCTTCAGAGAGCTCTCGACTTCAGAGAGCCTGTCCAATGAGCCAGTGGGCATATGATTTGGGGAGATGAAAAAATTCTTTTCAAACACCGGATGAGACACTCTGGGTCTTTTTAAGGGATATTAAATAACTGTAATAGTATAGATGAGAATCAAAATTTAACATATACCAGAGACGCTCAATTTGGTAAATTTTATGTAAGGTAAATGTCACCTCAATTTTTAAAATCTAAAAAAAACTTAAATTAAATTAAAAGGTTATCAAAGAAAAACTTGTCAGAGAAAATACAAACTTCCAAAGCAACTACTGAGCCATGATTAAATAAGAAACAAACATAAGTAATTCACAATTGTGATTAGTATTACAATGCTTGCTGCTGCAAATTACTACGGCTTGTGGCTTACTCAAAAAAAAAAAAAAAGGCCAATAGTTATTTCTCTCATCTGGGTGACTCATTTTTTTTTATTTGAAGATATCCAATTGTCTTCAAATTCTAGCCCTAAACACTGCTTTATTAAGTAGTTCTTAAATAACAATGCTAATTATAGTTAACTGTGAGAATTATTTAAGAGATAGCTCAGAGTCAATAATTTCTCAAGTCGTTCAAGATTTCACCATTATGTGCTATATGGCCCTCTACTGATCTAATTCAAGATAACTGAATTAAACACAGGATAAAATGGCATACATCCTTAGGGCCCCACACAACTACTAATAAGGAATTACCACATGGGATCAGTAAAAATTGTTTCGGATAAGGGGACAGTGGAAAAGAGGTTCTGTGGTAGAAATGAGTTTAACACATACAAGAAAGAGGAGAGGGGTCAGTGTGGCTCAATTATGGTGGGCCAAGGGAACAAGAAAGATTTTTAAAAAAAATAATAAGGTGGGATAGACATATGGAAGCCAATCATGCAGAGCCTGGTATGGCAGCTTAAAGGGTCTGAATTTCCTTCTAAGTGTGATTGGAAACCTTTAGCGTATTCTCAGCAGAGAACAGACATGACTTAATTATGTCTCTAAAAGATCACTGGGGCTGTTGAGTAGACTCTAAGGAATATAATTATCAAACAATAAGAACACTCAATGGGGGGGCACCTGGGTGGCTCAGTTGGTTGAGTGGCTGCCTTCAGCTCAGGTCATGATCCCAGAGTCCTGGGATCGAGCCCCACATCAGGCTCCCTGGCCAGCAGGGAGTCTGCTTCTCCCTCTGTGTCTACCTGCTGTTCCCCCTCTTGTGCTCTCTCTCTTGCTCTCTCGTTATCTCTCTCTCTTTCAAAAAAGAGATAAAATCTTTAAAAAAAAAATTAAAAAAAAAAAAGAACACTCAATGGGTACTACATTTGTCCAGTTAAAATGGTATAGTGTTGACTGATTAACAACAAAGATCAGGAGAAATGGTCTCACGGAGAAATGCACTTTGGGGTCAGAGACCAATGCACCCGCTGACATGGTGTGAACAGGGATGGAGCATAACGTAGGTGGAAAAAATGAGCCATCAAGAACTACTCAGGGGGTTTTAGTTTGAGTCAACAGAATTCAAGGAAACGAAACAAGATGACGATGACAGGGTGGGAATGGGCATAGGATGAGCACAAAGACACTCCGAGGCTAGGTGTCTACAGGGGAAGCAGTCAGGGTGAGCTACTCAGAAGTAGTATTTGAGGTGGCAACTGAAGGAATGAGACATGTGACTCCTAATGGGAACATTCTACCCAGTCAGAGGAAACAATACTTATCAAGGCTCTGAATTAAAAGATTAGCTCCGTACATTTGAAAAACTGAGTTAATATATTTTATAGCCAAACGGTAAAGAAAAGGACTCCTGGGAGTACCCCACTGAGAAGTGCACAATTTTGCAAAATATATATTCTGACGCCTCACTGAAACTACAGACCTTCCAGTTTGGGACGATCCATCCACCACTTATTTCTTAGCAATTACAAGTCTTCTTCACAAACTAAAACACAGTTGATTCGTAACAATATTTTGTAACAACTTAGTATGATTTTTTTTCTGTATCTTCTCTATCAAATATTTTACACCCTTCTACATAAACACCAGGAAAGAAGGGTCTGTTCTTTATACCACCCAAGGCAAAGCCTTTGCTAAAAGGAAATAAAGCACTTGGAATTTCAAATGCCTTTAGAATGTTCAGGATTTCTTAAAGATTCATATATTGAAAGCCAGAAGTTCTATTTGTTTAATGGCCAAATTGCTTCTAAACTCCTGTAATTATCAGTAACTTCCCTGGGAGGGGAACAACTTGGGAAAAGTTTCTTTTTCTAACCTTATGCAGATTCCATAGCCCAAAGTAGTGAAAAAAAATTTATCCTTTCTCATGGTTCCACTGCTGTACAGAAGCGCTTTCAACTACTTCACTTACAAGTTAATTGGTAGGATTAATTCTGACTGATCTGCTGGGGAGGGAGGCACCACAGACCAAAGGAAGCTGACAGCGAGGCTTCTATTATCCATTCGCTCGTTACTTCATTCATTCATTTATTTGGCATGAGGCATATGGGACTGGCATGTAATCCATATTCCATATGAGAAAATAACATAATTATTTAGAATTTCTACTTATTTTCGAAGACAAATGGAGACTAAAACGACATATTTGACTTTATGGTTAGGTTCAAAACTTACTGGGAGCCCTCTCCGCAGTCCCTCTCCAGGGAGCATCCTGCGAAACTTCTGTACATTTTCACTCATTTTTTCCTTTGTTTGCTCTTCCTAAAATCTGCTAGATCTTTTCTCCAGCTTTACTATTCTGTTTTAAGATAAGATTTGAATTTATGCTCTTGTTTACCACCAAGAATCTCAATTCAACACGTTTGAAAACAGCATGTTTTGGAAGCAGGAGAAAAAATTATATACTGGTATTTTATCATACACGACAGTAGTCACCCCTTGTCTGTGGGGAATACGTTCCAAGACCCCCAGTGGATGCCTGAAATCATGGATAATACCAAACTCTACACATACACTGTTTTTTCTTATATGTACATACCTATGACGAAATTAAATTTAAAGGGGCACCTGGGTGGCTCAGTGGGTTAAAGCCTCTGCCTTCGGCTCAGGTCATGATCCCAGGGTCCTGGAATTGAGCCCCGCATAGGCTCTCTGCTCAGTGGGGAGCCTGCTTCCTCCTCTCTCTCTGCCTGCCTCCCTGCCTACTTGTGATCTCTGTCTGTCAAATAAAAAAATTAATTTAAAAAAAAGAAATTGAGTTTATAAATTAGGTACAATAAGAGATGAACAGCAATAACTAGTAATAAAATAGAATTATAATAATATACTATAATCAAATTTATTTGAATGTGGTCTCTCTCTCTCTCAAAATATCTTACTGTACTGTACTCACTCTTCTTGTGATGACGAGAGATGACAAAATGCTATGGTTGACAAGAAGTGAGGTGAAGGACGCAGGCCTTGTGACGTAGCATTAGGCTACTACTGATCTTCTGATCACCAGTCTCAGTTGAGAGCAGGTGAGTGAACCCCCAGAAAGCAAAACCACAGATAAAGGGGGATTACTTTGTAGAATATTAAAAACATATACATTATACGTCATTTAAAAATTAATAATGGGCAGGGTGCCTGGCTGGTTCAGTCAGTGGAGCATGCAACTCTTGATCTTGGGGTTGTTGAGTTTGAGCCCCATGTTGGGTGTGGAGATTTCTTAAAAATAAAATTAAAGGGGCGCCTGGGTGGCTCAGTGGGTTAAGCCTCTGCCTTCAGCTCAGGTCATGATCCCAGGGTCCTGGGATTGAGCCCCACATCGGGCTCTCTGCTCAGCGGGGAGCCTGCTTCCCCCTCTCTCTCTGCCTGCTGCTCTGTCTACTTGTGATCTCTGTCAAATAAATAAATAAAATCTTTTTAAAAATTAATTAATTAAATTTAATTTGATTTTTTAAAAAACCAATAATAATGAGCAAACACACTATTGAGAGTACTTCTAGTGCTAAGACATTACTGAAAATTCAGAAAAATAGAAAAAGACAAGAGAATCCATTCCTCCTACTTGCAATCAGATTGGGGGAGAGAGGGAGAAATTAATGACACACAATCTGACAAGTACTTTTAGTAGCAATAGTCAGAATAAAGAAAACAGTGTTTTAAAAAATACATTTGTGTGCATATTTACATGTATATTTTAATGGTATGTATATATATATTTTACTTTACAAAATATGATTAAATCTCATCACACTTTTTCACAAGTTTCTCAGGTTTCTACCTCTAATTCTCCCTCTAGAACCCAAAGCTCATAAGTAACCCACGAGCTCAAGCACACCATCAAATCAAGACTTTACAACATCTGGATGAAAAAAAACACTATGGAGTATTATGCCTCCATCAGAAAGGATGAATACCCAACTTTTGTAGCAACATGGACGGGACTGGAAGAGATTGTGCTGAGTGAAATAAGTCAAGCAGAGAGAGTCAATTATCATATGGTTTCACTTATTTGTGGAGCATAACAAATAGCATGGAGGACATGGGGAGTTAGAAGAAGGGAGTTGGGGGAAATTGGAAGGGGAGGTGAACAATGAGAGACTATGGACTCTGAAAAACAATCTGAAGGGTTTGAAGAGGTGGGGGGGTGAGAGGTTGGGGGAACCAGGTGGTGGGTATTAGAGAGGGCACGGATTGCATGGAGCACTGGGTGTGGTACAAAAACAATGAATACTGTTATGCTGAAAATAAATTTTAAAAAATGATTAAAATAAAAAAAACGCTTATGGATTTAACTGCAGAAAACAACTGCATGTTGTTTTCCTCATCTGTTCATCAAACCTTATTAAATGCCATTAATAGTTACTCCATCATTTTTTTTTTTAATTAAATTTAGTGCTTCCCATAGAGAACTTTAATCCATTTATGGTTCACCAGGGAAAAGGACAGTATATGAATCAGATGAAAGTCACTCTTGGTACCATTTAGACAATGAAAGGGCCATCTCTGGACAATTATTTTATGACTATACTTACAGCTTTAAATGAGCTCTCACAAGTTGTTTTTTTGTTTTGTTTTTTATTTTTTTTAAAGATTTTATTTATATATTTGACAGACAGAGATCAAAAGTAGACAGAGAGGCAGGCAGAGCAGGGGGGTGGGGGGAACAGGGTCCCCGCTGAGCAGAGAGCCCAACTCAGGGCTCGATCCCAGGACCCTGAGATCATGACCTGAGCCGAAGGCAGAGGCTTTAACCCACTGAGATACCCAGGTGCCCCTTGTTTTGTTTTTTAAAGTTTAAATGATACTTTGGTGAAAATTCTCTGCAAACCTACATCCTTTATAAAAGAGCTGGCCAATATCAATATTCACAGTACATGGGAAACCGATGTGGCTCTTGCTCTGATGCAGGGGAAAGATATCTCCCCCCAGCAGCTGTTGTTATTCTTCCAAACACAACTGAGGGTAACCAGAACTGACTCCTCATGAACTTGCACGTATGAAGAGTCTGTCTTCCGAGGGCTCAAGAAAGGGGCTCTCTCTCCATCACAGCCCTCGTCCCAACTCCCCAGCTAGGGTATGAACAACAAGAAGGCAGGCCTTCCGGCTGGATTTGCCCAATGCTGTATCCTCAGCTCTAGAATGGTGCCTGCCCCACAGCAGATACTCCAACTGACATCTGTGGATGAATCTGGAAATGGATGAATAAATAAGTGAATGAAAAGGAAGCATCTGCATCCCTGGTGGGGACCAGTGCTGAGACACCCTTGCAGATTAGGGCTGTTTACTAATACTCACTTTTCAAAACTATATTTTTCTCATTCCTTGCAAATAATCCAGCGCAACTGCCCTGCTGTGTCATTATAAAATACAAGAGTCATTACTCCCAAGAGTCATCACTAAAGCTGCTCCAGTAGCAAAATCATTATCAAACTCTTCTCTCTCCCTCAAAAATGTTTGCGCGTGTGTGTTGTCTACCTGTCCATTTGCCTGTCTGCCTGTCTATCTTCCCCAGAGGAGAAGGAAATCCAAAATTTGACTTTTGAAAATACAATGATGTTCATCTTCTAGGACGGGTGAGGGAAGAAGAAAAGGACAAGACTCCAGTGAGGAGGGCCACACTAGCTTCATGCTCCCTCAATAAAGCCACAACAGAAAAAGTTAAGTGTTTTCTCAAAAATTCTCTATTACACTGTGTTCTGTTCCCCTTCAATTGAAATCAGCAAAAAATGAGTGAGTTTCCTCTAGGCTGTGATTCCACACTTTATTTTCTTAAAAGAGTGCAGAATTTACTTAACAAATCTTTGCTCAATTCAATCTTACTGGCACGGAGCAAGATTTAGAATCCAAAGCAGACAGACCATGCTGACTTTGAGTGCTGGCTTTGGCATGCAACGTGGTGGCCCTTTTAAGTTTCATGTCTTCCAGAACGGTAATGTGTTGGATATTTGGACTTACCACTTACAAAAAAGAGAGATCTTAAATAAGAAACAAAAATAATGAATTTAATTACCAGATCGCCTGGATTCTGACAAAAAAAAAAGTTTGAGAGCAAAAATGATTTAACATCTAAAGGGGCTACCAAAAAGAGCCACAGAATCATTCTCCCTGAACATCGTTTAAGAAAGCAAAACAGAATTTTAATATTTACTGTCCTCTTTGTAAGACTTTGACCTTGTGAGATGTCTCCCAAAACTAGAGTCTATAATGTTATTGGGTGTCATGACTGGTAACAATTAAGTATTACGAATTCTTCTCCGTAGGCTAAATCTGCTTAGTTGCACTGTTGTGGACTTTCAGTATTAGAAAACTGGTTCATAGCAGTGACAAAAGAGATACCTCCCAGGAAAATTACCCTCAAAAATAAAATTAATTATATTTGAATCATAATAAGAAGAAAATGAATTCCTGTCCCTTGGGTTTAGTGGAAGTGAGAATAGTTTAATCAAATTTACTAATGTGTCTAAAAAAAATCAAAGGTCTGAGAAAAAAAATGGTGGCCAACACAGAAAAAGACAGAGTAGAACAAAATCTAGTAACCAGTCCTTGACATCAGTATTAATCAGGTTCTCCAGAAAAACAAAACCACCAAAATGTATGTGTTTGAATGTGCATGTGTGTGTATGTGTGTGTGGAGAGAAAGAGAGAGAAAGAAGAGGAGAGAGAGACAGAGGGGGAAGGAAAGGAGGAGAGAGAGATTTATTTTAAGTAACTAACTCATATGACCGCAGAGACTTGGCAAGTCCATAATCTGTAGCGTAGACTGACAGGCTGGAGATGCAGGGAAGAGTTGCATTTCAAGTCTGAAGGCAATCTGCTGGCAGAATTCTGCCTAGGAAGGTCAGTCTTTCTCTCTTAAGGCCTTCAACTGATTGGATGAGGCCCACCGACATTATGGAGAATAATCTGCTTTCCTAAGTCTACTGATTATCATGTCATCTGCAAATAGTGAAAGTTTGACTTCTTCCTTGCTGATTTAGATGCTTTTTATTTCTTTTGGTATGAAGGAGGGCACTTGTTATAATGAGAACTGAGCATTATGTGTAAGTGATGAATCATTAAATCCTACTCCTGAAACCAATATTACACTGTATGTTAACTAACTAGAATTAAAATAAAAATTTGGAAGGAAAAAAAGTCTACCAATTTAAATGTTCATCTTATCTTAAAAAAATAATAATAATAATAACTTCACAGAAGCATCTAGAATAATGTTGGGTATTGTGGCCTGGCCAAATTGACACATAACATTAACCATCACAAATTGTGAGGGGAGAGAAAAGAGAAATGTGAGGAACACAAGAAGTCACTGCAGGTTGTGCCTTGCACAGTGAAGTTACCAGCCATCTGGAGTGTCTGGAACTCTGAGGTATCTCAGGAGGAGGGCACTCCAGAGTTAAAACTAGGAAAGTCCCAACCTTGAATAAGGTCAACCTAAGTGACCTTGTTGTCAGTCCTTAGCCTGTCTAAATCTTGCCAATAATTCTCCCAACTTATCTCTGACCTTCTAAGTTACAATTATTTAAGTTCATGGGCATCCCAGTCTTTGGGAAAGACATCCTCCAATACAAATGAATAAATTCATTGTGGTTTATACAGCCATTTTTTGTGAATTCTGACATTATCTGTGTCCATCTTTAAGGATACTAATAAAGCCTTGGAGTCAGTTCTGCCACAAGGATATTGTCAGAATCACAAAGAGCCAAAAAGCCTGTTACAAGTCAGATGACTAGCCTTTACCTAGAGGCCCTTTCTGCAACTTTCTCGGCAAACAAAAATAGCAAGTTAAACTCTGGGATGACTGGATCGGCATTTCTTAAACTGGTGTCTGTAACAAAAACTGGCTCAGGGGAAAAAAAAAATGTTTGAAAAACACTGAGATGAGCAAGTTCAGTATAATTCTTTCTGCAAGAGTTTTCATAGCCTTGAATATATAACATGCATTACAGGGCCACCAAAGGAGGGCATAATTTGCAGAATTTTCCAAACTAACTGGCCTACAGAAACCACTTTCTCAGTACCCATTTTAATATCTCCCACTCAAGGTTTGAAAGATACCCAGTTTGGATTAACAAAAGCGGGAAATATTTTAGCTCATCAAAGTATTTCCAGAAATGTAATTTCTGACTCTGTGTTTATTTTCATAAACAATTATACAGATTCCAAAACTGTTCTGTATCTTAGTATATGATTCAAATGTTGATTCACAAGCGGGTTCTATCTTTGAAGAAAAAACAGACTACTTCTCCTTTTTCACTTTGACATACTCCCAAACTAGCAAACAGGCGGACAATGAAGATGATAAAAAAGATCAAAGTCACCATTTTCCTCCTCCTCAGAGGGGTTTGTCCATGACTTGAAGGCAGCAACACACCCTTGTACAAGTGAGGAATCACAGGTCGGGAGTCAATGGGTTGCCTGTCAAAATAATCCAAATGACTTAAGCTTCACTAAATTTTAAAAGTTCATATTGACACTTAAACCTCAAAAAAGAATTCCAGAATGAAACATCAAGAATGGTAAGAGAATAAGACTTGAGGAAAATGTGCATTGCAGGTTGGAAGACAGTGTCTAACTCCGAGAGAGGACCTAAATCAAGCAGGATCAAAATCAGAGATCCATTCCAAGGTGGGATTCCAAGGTGCCTTGCACAGTGAAGTTACCAGCCATCTGGAGTGTCTGGAACTCTGAGGTATCTCAGGAGGAGGGCACTCCAGAGTTAAAACTAGGAAAGTCCCAACCTTGAATAAGGTCAACCTAAGTGACCTTGTTGTCAGTCCTTAGCCTGTCTAAATCTTGCCAATAATTCTCCTAACTTATCTCTGACCTTGTAAGTTACATGTATTTAAGTTCAAGGGCATCCCAGTCTTTGCGAGACATCCTCCAATAAATGTCTGTAACAATTTGCAGCAATGCTACTTTGACCCACTAAAAATACAAGCTTTAGCCTCTGATCGATTTGGAGGAATCTGAAGAACATTTTTAATATAATACAAGGCATTCAAACAAACTCAAAAACACAAATTTATTGGAATGAGAAAATCCAAAACTAGTAAAAATATTGAAAATGTCAGTACATTGTGTGGTACTTAAACTGAGCATTAGCTAATTTTAATGACTGCTTTCTCCTACAATACTGCCAGCAATATTGCCAGCAACAGATGTTGTTACTAAAAATGCTAATTATTATATGCCCTAGACACCATCTAGCTCACTCTTGCTCTGTCTCTCCCTCTTTTTTGGTTTGTATTAACAATTACATCTGTGCATGTACAAATGGCATATGATTTGAAGTGTGTTCTGTGTAGGATGATGTCATCACATTAAAATAGCAAAGAGATCAGTTATTTTATTTCCCAATGTTGAACACTGTTTTATAAATAATACTGAATGAAACTAAGTTCATCTATGGTCTCTGACCATTGCCACATTTCAGGTTGAGAAGGTACAATCAGAATTTATTTCTATTAGGCTCAAACAATCAAATACCCTCAATGACAATGTTAAGACATGAAAAAAAAGTCTCAAAATATATTCCATGTTAGCTTTCCAAGAAAGAAACATTGCAGTGTGAACTTAAATACTACTAAAACAGGAATATAACTTGAAAATTATATTTTTAGCAACTCACAAAGGCAAACATTTACAAAGAAGAAAAAAGGGAGATCCAAAATGAAAATAAAAAACTGTCTGAAACCATCAAACTAATTTCTTCTGCTTAACGTCTAGATATCCTCAATATCAGGAACCTTATCTTAAACCTTCATCTATATTAATGAAATCTGAAAATGAAGATTTCTTACTTCACTCTTAGTACAAAGTTTAGGAATTAGATATAAAAGATGGAAGGCAAAAACTGGTGCCCACACTACAGTGAAAGAATTCGGAGGTTAGGTACAAGAAACATGGGACTGTAGCCTTTTAAAGTAGAGGAGATACGATAAATAGAATATTGATTCATTTCTAAGTAATTTTCTACAAGTAATTGACAGGTTATCTCTTGCCAAACTGATGATAAGACAAAAGCTGTTCGGTGGTAATAAAAGAAGAATGGAACACACTACAGTTTAATAATGAAGCTGCAAGGGAAGTTCTATTATCAATGCCCTGCCTAGCAAATGGGTATTCTATCCTAACTCACTTCATCAAATATTTCTGATTATGTGCTATGTGCCACTGTTGGATACCAAGGCTGTGATTTTCCACGTACGGCAAACTTCTTTGACAGATGTGCTATAGAATCTTGATGCATGGAAAATCCATTTTTGTTACAAAGTTTATACTTTGCTGATTTGAATATAACTGTCAGAAATAAATGATGGCTTGAGTAAGTCCTGAGTTGGTATAAAGGCAATACAGTCAGTTCTGAGAACCAAAAGGTAATGTCAAGCCAATGTCAAAGTGAAATTTTGTGTTCTCTGGGAACTTGGAAAAAACCTTTTTCATGGTGGTAGAATTTTGCTTAACAGCAAAAGAGCTGAGAGGAGGCAAGGCTGACTATGATGAGCGGGTCCTTCCATAAACATTACAAGAGGCCAGGCTTAGAAAAAAATACTTGCATACTTGAGTGATTCTGGTTTTTTGCAGAGATAGATGGAATTCATATTCTGAAATCATTTAATTCAAACGTATTTTACATATTTAAATTTTAATGAGAATATGAATACTGAGATACTATTGCTATGTCATGAGTGGACTAGACCTTTTCAGAATTAATTGAAAATATAAAAGTGAATTCTCCAGAAAATATCAATTACTCAAATAATGCTGAGACTATCCATGTGACTTCTGTTATTCTATGAACTAACAAATCTGTGAATTGGCATTTTTTATAAATCATTGTTATGTTTGATTTTTTTCTCATATGATGTTAAAATTTTTTGTGGTAGAGACTCAGATTTGTAGTTGTGCTCTCCAGTACTTTGGAAAGTACTTCATAACTTCAGTGACAGAATTGCTTCCCAAGTAAATTGAATTCCCTAACATCAAATAGATGTAGATCAGGTGCTTAAACATCAGAGGTATACTAGTTCAAAGGAAATCAAAATTTTGTCACAAAGGCCAGTAAGAAAAAAATTCTTACAAGTAATCAGTGATGCAGTATAAAACTATCAAATTGACAAAAAATTTAAAATTATAAAATTCAAGACTAATAAGGGTATGGTAGGACGAATATCCTCACACACTATTAAAGTATACTTGGGAACAGCCTTTTTGGAAAGCCACCTGGCAGTGTATAACCTTTGATCCAGCAAAGCCACTTATAGGAACTCATCCTAACAAAAAATAACAATCAATTACAGTCAGAGATTTAGACAAAAAGAATCCTTTGCAGCATTAGAAGGTCAAAATTAGAAAAAAGTTATTTGTCCAGTTCACAAAATACAATGGGATACGTAACACTGCCATAAAAAAAAAAATGTTTTTTAAAATAAAGAAATATAAAAATGTGTATAGAATACTGTTATGAGGAGTAAAACACCAATACCCTTAAAGGCAAAAAGTATTATATGAAACATGATTCCAGATTTGTATGAATATGCTTCACACCAATATCTCTACACAAAGAAAGGAAGAGTGACATAAAATAGGAAAAGACGTTAATAATATTCCCTTCTGAGTTGCAGAATTAATGGTTAAGTTTTGTTTTCTTCTTCTTCTTCTGCATTTTACAAAAGGAACACTTCCTTTTTAATATATCTGAGAGTAAAAAATGTAAATGCTATTTTTAAAACTAATGAAATCTGCTTTAATTTGCCAAACAAAATTAAAAGTGATTTACTACACATGCATATGGAAGACTTGTCGTTATATTTCCTTCACAGTATTAATTAATAGATTTTTGTAAAAAACATTTTTTTATACCAACTTTAAGGTAAAACTGCAAAGCTTGGCAAAGGTCACAGACCTACCCATTTCATTCAATACAGTAGAAAGCATGTCCAGAAAGTCAATCTCTCAGTCCCTCTGCAGGGCACCCTCTGCTGCCTCATGCTGCTTCACAAGTAACTTAATTCCTTGTTTATCTTCCCAAAAGATTTTCTTCAATGTAAAATGATATCACGGAGAACTATTTAAATGAATCCCTTTCCTCAATTCCTTCCAGCCTAATCAATCACCCCATTTCCTGAGCATGCACTTGTCCTTAACATGTATATAATCAAGAAATGGGGAGAAGTGCTCCTCGTCTTCCCATTCTGGCTTTTATTAAAGGAAACATTCTATTGCTCTCCATGGTGCTTTAATCCTTAAATGAGGTTTTTCTGAGACTGCAATAAATATTTGCTAATTTTGATTTAATTTAAAGAGCAGGGAGGTTAATCAAGAGCAATTAATCAGGAGCACAAATTACATTATAAATAAATAAATACGTTTTGAAATCTCCCAGCCACTCCTTCAGTTATTTATGGTCTCATTCCAATTCAATCCAAATATGCCATTCCAATTTATTCTTGGAAAACAGCATAAAATGTATTCCATACAATTTTCAGCAAATAAGGAACAACTCCAGGTTCCAAATAGTATGGGTTCTATCATTCTTTCACCAGATGAGAAATTTTGGTTAATTTGGCCATGTGAAAGTGTTCTGTATATATATGTACGTCTTGAGACAGAAAGGTATAAGAGACAGAAAGCTTAAAAATAACAGCATGAGTCCTGAAAGAGGCATACCATGTGCGATTAAGTCAAATTACTATAAAGCAGCAGCTTTACACAGTGACTCAGAAGAAATGAGAAAAGCAAAACAAAAAGATGATACTGTGAATGGCCTTTGTAGTAATGTATTATGAGTAGATTGTTTCTTTGGCACAGTCGATGTGTCCCTCCAAAACAGAAGTAAGGACAGTCCCAGGGTTTAAGGAGTTTAGGGATTGTGTCTTGATAAATTTCCACCAACCTGGACAAACAAGAAAGATGAAGACGTTCTGTCAAGCATCCCTCAGCCTGATGGCACAAAAGTTATCAGCTCCAAACAGGACTTGGAAAGTCACGTTGAGTAGGGGTACGAACCAAACTTCCCTATTAGATTAAATTTCAAACACTGAGTGCTTTCACAAAGACAATTTTCTTTCTAATCTCCACAAGAATGATTAAACGATGCTAAACAACAGTGTCAACACTACACATTTCATGCTTTGGGAAGTCGTGTCCTTGTAGTAGGCACGTGCAGCTTTTGTAAAGGAAAAATGAGAATTTTAAAATGACTTGTTCCACTTTAAATGAGCTAAAAGAATGAAAACCTACAGACTTGGTAAATAGTACCAGGAAGTCAAGACACTTTTAAACTATTTTGTTGTATTGGTCCTACTCCTAAGGTTTGAAAATGGGAGGAATATACATAGAAGGCAACTGAAATTTTTTCATGAGTCTCCATAGTTAAGTTTGCAGAGCTCCAAGTTAAGTTTGCAAAGCTCCAAGTAATCTCTCCAACCTTTACCACTGTCAAGTTGCTGCTACTTTTGAGGCACTTATCATGAAAATATTCAAGGATCCAGAATAGTTGAAAGACAGCAAAGTAAGCACTGCTGTACCGACAACCAACTTTAACAACTGGAAGAGGTTACAGTGTGTGTTCCATCTAAAAAGGCATGTTTTATTCACTTATTTTCAGGACCCATCTCCAAGTAAATCATTTATACCAACTATGTGATTCAGTTGGTGTCAATAACCTATCTCAGAAACCTACAAAATACATTTTTAATCATACAGTCCCATGAAATCCCAAAAACAGAATATATCCTTGTCAAAGAAATTCAACCATTGCCACTCACCATCAATAGGTCCTAAGACAGATCAATGAACCCCTCTAAGCCTCTGTCTTCTCATCTTTAAAACATGAAGAAAATAAGCTTGAAAATATCCAAAGTCATCAGTGGTTATTAAGTTTTATTATTTCAGTACCCGCCAGAACACTATGCTCTCCACCTTGTTCAATCAACATATTAAATTCAGAGACACTGTAAGACATAGAAAAGGTACAAGACACCTAGCCAGAAGCAGCCCTCTACCCCAGCTCTCTGTGGTATGGGCACATTTGGAGAAATCACTTCAGCTTTTCAAGTAAGGATGACATTTGGCACAATTAAATTATTGAATTATTTAATTGTCATAAAGTACTGATTCTCAACCACACGACACTTCCTAGATTTTGGTTTACATTATCATTTCTTGAGTCTTTCACTAGCTTCTCTCAAGCTTCGCTGCTCAGCTTTTAGAAATAAGCCTAATAGGTCATTAGACTTCCATTAGACACAATTACTTCAAAAAGAGCAAATGTTTCCCCTTCTTTACCACCACACTATGTAAGGATCTTCCATAATGACAGGCTATGTAATGAAGCAATCTAGGATTTGCTTCAAGAATTAATGCAAAACAGCACTCAGTCATTATAGTCATTAATCCAGGTTATTCAGTGCTTATCAAAAGCTCACTCTCAAAATACAGGTTATGCAAAATCATCTGAGAATTACCAGAATATTCCATTATTATTGAAATTCAAAAAAAGACCTTCCTTAAGCCTTCCCAAGTTTTATATGTGCCCACCAGCCTCTGAGACAAATAATGTATAGGTTATAAAAATTATGACTGCCCTGATTTGGGATTGCATAAAAATTTCAGAATCTTTCTTTTGACTACTTACTGCTGCCTTGAGGGCCATTGGTCCTTCTTGGAAGACATGGTCCCTTTCATGTAGCCTCAGTGTGAATCTAAGTTGTTTGGAAATAGTATGATTTTTCTGGCAGAGAATACACCTTAATGTGGAAGCTGGTTTGATGCAGTAGGAAAGGAGAAAAATGAAAAGACCCTGCACTGCAAAGACTTGGGTAGCTGGGAGTCAACATTCTGCCACCTGAGTTGAGACAAGTGGAAGCTCTTAGTACGTTCTTTCACTGTTTCAAAAATTATTTCATCAGGGGGCCAAGGTAAAAGCACACTTGAGTAAATATCACCATTGTTTTTGTTGGTTGATTGGCTGGTTTAAAGAAAAAGAAATTACAGAAAATTTAGTATTTTAATTTTACTAATATGCTAGCCCTTGTAGCAAATTCACAAACTTTAACTTAGCATTCCTATAACATCTTTCTAAAGTAACCAGAATGCGTATTATTCCCACCATCTGTATGAAGAAACTGAGGACTGATACATTACTTGAATATTACAAAAGATCAAACAGCAAGCAGGGTCATCCAACCTAGGGCTTTGGATTTCAAATTCAACATTTTCCCAATACACTTCATTTTTACAGTACTGTAAATAATTAATATGAAAAATAAATACCATATTTTATGGTGCTAAAGGTTTACAAACCATTTAACAAAAGCTATCCTTTTATTGATAATTAAAACTCCAAAATTATCAAATTCTGTAAGATGAAGTAGTAAATGTATCACAGCAAATTGTATTATTTTTCCAGTCCTTTTACCTAATACTTACGGTTTCAAACTCTTATTCTCAATCTCATGTTAAAAACAAGAAAAAAAAAAACAGAAAATGGATCAGTGGTTGCCTAGGGCTAGGAGAGTAGAGTGGAGAAAAATGGGAAGCAACTGCCCATGGATCCTTTGGGGAGGGGATATGTTCTAAAATTTTAATTGTGGTAATAGTTGCACAACTTATGAACATGCTAAAAAAAAAAACACACTGAACTGTACACTTCAAAAGAGTGCATTGTATTATACATTAATTATATTTCAATAAAACTCTTTAAAAAGAATAATATGGAGTCCAAATACAGCATCTCTACTATATTATAACAACATTGTAAATCTCAGAAAAAAAAAAGAAATTTGGGTTATTTATTCAACATTTGCAAATACTTCTAAAACAGATATGACCCCAAATTCAAGAAACTGATGATTCAGAAGGAGAAACATGGAAATAAACATCAAATTATAATATTAGGCAAAGTTAAATACACATTCTATTTAAATAAGCACACATAAAATGTAATGGACACTAGAGTAATCTCCTGGAAACTTAAATATATAGCCAAGAATCACTTGGCTGTGTGATCTTGGGCAGCATAAAATAATACAGCAAAGCACATTAAGGGCAAAGCTCCATATAAATGTTAAGGCTTTGTTTCCTCATATATAATAATGAGGAAACTGGTCAAACAGTTTCAATTTTCATTAACTTTAAGCTTCCATTAATCTATAATTAACAGTGGATAGACTGACTTCCACTGTGAATTATCTTTTAATTTTGCTTGGTATCATTCTCTCATCAACTGAGTTACAATTAAAAGTACAACTGTTTTTGTCACTCTCATACCAAAATGACTCATGTCCAAAGGAAGGTTGTTCCATTTAAAGGAGACATTTGGAAGAGCTATGTTCTTATTTCAAAGACATGATATTGTGCAATTTTTCATTTTATAGTTCCCTTTTGGAAATGCCCTTCATGTCTGAATAGCGCCAATACTCACAAATATTTTTCCTTTAAAACTGGACTCAGTTTTGGAAACAATCAAAAGTCAATCTGGCATACATAGCTGGCCACCAAAAGAATAATTTTTTTATGGAGATGAGAATGTTAATGAGTGAGTTTCATAGCCATTTCTGATAAACAAGTATCCCATGTTTTCTAACTACGATGACACACTTTTGTGCCTTGTGTGTTTGCTCATTCACATGTCTATTCTCAGAATTCTCTACTCTATTAAACTCAACCTACTCCTCGAGAGCCCTATGAGATACTACATTTTCTCTAAATACTTCCCTGACATTTTCAAATCAGAGTTTACTTTTTTTCCTTCTGTGGTCAAAAACTGTTAGCTTTACTACACAGTCTTTGTCCCATCCTGTTTTAGACATCACAGTGTTTGGGTTCTCAGCCCAGTATCTGGAACTCAGACACTCCTGGAATGGATTAGTTGGTCCCACCCTTGGGTAAATCAGTTAACCTCGCTAGATTTTAGTTTACATTCTACAACATGGCTATGTTTTCCATCTAACGATTTCATAAAATACTTTCTAACTGATATCGCCTGTTTTCCGGGAGGGTGCAGGAAATTAGGCACTCAAGCCAATGGACATAAAAATGGGTATAACACCTCACAAGAGCGAAATTCGGCAATATATAAACTGAAGCCATCAAATGTTAATTTGGTCCAGTTATTCTATTCCAAAAACATATCCTGGAAATAATCAGGATGTACTCAATGATGTATAACAACATCCATCGTGGAATTATTTATCATGAGAACACTGGTAATAACCTAGTTATCTAACCAGAGTTGATGGCTTCAGTAAATTATTCTACAGTCATTCAATACAATTATATTTAACACTATGAAAAAAAAATCACAACATAAGAAATGTTTAATGACATGGAAAAACATTCATGATATATAAAGTTAGTAAGAAAGTTTATTAAAAAAAAAAAAAAACAGAAACAAAAAAACCAAGCCCTAATCACAGACAAACTTCCCTTATGTCCATATTGCAACCATGTGGGCTTAAGGGATTCCGGCCCCCTGGCCGCTCACACTGGGTAGGTGCACACACACCTTGGCCTTTTAAAATGCTGAACCTGGAGTACATACAGTGTCAGATACTGTTTTCAAGCAAAAAGTTTTCTCTCCTTTCATGTCTTTAAACTCTTGCAAAGTATGCCCTGAAAAAAGGTAAAACTAAACTCGTTCTATATCATTTTTGAGTCAAATGTCAAGAGCTTTCCGTAAAAGGCTATAATTAATAGTATACCTGTACCAACAACAATAATTCCCATGTTTTGAGAGTGAACTGAGACTCAAAACTGATGACATAAAAACCCATAATTCTTAAACATGATAGGATACATTATGAGGCTCAGCAATTTCTTCCCATTCTCTTCTAAGCAAACATACTTGATTTTTCCTCCAGTGTCAGTCATAGTAAAGATTACTTTTTTGCTCTGTTCAGTTTCTGGCAATGGAACGGGACTTCTTCCAAATGTGATGTTTGATGTGAATTAAGTTTCCATCAGTTTCACTGTGGGTCATCTAGATTTTCAAGTGCCATCTGGAAGCCTAATCAATAATCTAGAGGACCCCCCCCCACCAAATTGAGGAATACTCATCCTACAAGAGTTTCTGTCATAAGCTCAGTGGTCAAGGGAAACTTTTCTTTGCACTACCTCAAGCTGAATCTTCAGAACAAGTTACTTGAATTTCTATATTGTACGTCGAAAATGCAATACTGTACTTCATGCTTATGCTGCTTACCATGTACTTCAGCATATGATAGCCATTTAATACATGATTTTGAGTTGAATTGCAAAAACAAAAACAAACAAAAAACAATGACAAAAAAAACCCCACAAATTTCCTATTAGAAAGGACCCAGTCTAGAAAATTAGTTGACTATTTTCAGCTTATATTTTTAAGGAGCTATTATGTACTTTTAAATATAATGATAAAAAAAACTATATTTGAGGCTAGAGAATTAGTTTCCGTGAATACATAATTCAATACTTGTGTATTGAGACTCAAACCAAATTATGAATCAAAACCCAGAACCAACTATATTAATTTGCATTAAAATGAACCAATCCATCTTTTTTATAAAACTGCAAAATAAGCCTATTAAAAGAGTACCCACTATATAAGTTTAAACTAGAATGAAATCTTTGTTCTCTTAGAATTCAAATACCAAAGAACTTTTGAAAAGAACATATTCCATTAGGCTTAAACTTCTAGGAGAAAACAAGTACATTTCCATCCTACAAAACTAGCAGCAATAAAATGTCCCTTATAGATGATCTGCCTCCTCATCTGTAAAATGAAATAGTTGAATCAGAGAATTTCCAACATCTCCTCATGTCTTAAAGGATACTGGAGGCTAAATTTCTTTAGAAAATGAGATGTACAGCAAGAGAATGTAGAATAAAACTATATCTACTACCTAGTTAATGTGATTTCGCTTTCTATGGTGCATGGCTCATTTTAGTCCAGCACCCCTAAAAATCTGAAACTTAGCCCAGATATCCCTAAAACTATCTGAAATTAAGTGTAAGGAGACACAAGATTCAAACAACCTACATTTAGTTCAGATTGTGCCACATATTAGCTAAGCAATTATGTTTGCTTTTTTTTTTTTTTTTTGAGAGAGAGAGAGAGGGAGCATGAGCAGGGGGAGGGGCAGAGAGAGAGGGAGAAACAGACACTCCACTGAGCGTGGAGCCCAACATGGGATGGATCCTAGGATCCTGAGATCGTGACCTGAGCCCAAGTCAGACACTTAACCGACTGAGCCACCCAGGGACCCCAGCCAAGCAATTATCGACATGCTCCCTAACCTGTCAATGTACCAATCCTGTTTCTCCATTTGTTAATGGGAAAGATGATGATCTCTTTCCTACCTATCTCTTAAGGATCAGTAATAATATAATTACTAATTAACACCATATGTATTAATGATGAAATATGTTAAAACACTGTAAACTCTAAAACACTCTAAAAATGAAAGGAAGTTACATCAGTAGTAACAAGACTTTTTATTCATGAAAGCCTACAGTTACTTTATTGCTGTATTTGACAATTTTTCTTTCAATTTTCTTAAAGCTAAAGTAAAATAGTCTATTGTGAAAACAGTACAATGCCCCTCTTCCATCTGACGTTTTTCCAAAATTCTTCCTTAAGCTTTATCAAGCTATACTCTCATATCAGTCTGCTATTTATTAAGCATTAAAAGGCTCTGTCTGCTTTTATAAGTGAGCTTTGCTATAAATTAATCTTCTACAATTCCACATAACTTAACAAACTAGAAGAAAAATGAAAAGAAACTGTCTCATGCACTTTATGCTTTCCAATTTCAATTATTTGGACTCATTTACCTTGCCCAGAAATGAATAAACTTTGTGAAACTGAGAAACCTACCACAGCTTGAAATTTTCTATATTCTTTTATCTCTATGGTAAGAGTTCTACTAATTGCTTATTTTAGAGAGCTAAAAATAAACGACCAAATATATCAAGAGAAGCTGGCAGTGCTCACAGTTCCTAGTAAGAGGGAGTGGATCATTCTGTACATTTAAAATCCAGCAGTACATTCAGCTTGGAAATTTCCCCTTGAAATTTAATAAACTTTACCCCTAGGTAAACACAGATCATCAACATTTTAGTCACAATTATCAAATGCTACTCTAAAAACAAAGGAGAATTTTTATCCGTATCCATAATGCTACTCCAATTCTGTCCAACTGACTTCTCCCTGATTTGTAGATCACAGATCCAGACTTATGCAAATAATGGTATCTTGACTATCAAGGAACTATTTAAAATGCAATCTTGTAGAATGGTTTTAATTACTTTTAGTTAACTGTCAAAGCATATCTAATTATACTACACCTAGCCAAAAGTCACTGATAGCAAGAGTTTCCTGATTTAAAAAATGTTAGTTAGATAACCAGATTCTAAAATGATTGTGGAGGGCACGTGTTGCGATGAGCACTGGGTATTATATGCAACTGATGAATCGTTGAACACTACATCAAAAACTTGGGAGAGAAAGAGAAGTAGTCTGCCCAGGGTCCACAGAGTTGTGAGGCAACGTGCCTAATGCCATCAATGGTGACTTGTTAAAGGTATGCAAATCCTTCCATGTATGGCATTTTCCTCCATTATGCCTCACCCTTCACAAATTTTCTGAGGTAACCAAACTGAAAATTTCTTGTAAAACCAAGAAGAGCCAATGCTCATATGATCAACAGGAGTTCTACCTCCAGGCAGAGACCATGACTCCAGCCTTCTATGGGTCAGATGGTCATGTGTACGATTTGATTATGGAGACTGAGAGCTGACCTGACAAGACTTACAATTTGACATTCAGATCACAACTAAGTAAAGCACTGTCACCCTAAAACACGTGAAGATTTGATTACCCATGGGTAGTACTTTTCCATGGGGGCGGAAAAGGTAGGGAAATGTTGGGGAATAAAGGTAGGGAAATGTTTGGAAATAAAATACAAAGTTTAGGGGCACCTGGGTGGCTCAGTCATTAAGCATCTGCCTTCAGCTCAGGTCATGATCCTTGGGTCCTGCCCCAGGGAGCCTGCTTCTCCCTCTCCCACTCCCCCTGCTTGTGTTCCTTCTTTTGCTGTGTGTGTGTCTCTCTCTCTGTGAAATACATAAATAAAATCTTTAAAAACAAACAAAAAAACAAAGCTTAACTATGTGGGGTTGAAAATATATCATTCCATTCCACACCTTCTTAAAAACACATACTCAATCATAACTCCTCTAAATAAAGGGAACCCACACATGCAGATGAAAAATGGTGTGTGGATTTACTTTGTCAATGAATCTGAAACTCTGTTCAGACACCATGTACCTCTGTGGCCATACATCCTTCCACATAGCTCCATGTTGTCTACACGTAAACACACACACACACACAGCAAGACTTCCGTAGACATCACTAGTCAATCCAAGTTTGCGGGGCAAGATCTCAAGATCTTCTGGTCTCTATTCTTCAAGAGTACTCATCAATAGCTGCTCTGATACCACAGAAGACATGGTTTTTCAGGGATACTTCAAGATCAGCACCATCAGGAAAGCCACAATTGCACTAAATCAGTGGTCACCAAAATGCCGTGTGTATGACACAGAGAGAAAAGGAAAACCAACTGAGGTCTAAGAAGAGAATAGTAAAAAGAGTAAAACTATGCTCTACTAATATTTAATATGTGATTTGCCCACAGCATATGTGTATAATTTTAAAATGACTATATGTTTATGTGTGTATGTGTGTATGTGTGTGTGTGTGTGTGTGAATATTTACAATATTTTTGCTGATTGGACTACAGGATCAAAAAAGTTTGCAGATGATTAAAGCCACATAAGCTAAAGTGATTTACATATGTATATAGGCAAATAGAATTTCTATTACTTAAATCAAAAATGTTAAAATGCTTATTAAGTCATGAGGATTCCAATTTATAACACTAACTGTACATTTTTTTCTTATTTTGCTATAACGGTTCATATCCCAATCTGCTTTACAAAGAAAAATGCTTTTACCATGTCTTCAATTAATAAGTATTTTATGAAAATGGACACCAAAGAAGAATTCTTTTCCAACTCAACATAAATTCAGCTTTATATAAAAATTTAATGATAAAATATCCTCAAATAATCACATAACAATGAAAACAAAATCAATTTTATTTTTTAATCACTTACATTGTTGTTTTTGCTGTGCTCTCTAGGAGAAGAAAAATTGTTTTTTTTCTAATCATTAATATTTTAAAGGAACTAAGCAATCAAAACCAAATCTGGAAAAATTAGCATCCAGCATGAGGTGATTTTAGGTCATCAGGGCAATTTCACTGTTGCTAATTATATCTCTAAGTAAGCAGCGCTTCCATTTCAGTTTCCTACCCAAATTTTATGAGATGTAGAATACAGAAGAAATATTTTTAAAGGGAAAAATACAAGTAAATGGGTAAATAGGTGAAGAGGAAGAAAAGCATATTTTAACTCTGAGAGCCATGAATGCCAAGTTCTACCTATTCCCCCCGCTTCAAAACAGAGGAAACACACAAAATGAGAATATTCAACATAAATTTCCAAATGTGTAATACGTGAACTGTTTTCTGACACTCCAGAGAAGTATGAAAATAAGCAAAGACAAGGTATCACAGAGGAAAGTCTGATAAAAGACTTAATTTCCACATAAGATGTAAAAAGAGAGATCCTAAAGAAGAAAAGAGGGTAAGAATATTAACAGACACTGGATTTCAAAATCTCAATATGAATTTAAAATAGTCACATCTCCCTTTGATTACGCAACATTTTTTCCCATTCACTTTGATCTGTAAATGCATTTACAAGAGACCTCTATATTTTTATGAAGAAACACTGAAACTTATAGCATTTCTTTTCTAAGAAACTAAATTTAGAGAATGTAGGAGGTCTAGGGAGAGACACTCATTATAACATCCACAATTTAAGGGGAAAAGAATTTATGGTATCTTAAAGTAAATAAACATCAAACTTGTTTAAACGTTTAAATAGCATACAAAGACTACTGATAATTATAATACAATTATGTATTTTCTCTTGCTATAGATAGATACCTACCTATGTCAATATTTGGGATACCAATGGTTAATATTTAGTTCTGCAACTAAAACTTTTAATTTTTACCATATAAGTTAACACAGCTCAGTAACTACGATAAATTTTCAAAATATAACCAAGCAAATAAATAATATCTGTTACTAGCTGATTTATTTCATAGTAATTTTGCCACCTCCTATTGTAGACTCCTAGTTCCTCAGCCAAAATCTCATATATCACTGCCTTATATTGACACCTGCTGGCAAGTACTGGAATTGCATATTTCCCGTTTGACTACCGGGGCAATTGTTAATTTTGCATCCGAGCAAAGAAATGTGGAAGATAACATTTCAACTGCAAACAACACGAGTTTTAATTTTTTAAAAGCAAAAGTACATTTATTCTAAACATTTAAATTTTAATGGTTTCTTTAGGAAAATATAAGTCTCAAGAAATCTATCCAAAGAGGACTTCTGATAGCAATTAATTTACCCAATGAATTCGTAGTAAAACTTGTGCTTATTTGGGGTAGAATTATGAAACTAAGTAACTTTCTCTAATATCTGAACTTCTACCATTTCCTACCTCAGACTAACAATACTTTGGTCATGTGACTTGAGAAAAAGATGTGATTTTGTGAAAGTATGCATATAAATGGGTCAAAAAAATAACCCAACTAATAAAAAAAAATGCTTTATATATTCACACTTGTAGTTAAAGAGGTAAAATATCATGGATAGTGAATGAGCTTTTATACTGTTACCAAAGCTGCCTGTTCCTGAAATACATAGAATGTTTATATCAGAATAAACGTATTCTCTGAAGTGAACCAAGACACGACACACTGAAATAATTAATTCATGGATTTTTACAACTAAATTAATTATTAAGTTGTATGAAGATTCAAGTAATTTCTCATGCGAATGAAACCCTTATAAGTATTTCTGTAAAGAATCCTCCGCTAACAATCTATCTCCTAAAACTTTTCCCAAAAAAAAGTTTCTAGACAGAAATACAGTTAATTGACCGAGCTGTACAAAATAAAAATATATGATAAAGTTAACAGAAGACTGCTTTCCCCTTCTAATGCACTGCACATAACATGCAGTTTAGATGCTTGGACAGGTCATATTTTACATCACTGGGAAAGTCCCATTGTCCTAGAGACAGTCGTTCCAAATACGAATGAGTTTGGGCAGCTAACAGGGCAACGAGATACATTCTTGAGAATATGGTATTAAGAGCATGATGAAGGCAGAATGTGGTACTGCGGTGCTGTATAAATTGCTTTCACATTCCTGTTACAATTCCTTCTTCCTTTTCTATCAAATTGCTCCAATTTTTGACAAAGTAATGAGACAGTATGAATGTGGTATAAATCAAACTAGAATAAAAAATACAACAGCCAACTTTTCTTTAAAACACAGGAGCCCGTTCAATGGTTTATGTTTAGGATGACGTAGTACTTGAAATTTGCAAGTGTCAAACAAGTTGCCTCTTGAAAGTGTACTTAATCCACCTGTTCAAATAAAATTAAGTTCTTCAGGTTCAGCTATAATATACAAAGAGTCAAGAATATAGGGTATATTTTATAATGAGATTCCGTCTAGTGGTTTCTAAAATGTACTTTAATTTTTTAATGGAAAAACAACTAGCTAGAAAGGGACAGTTATTCAGTAATCTACTGAATTATTTTAAACTCTTCGTTTCAATTTACTGAAATTTACACAAGATTAATATACCATTTAATATGGAGACACTACAAAGTATCACAGAGATAACAGGTCTTAATGAATGTAGTTTTGCCATATTTTCTCCAAATAGTTTATTAGCCCTTCTCAGAAGATTCTGTCAAATGCAAAATAAACGATGCACTAAAACAATGCTTGTTTCAGATGCCCAAACAAAATCCAATGAAGCAATTCATTTTAACAGCTTTTATAATCAGTCACTACGAAAAGGAATCTTTCCTTGGTAAGCACGCTGAAAGCTTAGTTTTTAGAGCCTGAGAAACAGGAGAATTGTCAGACACCCAAGATCCTCATTTCAATCACTCAGTTACCTTACAGAGCTTCTGATACCGAGGAGAAGAAACTGCCATCCTTTGTAAACGATGTAACAAAACCACAACTTTCTGCAGAGACGTTCTCACCACAGCCATCATTTTAAGTTTACCACACTTCTGGAGACACCTCAGAATTTGCATTATAAATGAAGAGCAATGATCATTTCCTCCCGGTCACTGGACAATGATTTGCCAGTTCTCTGAGCATGCTCGTTTCCAGGAACGCATTTGAAAGATACAGGGGTTGAGGTGCTAGGCAAAAGAAGCCTGGTTTTCCTTCAACTTCTTCTCAATTTAAAAAAACACAGACAAACGCCACGAAGAAAGCCCCCCCCCCACACCCGGCAGATGCTCACAGCCGGCACTCACTCAGCACGGCATGGGCAGACAATGAGCAAGTTGTTGAGCCAAACACTGCCTGCTGCTGGAGAGGAGTACGCGCTCCGTAGCCAAAAAGGATATTAAGTGAAACATTAAAGCTGCAGATACATAGCAGACATCCGCTGGGAACCGAGATTCAACCCATCACCACGGTACATGCCTCAAGGCTAGTTTATATCAAGAGATCTGATCGAGTGGTATTCCTTCACTCCCTCTAAACAGAAATGCGTTCACCACCCGACTAAAGGCAGCTCTGGCTGGGTTCCGTGGGCTGAGTGAACAGACATTGTTATAAATCTTGAGAAGAGCAGAAGGGTACCTGACTTTAATGATATCAGCCCCTCCATTAAGTGCTAATATAAATCACCTCCAGACAGGTCTCAGAACAAGATCATCTACAACGAAACAGAACAAGGGATTCCTGCAGGGGGTGTGTGGCTCTACCTAGGACACCCTAAAAACAGGGTTGTCCATGGGCTCGCAGATGCCTGCCTCAAAGAAAAGTCACGAGAAATCGAATTTCTAATGTTAGGTTAGGACTTCTCTTTTGAAACAGTGAACTTAATAAAATACAAAAAAGGAAAAAAAAAGTCTGTAACTGACTACTAACATTCCAATGGCCACATTTCCCCTTAGCATCTTCGTGATCTCATCTTATTTGCTATAATGCTGTCTTAATTTTATAAGTAAGAAACATAAAACAAGATTATATGATATAAAAACCAGGGACAGATTTTGGGGGTTTTATTTGTATGTGCATATGTGAGATGTGTCTTCTACTGTGGCTTGGATACTATTACAAGTATCAGCTGGAGTAATGTATGCTTAGGAAATGAGCAAAATAACTCAGAATGATTAAAGGACTGGGTCAAAGGGCACAGCCAGAAATAGAAACCAGGTGTTTCTCATTATTCGTGTCCTGCTCAAACTAATAGCCCAGGTAAGGCTGCTATTTCTCTACTATTGTCAGGATTCTTTAAAAGAAATGCAGTCCTGGAAGTATTTGTTTCTCTTCTTTTACTTCGTCTGCCTTCTCAGTCCTTCATGTTGGTGTGATAGAAAGTCCTATACTAGGTCTCATACAGTTGTGTTTATCAAGCAGGGTTTTTGTGCATTTTGCTGCTTCTGCTTGTTTTTTTTTTTTCCCTGCAAGCCTATAATGAGAACCTACACTGCCTCCCTCTGGAGAAGCTCAAAATATCTATACAAAGCCAAAATCGGAAGAGTCAGTCAATGATATAATTAAAAACATTAAGTTAATAGGGAAAAATATAGACACAAACAGTAGATTTGTGATTATTTTGGTGTAGGGGTTTGGGGAGCTGGTAAAGGGGGGGGATTAACAGCAAAGCCGTATGTGGTTACTTTGGTGGGAGGATAAAAATGTTCTATTTGATTGTGGTGATTGTTGCACAATTCTGTGAATACACATGCGAGAAAACAACTAAATTGTATACTTTAAGTGGTGGCTTGTGTGGAATGTGAATTATAGGTCAATAAAGCTGCTATCAAAAAAAATATATGAAGCTGTAAGTCCTGTCCCTGAACCAGCAGGGGAAGCTTACACAATAGAGGTATTACCTGCCAAGCACCCTGCTGGCTCTGGAGGTGGGTACAGGAGCAGCAACAATCTGACAATCAAAACCCATACCTATGGACTGGGAGGAGGAAAGTCAGGCTGAAAGAGAACCCGGGAGATGAAAATACAACAACCCGCAAACACATCCTGTGTGAGAGCAAAAACAGCCACCCTTGATAAAACCACCCCAGGAGGGCAGCCGGGCAGCGGGCTTTTGTCCAGGAAAGAATCAGATCATTTCAATTCGCTGGTTCCTGCTAAACTCTAAAGCTTCTATTTTGCAGTATAATTAAAATGATAACAATATCCTAGAAAGTAGACAAAGAAATTCAGAATAAATGCATCTGAACCAACAGACAAACTTAGAGGGAAAACAATAATAGGCTTTCCTTTAAAAAAAAAAAAAAAAAAGTTTCTGCACTCCAGTCAAATTCCCTTACCTAACAACAGATCAACAGATCCACAGTGACCAGGGCACAGTAAGCCTCTCCTGGATGTTACCCAAATGCCTTATTTCAACATGATCAAAATGAAATCAATCATTCCTACACACTCCACACTAACTGGCACCACCTCCCTGAGTTGTTCCTTCCCTATATGCCCAATCTCAGCCTCTAATCCCGCAAGGCAATCTTCTTAGTCTCTACCCTCCCCTTGTCTACCCATGCTATCAAGTTGGTAGGTCTATTCCCCCCTGGGACTGCCTCATTTTGGGTCATTGTCCCCTCTCACCAGATGGCTGCAAGACCATCTTAGCAGTCTACACAACCTACTCGAAGTTTTGCCCAGCTCAAATCCATTCCTCACACATCAGCTGGATTCCTAATAAAACACGAATCCCACTGTATCACTCCCTTGCTCACTCTTCTTTAATGACTTCTCCCTGTTGCTACCAGGTTAAAATGCAAAATACTTAGCAAGTCAAACGAGACCCTCTGTGATCTGGACCACTCAGAAATTCCAGAGCTTCTCTTTCCAAAGGACTGGGTTTTCTCTTGCCAACTCTACTGAGGAGGAAAGCCTAACTGCCTTGCAGTCAGGCAGTAAAACATAAATACATAAATCCAAATCATCCTCCATCCTTCACAGAATGGCATGTATCCTAGCATACTCCCAGAAACTAATCTTCATCTTCCACGGTGCTTCCAAACTACCATTTAGCAAAAACTTACTCATATTCACCTTAAACTGAATACAGAATAGACTTCTTCCTCTTCATGAAATGTTCCTAGGGCTCTGCCTCCAGCTGTCATAAGATACAAAGCAAGCAAGTACCACCAGTGAGTGTGTCACATGAGCAGTTCCACAGACGCCCCTTGTACACAGAGCACACGCAGGCTGAGGTCCTCATTCCGTCTTTTTTGGTGCACCCACAAACTGCGCCCCACCCCGCACTCCCACCACCACGTCACCAGAAGATTTATTTTATAATTTCAGACACTCTTGTTTGTACATTCATTTTCTTCAACAGACATCTTTCCATTCCCAGACGTGCCATTCATTGTAACTATCTGTTCATTCACACAAATGGAGGCGTCATTAATACAAAAAGTCATGGGATAACTTAAATTCTCTTGTCTCAGAAATACGCAGCAAAAGGTACTAACACGTCTCTAACTGCATCTGCCTATAAGGTGCCAAACATTAAGCCATAGGATTTTTTAATAAGATGAGGAGAGTGTTTTAAAATTAAGATCCTTGGGGCGCCTGGGTGGCTCAGTGGGTTAAAGCCTCTGTCTTCGGCTCAGGTCATGATCCCAGGGTCCTGGGATCGAGCCCCGCATCGGGCTCTCTGCTCAGCAGGAAGCCTGCTTCTCCCTCTCTCTCTCTCTGCCTGCCTCTCTGCCTACTTGTGATCTCTGTCAAATAAATAAATAAAATCTTTAAAAATAATAATAATAAAATAAAATAAAACTAAGATCCTTTTTTAAAAGGAGCAAGGCAGTGAAAAATCATGCAAATTACCATAACAGGAAATATCCTAAACAAAAGCAAATGCATGTGTTTATCTTTAGACAAACTGAAATAGGCTCTTAATAAATGACTTCTTTAATACTTCTTATGAGCCACAACATTAAATTTCAGCAACTATTTTTGAGAGGCATTTACCATGCATGTCATAACGTGCTTTATTATTTTAGTCAGTAACCTTTCTTTGTGGTGCTGGTTGCCATAAGACAAGGAATCTTGTGCTAGTTATTTTTATTTAGAAAGATTTTAAACATCTTCATTTACATTTATTTCTACAGTTTTGCTACTCACTAAACATTGCAAAGAATTTTGGCTATGGCAAGGATATATGCCAAGATAAAATGTGCCAGAAGACATTATTAAACCCTAAAACAAGTCTGCATTTTGCTGATGCTCACATCCAGGTTCATTCCACACCTCCTTCGCTCATTGTCTAAAAACTGTTGCCTCCTCAAATGCACAGCCTGGGTATCTTCTGAGTTTAACACCATTATGTAAAGTTAAGCATCTGTGAGCATTTATAGGTCAGGCTTCCAGTTGTTTAAATCATAAAAAATAATACATTCTAGCATTGGCCCACATTTAGAGCCCTCTCTAACCCCCTGAAAATGAGACGATAGCTAAATATTTCTTCAGATAACATAGACAGTGCCCTCCCGAGATTCTAGATGATGAGACAAAAGCACATATTTAACCTCCATATTTGCTGGGTCACCCTCATTACCAAGTCACAAATATATTATGCAATGAATAAGAAGTAAGAAGTAATGTAAGTAAACACAGATTTTCACTAAATTAATCTCGAGGACTCCACCATAAAACACCCTAAATAGCCCGGATACATGGGAACACGTTACAAATAAGTCTCTTCTCAAAAGGTCCTTTAAAAAAATTTTTTTGGTATTTTTTAGTGAAAACAGTTTTAAACTTAAAAATAATTCATAAGAATAGGAGTAGTTCTAAGAAAGCTACTACACCCTCTATCCAGATCTACATACTTGTGAACACTCTGAGTTTCAAGAGAAGAGAATTCCAAGAAAGGACTCAAAAAGGTCATCACACTGAATTTCATAATGGCGAAGTTAGGGTCCATGGGCAACAGTCAGTATCTACCCAGAATCACATCACATAGGCAACAGTGCAGAGTAACGTAATCTCTGCCCTTGAGGAGTCATGTGATTGGCTGGAACAGGAGAAGACATGACATTTGGTCATGAGCTCAAAGGCATTTCAGAAATAATAACAGTCAAAATGATGTGTGAATGACATGGCAAATAGAAGTAAGTAGACATGAAACTGTGGTAGACAAGGGAACTGTGCTATTAAAATCAGTTTTAAAACCAAGTTCTAAAGGATAAGGTCTGTGACTGGCAAGACTAGGTCATTCTGCACAAAGATGGTAACTTTAAGGGCACTAAAGCAGTTGTCCTTGGGGACAGGGCAAGAGGACAGTCATGCTACGTGCGATTCCTCATACATTTTTGTAGAGGAAAGGTTTTGTGTTAGCACATTTCGCAGAGCAGAAAAATCTGAATCTCAGACTGCATGTACAATCACAGCTATCGAGCTAAAGACATAAAAGTAATACCTCCAAGCCCAATGTTTTTAGTTGTAAATTAAGCCACAGAGCCTTTGCAGCTTTTATACTAAGTATGTTATAATAAATGGAGAAAGGAACAACTCATATTAAGAGGAAATGCCCTTATAATTTAGGATTCAATAAGGCTGTGTCACAGGGCTTAAAATGACAAAAACAGAACAGCTATGAGCCTGTAAGTCTAAATAAACAATTATTATTTCCATAAAACAAGGTGTTTTTCCACTCTAAGTAAAATATTTTAGAGATCTTATTTCCAGAAACCAATGCTTCACAGGAGAGCATGGATCTCATAACCAAATGAGGTAACAACCTCACCCTTGAACGGTAATCAATTTGCATGTCGCTGCATCAGAAGAGCACCGTGGAACTAAAAATGCTGGGTGCGGGGCCCCGCGCACTTGCCTGCAGCTGCTGTGTGAGCTCCCTGGCCAGCACAGTGTCCTGAAGAGCATTCTCCCGCTGAGAGGCGTCCGCAAGCACGTTAACTGTGGTTTCCGCTTCTTGTATCCACTTTAGGAAGTTCTCCAGATCCTGGCGAGAGGCCTGCACTGTCCTCAACTCCGCTTCCAAGGCACTCTGTCTGTCAGCAATGCTGCAAGAAACAACACGTCTCTATTACTTACTGTGGGACAGTCCACATCATGCACACCAACAATCAAACAGCCAGCCTCCAAGGAGCCTTTATCAATTTAAGGACCTAATGTAACTGGGACATTGATTTGTGTATGTGTCTTGAATAATCCTTAATGTGAAAGGTGAAAAGAGACATATAAATATTAACAAAATCACATCCAAATCATAAAATAATTATGACTCCATTTTTGCAACACCTAATTGTATATTAAGTTATCCCCCAATGTTTTATTTCAATATCTTCATATAGTGCCTCACACTCAGAGGAAATATCACTAAATATTCATGCAATGAATAAGTAAATGAATTCTAGGAAGCAGTAAAATCAGAAGAAATACTTAAGATAAAATGAAAATAATTTAAAGGGCTTACTTTACGTATTTTAAAACAACTCAGATCAATACAAATTTATTCTTTAAGCTGATTTAATAATATATCTGAAAAACACTGGATGATCAAGCTTTTATAAAACCTTCATTAACTCTACATCAAAATTAACACATAGAAATATGGAGTTGCATGATTTAAGAGATACACATACATGTAAATTTCAAATTTTAAAACTTTATAGACCTCAAAGCTTCAAAAGAAGAAAACAAACAATTTAGGTGCACCTGGGTGACTCGGTCAGTTAGGCATCTGACTTGGTATCGGCTCAGGTCATGATCTCAGTGTCATGAGACTGAGTCCCATATAGGGCTCTGCGCTGGGCATGGAGCCTAGTTAAGATTCTCTCTCTCCCCCTATATCCCTCCCTGTGTCACTCTCTCTCTCTCCTTCTCTTAAAACAACAATAACAACAAAAATTAAAAATGGAGACTAGGGGTGCCTGGGTGGCTCAGTTGGTTGGGCGACTGCCTTCGGCTCAGGTCACGATCCCGGACTTCCAGGATCGAGTCCCGCATCAGGCTCCCACCTCTTTGGGGACTCTGCTTCTCCCTCTGACCTTCTCCTCTCTCATGCTCTCTCTCACTCATTCTCTCTCAAATAAATAAAATCTTTAAAAAAGAAAAAAAAAATGGAGACTAACAATTCACCCTAAGGTGTTTAAACCCAAGGGAATTGAAAACATGTATCTACACAAAAACTTGTATACAAGTTTTCAGATAGCATCATTTATTATAGCCAAATAATACAATCAACCCAAATGTCCACTGATAAAGAAATGGATAGATAAAATACAGTATAGCCATACATGAATTACTCAACCATAAAAAGGAATAAAGTACTAATACTTGTCGTAACATTTATGAACCTTGAAAACATGCTAAGTGAGAGAAACAAGACACAAAAGGCCACATATTGTGTGAATCCATTCATATTTATATGAAGTGTCCAAAAGAGGTAAATCTATACAGAGAAAAAAGAGATTAGTTGTTACCTAGGACTGGAGTGGAAGGCAATGGGGACTGACTGATAATTGGGTAATTGGTTTCTTTTGGGGACGATACAATGTTCTGAAATTAAGAATATTGTGATGATTGCACTACATGGTGAATATACTAAAAACCTCTGAGTTGTACACTTAAAAAGGGTTAATTTCATGGTATATGAACTATATCACAATGAAAAGTCAGCATGTGTAATATGATTTCATTTATATATATTTATATATATTTTCTATTTCACCCATTCATCTATCTGTACATCACACATCCATCCACCTGTCTTATATACAGGACTATCTGTGTATATATATAGATAAAAGGACAAATGTCTGGAATGTTAATATTAAAAGTTATTTCTAGGTACTGGGAGTTAAGGTGGTTTACTTTCCAATTGTACTTTTTCTGTATTCTTTGAATTTATAATGAACACATATCTTCTACATACAACAACAAACACATTCTTTAAGTAGGTAAAATATTTAAACACAGATCATCATAGAAGATATATGGATGGCAAATAAGCACATGAAAAGATACTCCGCATCATTAATCATCAGAGAAATGTACATTCAAACCACAATGAGACATCACTCCATATTAGAATGGCTTTAAGAAAATGACTATACCAAGTGCTGTTGAGAATACAGAGTAATTGCCACTCTCATACATTTGCAAGAGGGAGTGTAAAACGGTACTGCCACTAAGAACCAGTTTGGAAGATTTTTTTTATAAAGTTAACCATGTACTCAAGAACAATCCGGCAATCCTACTCCTCAGTATTTACTCAAAAGAAATGAAAACATAACTCACAAAAATCCATACGAAAATCTTTATTCATAATGGTCCCAAACAGGTAATAACCCAGATGTCATCAAGCAGTAAACAGACCAGCTGAGGTATGCACTGTCTACGATGGAGTGTTACTCAGCAGTCAACTGCTGACAGATGCAACAACACGGAAGGAATCTCAAATGCGTTCTGCTAAGTGAAAAAAAGCCAGACACGAAAGCTATCTGTTTCTGTTCATAAGCCAGCAACTTCACCTGAGCCTTTAGCTACTAAAAAACCTCCAATAGGGTTTGGCTGACTACGGAATAAACCCAAATTGCTTTTCCTGAATCTCAATGTCTTCCATAATCTATCACTAGTTCACTTTTCTAGCCTATCCCCCAGTTCTGTCCAATACTCTGTTCAGGTCATCATGATACGTTCCTTTTTCTCTGGGATATTCTTAAGGCTGAACCCACCCAAAAACTTCATGTACACATAAAAATGCCCTTCTGGGGCATCTGGGTGGCTCAGTGGGTTAAGCCTCTGCCTTCGGCTCAGGTCATGATCTCAGGGTCCTGAGATCGAGCCCCGCATCGGGCTCTCTGCTCAGCAGGGAGCCTGCTTCCCTCTCTCTCTCTCTGCCTGTCTCTCTGCCTATTTGTGATGTCTCTATGTGTCAAATAAATAAATAATATCTTTAAAAAAAAATGCCCTTCTGGCCACCTCCACTTACCAAAATCCTACAGATCCTTAGAGTTAAGGTCTACCTTCTTTAGAACATCCCAGCCCAATTAGATTTCCTTTCTCTGAGTTCATAAAAGGTCATTACTCCTCTTTATATAGAAATTAATCACATGTTCCCTAGAATAGCCCTTGGATTGTTACATGCTTAAATTTTATTTTGACGGTATTATATGGGTTTGTTTTCTGTTCTTCTCTTCCACAGACTCACTATGGCAGAAGCAGTCTTACATATCTCCATATTTCAGAGTCCTTATTACAGTTTTATAATAAGTATTTACAGAATAACGACAATCTATTTAAAAATGTCTTTAAACTTACCTCCCAAATACCAGTTTTCAAGAAGCTACTAAGAGATGACCTCCACAAAAATCAGTTTGTAAATCAAGGAACAAAAAAAAAGATAGGAGAAGCATAAAAACAAGAGATCCAAGAGAGGGAGAAGCAAACAGGTCCCATGCTAATGGTGAAAAGAGATCTCAGAAGAGACAGTAATGATTTGAACCAGATGAGGACTGTCATCACCGTTCAACTGCTACATTTTCTTATTTTAACTTCACAAAACTCATGAAGGATACACTATGAAAAAAACAAGGAAATAACCCAAAAGAGCAAAGAAAAACAAATAAAAACAAACACACACACATGAAATCCAGGAAACAGGGATTCTAAAAGGAGAAAAAGCACAGGAGAAAAGCACAAATATCCTTAAGATATGTCTACAGTATGTCTACATATGTAAATGTATGTCTACAGAAGAACTGTGTCTAAGAAAAAATATTAGAAGTGATAGACTGCTTACTGTGATTGCTTTGTGGTAAATTATACCATCAGAACTTTGGCAAATGTGAGAATTAGTAACAGGTGCAAAGAAACCCAAGCACATAAAGCACATAAAAGCAAGGCAATTGCTAACTTCAGGTGAAAAAACAGAGAGGAAGCAAAATTATAGTAAACTTCAGTGCTTGGCTGGTAATGATGTTTAGACACACATAACAATGTCAATACTGAATACCTGTTTATCTAAAAATTCAGCAATAAGATGGTATAGCCACTGTAGAAAACAGTCTAGTGATTCCTCAAAATATTAAAAATAGAATTAACATATGATCTACCATTCCACTTTTGAGCACACATCCAAAAAAAACCTGAAAACGGGGTCTTGAAATGGTATTTGTATACCCACGTTCATAGCAGCATTATTCACAATAGGTAAAATGTGGAAGCAAACCAAGTGTGCATCAACAGATGTATGGATTAGAAATGTAATACATACATACAGTGGAGTATTATTCAGACTTAAAAAAGGAAAGAAATTCTGACATCTGCTGCAACATGGATGAACCTTGAGCACATTATACCAAGTGAAATAAGCTAGTTACAAAGATACAAATACTGTATGATTCCACTTACATGAGGTACTTAGAGTAGTCAAATTCATAAAGACAGAGAGTAGAATGGTGGTTGCCAGGGGTGGGGAAAAGAAAGAATAGGGAGTTATCATCTAATGAGCACAAAGTTTTCATTCTGCAAGATGAAAAGCATTACAGGGATGGACGGTGGTGATGATAGCACAACAACATGAATATTTAATGCCAGTGAATTGTATACTTAAAAATAGTGGAGATGGTAAATTTTTTGTTATGTGTATTTTACCATAACAAAAAAAAGTTTAAAAAAAGTGAAAAAAAATTCAATGATGAGGAAGGAAAGAAAATGGTAGCATGAGAAAGCTGTATGTTTACCAGAACAGGATATCCATAGACAATGTCTAATACTGATGTTTTGGAAGATAACAGTATTCTCATTTTATGTAGAATATGGAAATGTATAAATGACATAAGGAGAAGCCAAAAGAAGAAAAAGTAGTTGCCCCTAGGGATGGAGACTGTGGTGAGTAGTGAGAGAACCAGTATATTCTGTAATAAACCTTTAAGTACTTCAAATTTTTTTAATCATATATAAGTAGTTCTTTACTTTCTAAAATCTAGAAGTTACCCACTAGAATTTGGGTGGTTAGTGGTGGGGGCCGGTGTTTTATCTTCCACCTAACCCCACCCATGTTTTCAAATTTTTTTTTTAAGATTTTTTTAAAATTTATTTATTTGACAGAGAGAGATCACAAGTAGGCAGAGAGGCAGGCAGAGAGAGAGGGGAAGCAGGCTCGCCGCCAAGCAGAGAGCCCAATGCAGGGCTTGATCCCAGGACCCTGGGATAATGACCTGAGCCGAACACAAAGGCTTAACCCACTGAGCCACCCAGGTGCCCTGGTGTTTTCAATTTTTAAAACATCAACTGAAAAAAAGAGTATTAAGAATAAACAAAAAGGTTGTGCCAAAAAGGTAACTAAAAGCAAAAAATTAAATGAGTATACACATGCAATTAATCAACAATTAATAGGCAACTCTTAACACTTAAAATTAATGACTATGAAATCTGGTATAGTCAAACACTTTACTTATACACAATCTGTACCATTTATTTTTAAGACTATTCATATGTATAAAATAGGTTATGTGGCAAACAGCTAAAGTAAAAGCAGATCATTATAGATTAGCTCTATTAAACCTTAAGAATGCCCAGACTAGAAGCAAAAGGATGTAATGTCTGAGAATCCTATGGGGTTATTTACTTATAAAAATGAAGCAATTATTTATCCTCAGTCCAGAGCTTTACTTTTTTAATTTTTATTTTTAATTTAAATTCAATTAATTAACTTACAAGGAATTAACAGTTTCAGAGGTAGAGGTCAGTGACTCATCAGTCTCATATAATACCCAGTGCTCATTACATCCCATGCCCTCCTTAATGTCCATTACCCAGTTACCCTGTCCCTCCACCCCCAGCTCTCTAGCAACCCTCAGTTTGTTTCCTAGGATTAAGAGTCTCTTATGGTTTGTCTCCATCTCTGATTTCATCTTGTTTTATTTTTTTTCCTACTTTTTACTTCTTTTACCTTAAATATCCATCCTTCCCTCTCCCCATTCCCACGAACCTTCCCCTTCCGACCTAATTAATTTTCACCTTCCTTCCAGAACGTGGTGCAGACACCTTCTATGGCACCTCAGCCCACACATGGCATGATGTCCCTTACCCTATTCACATGTCAGGCTACTGTCACAAATCACCACCTCATGGCTTAGAGCAACATGAGTTTATCATTTCACAGTTCTGTCAGTTAGTTTCTGAAACAGCGCTCACTGGACTGAAATCAAGTTGTCAGCAGGGCTGTGTTCCTTTCTGGAGGCTCTAGAGAGTTCTTTCTCCTTGTCATTTCCAGCTTCTGGCCTGAGGTCACCCATATTCCTTGGCTCCTGACTCCTTCCACCTTCACTTTTAAAGAGGCATGGAACAACCAAGCCCACTCAGATGAACCAAGATAGTCTCCCCACCTTTGGAAGACATTCTGCCACTGCAGCCCATCTCCAATCATGAGCGAAAGGGACTATCTGGTTGTCTGTTTGAAGTTTCTGAATCATCAGTGCACCTGGTACCCCCAGGGCCTACACACAGTAGCAACTCAAGTATGTACTGAATAAACTAATAAAAAAAAAATCCTTTCTGCAATATTTTAAGAACAAAGTGAGGTATACATACATAAATGTTTCAAGATATCGTAAATACTCAACAAATGATATTTTCCCTAATCTTCTACATGAATTGAGTGAAATATTGGGAAATTAATTTTGCCTACATCATGCAAATGTGCAGTTTAGTAATAAAGGTCTTGGAGAATTTTTTCAAGTTCACATATATCTGGGTGTCAGATTTTTTTAAATCATGAATGTTATCAATTATTAAAAATAATGAATATATCAGAAACTAAACTCTATTTACACCAGTCCAAACTGTCTTCATATTATTATAATATACATTTTAAAACCTTATAATCATCATGTACATTCATTTATAGTCTGATTTTTTAACTATAATTTCATACAGAATTTCAAATAGAATATAGCTCAAAGGTAACATACCACACATGCTAGTCCTCTTAAAACTAGATCCATTGCTAGAATATGGTATATTGGACACTACAAGACTCTTTTATCCATTTTCAAGGAATTTCCCATGATTTATTATACAACCATAAGGCCAAAAATAATTGTAAAATGAGAGGTTCAGGAATGAGTATGCACACTTTACTGCACAGGCTAATAAATTACCTTTAAGCCATGTGCACATTGCTCTCAGAAGAAAATGACCTAATTCTACCACCTCTGCCATTTACTGGTTCTGTGGCTTGGGATAAATCACTTCAAATCTCCCATTTTTTTTTTTCATCCTTAAACTAAGTTGCTTGGACTAGAGGAGTAAAGGATCCATTTCAGAGTCTCCAGGGGTCCTTTCAAAACCACTTAATCCATCACCAAGATTACAAAACCTGCTCCACTCTCCACTCCCACCTCCATCCCTCACTTCAAATCAAGAATCCCTCACTGTCATCAAGAATCACTGCATGGTGGGGTGCCTGGGTGGCTCAGTGGGTTAAGCCTCTGCCTTCGGCTCAGGTCATGATCTCAGGGTCCTGGGATCGAGCCCCTCATCGGGCTCTCTGCTCAGCGGGGAGCCTGCTTCCCCCTCTCTCCCTGCCTGCCTCTCTGTCCACTTGTGATCTCTCTGTCAAATAAATAAATAAATAAAATGTTTAAAAAAAAAGAATCACTGCATGTCAATAAGATGTTAATGATGGGGAGAGATGAGGGCAGGGCAGGCAGCAAGAAGGGTGGGAAGTACTCGTGTGCCAGTTCCCAAGATCACATCTGGCACTGAACTCCCATTTGTCTACGATTCTCAGGGAAGACTTTATATCTGGCAGTTCAGGTTGCTATATCTCAAGATCAGAAAAGCCAGAGGACGTTCTGAGAAATATCATAGGAGAAAACACGGGTAGGAGCGCTGTTACGGGAGGCGGGGAGAGGGATATCAAGTTTAGGGAATTGTGGCTACTAGACAAAGGCAGAGATTTCTTTTAAAATCCTTTTTAACCTATAAATCATAAAGAATAAGGATAGGCAGAAAGCCAAAAAGATAACAATATTTGAAGTTTAGAAGGGTAACTTTAGCAGAAACAAGAATTTTTCTTGAAGAAACAAAAGTAACGGACTATAGAATTCTTTGGGACAAGAAATGGGTGCACACTGAAAATGTAAATAGCTTCTCATGAAAGATTTGAGGAATCCATGGGTGACAGATTTATAATAGTTTATCTTAAAGGGAACTGGGATTTTTTAAACATAAACGCTCAGCTTTTTAAGAGATTTCTGCTGTAAAAGCAGCTGATATTCTACAAAATAGCTTATAGTTATCTTGTAGCACAACAAAACGTGGCCACCCACACCTAAGTGACTTTTTTAATAGTATTTTAAAGATGTTATATAATACTTGATATTTTAAGCAACAAAATACATTGTTAATCCAGTGCACATGTGCTTATTATAATTGGTCAATAGAGTAAATGCAACCAGGTATCTTTTTTTTTTTTTTAAGATTTTATTTATTTATTTGAGAAAGAGAGAAAAAGAGACAGAGTGTGAGAGAACACAAGAGGTGGAAAGGGAGAAGTAGACTCTCTGATGAGCAGGGAGCCCAATGTGGGACTCGATCCCAGGACCCTGAGATCATGACCTAAGCTGAAGGCAGACGCTTAACCAACTGAGCCACCAAGGCACCCCTCTTTTTTTTTCTATTTTAATGGAAAAGAATACCTTCAGAAACCCACAGATACGTGTTGCTAAATTTTGGTATACTTAAAAGGTGATCTTTACAGTTACATGAGATTTAAATATATTTATCTCTTTTGAGAGGAGAATACTGGCATCAGAAGTTTGAGTGGCATGTAGAACACTCACAATGAAATAATTCTTTAAGCTTTTCAATGGATGTTTTCACAAGGTAATTTGTCGGTAAATAAAATAACATTCAGCTAAAAAATATATTAAAGCACACTTTGGGGAAATGCAGTTGTTTTGATGAAGAATTAGTACCTGCAAATACACCCCACAATCTGTGGTCTTCTGGGGGACCCAGAGATTGGGTCATCGTGATCAAGCACTTAAATATTCACTCCAGGGGATTTAAGGAGACTGTTCTAGGCTGCCATTGCCACACCAATTGGGAAGCTCAAGAAAGAAGCCCCCACCGGCCCCACACCCACTCCATGATGCCTGCCCCTGACCTTGTATAACCCAAAGGAGCAGCTCTCCCTAGAGCTGACAGCAAATATGTAAGACCACAGAACTATTTCCATGACAGAATACACATCACCACATCCTATTTCCCTTTTAGCTAAATCACTACCAAATATCCCGTGTTTCCCGGCCACCCAATATAGGGCTGTAACCAATACAACTCCGCACCTTCCCCAATCTGCTCCACTTCACCCCCCAAACCCTTCTTCTGTTATGTCCAGAACTCTATTCTATGATCAGGAGATCACAGATCAACTCCTTCACCTTATCTTAAGTGAAATTGGTTTCCTTAGGACCATCAGTTCCCCTTGAAAACTTTCAAGAATGCTTTTTTCTTTTTCCTCACAGATCCTATAAGCCCCAGGTAGTCATTGGAATAAGGGTCCTCTTCTTTGCTTTTTCACTGCTATTTTCCGGCCATTGTCCTCCCATCTTCCAGGCAAAATCCTACTCTTTCAGAGCACCAAATATTTATCCATTACATTCATATACTGACCTCCAGGCCCATGGTCACTGCGTGATGGTTCTAACAGTTGCTCGCTACCTCGAAAGTGAAGTAGTGTCTGTAAGTCAACACAAGATCCGCCTGTCAAGCCACAGTGAGGGACTGCAGCACCCAGCGGAAGGGACATCTGAGACCCGATCATGGACCAGGAGCCATCTCTGGGTCCACTCCTTTACAACCCCTTCCTCTCCCCTGCCCCGGATCTTCCATCTGCATTCTTTCTACTTGCCTCTGAGTCGATGAGCATCGCTACACATTTATTATTATAAACCACAAACAGGCAGTCATCACTGCCCAGCAAAATTCAAGTTCCCCTAGGAGCTCTGTGCCCTGTCTACCAGGATTCTGATGTTACCTGTGATCCTATTCAAACTGGCCTCAGCCCCACATCCAGCCTCACTCACAGCATATCCCTGCATCATAAAGAGAGCAGACTCATTGCAGAGAATCGTTCGTCTTTCCCACCACATAGTGATTAATAATGTATAAGATATTCCTTATAACACAAAATTACATTGTCTCATTTCCTTTACAATATCTCAACATAGTTAACTAGGTTGTGTATACGTGCACACTAACATATACATATACATAGGCACTCTGGGGCTGACCAACACTTCAGACCCAAATCAGGCATTCACACTTCAAAAGTTACTACAAACACTTTTCAACTTTCAATACATCTCAGTTTACACTAAAAAATATGTTACCTGGCATTAAGAGATACAAGGGGGAAAACGTTGCACAGATGGAGAGAGCAGGGGTCAATGTACATCAGTTAGTTAAAAATGTTAGAGACGGGGGCGCCTGGGTGGCTCAGTGGGTTAAGCCGCTGCCTTCAGCTCAGGTCATGATCTCAGGGTCCTGGGATCGAGTCCCGCATCGGGCTCTCTGCTCGTGCCTTGCACAGTGAAGTTACCAGCCATCTGGAGTGTCTGGAACTCTGAGGTATCTCAGGAGGAGGGCACTCCAGAGTTAAAACTAGGAAAGTCCCAACCTTGAATAAGGTCAACCTAAGTGACCTTGTTGTCAGTCCTTAGCCTGTCTAAATCTTGCCAATAATTCTCCCAACTTATCTCTGACCTTCTAAGTTACAATTATTTAAGTTCATGGGCATCCCAGTCTTTGGGAAAGACATCCTCCAATACAAATGAATAAATTCATTGTGGTTTATACAGCCATTTTTTGTGAATTCTGACATTATCTGTGTCCATCTTTAAGGATACTAATAAAGCCTTGGAGTCAGTTCTGCCACAAGGATATTGTCAGAATCACAAAGAGCCAAAAAGCCTGTTACAAGTCAGATGACTAGCCTTTACCTAGAGGCCCTTTCTGCAACTTTCTCGGCAAACAAAAATAGCAAGTTAAACTCTGGGATGACTGGATCGGCATTTCTTAAACTGGTGTCTGTAACAAAAACTGGCTCAGGGGAAAAAAAAAATGTTTGAAAAACACTGAGATGAGCAAGTTCAGTATAATTCTTTCTGCAAGAGTTTTCATAGCCTTGAATATATAACATGCATTACAGGGCCACCAAAGGAGGGCATAATTTGCAGAATTTTCCAAACTAACTGGCCTACAGAAACCACTTTCTCAGTACCCATTTTAATATCTCCCACTCAAGGTTTGAAAGATACCCAGTTTGGATTAACAAAAGCGGGAAATATTTTAGCTCATCAAAGTATTTCCAGAAATGTAATTTCTGACTCTGTGTTTATTTTCATAAACAATTATACAGATTCCAAAACTGTTCTGTATCTTAGTATATGATTCAAATGTTGATTCACAAGCGGGTTCTATCTTTGAAGAAAAAACAGACTACTTCTCCTTTTTCACTTTGACATACTCCCAAACTAGCAAACAGGCGGACAATGAAGATGATAAAAAAGATCAAAGTCACCATTTTCCTCCTCCTCAGAGGGGTTTGTCCATGACTTGAAGGCAGCAACACACCCTTGTACAAGTGAGGAATCACAGGTCGGGAGTCAATGGGTTGCCTGTCAAAATAATCCAAATGACTTAAGCTTCACTAAATTTTAAAAGTTCATATTGACACTTAAACCTCAAAAAAGAATTCCAGAATGAAACATCAAGAATGGTAAGAGAATAAGACTTGAGGAAAATGTGCATTGCAGGTTGGAAGACAGTGTCTAACTCCGAGAGAGGACCTAAATCAAGCAGGATCAAAATCAGAGATCCATTCCAAGGTGGGATTCCAAGGTGCCTTGCACAGTGAAGTTACCAGCCATCTGGAGTGTCTGGAACTCTGAGGTATCTCAGGAGGAGGGCACTCCAGAGTTAAAACTAGGAAAGTCCCAACCTTGAATAAGGTCAACCTAAGTGACCTTGTTGTCAGTCCTTAGCCTGTCTAAATCTTGCCAATAATTCTCCTAACTTATCTCTGACCTTGTAAGTTACATGTATTTAAGTTCAAGGGCATCCCAGTCTTTGCGAGACATCCTCCAATAAATGTCTGTAACAATTTGCAGCAATGCTACTTTGACCCACTAAAAATACAAGCTTTAGCCTCTGATCGATTTGGAGGAATCTGAAGAACATTTTTAATATAATACAAGGCATTCAAACAAACTCAAAAACACAAATTTATTGGAATGAGAAAATCCAAAACTAGTAAAAATATTGAAAATGTCAGTACATTGTGTGGTACTTAAACTGAGCATTAGCTAATTTTAATGACTGCTTTCTCCTACAATACTGCCAGCAATATTGCCAGCAACAGATGTTGTTACTAAAAATGCTAATTATTATATGCCCTAGACACCATCTAGCTCACTCTTGCTCTGTCTCTCCCTCTTTTTTGGTTTGTATTAACAATTACATCTGTGCATGTACAAATGGCATATGATTTGAAGTGTGTTCTGTGTAGGATGATGTCATCACATTAAAATAGCAAAGAGATCAGTTATTTTATTTCCCAATGTTGAACACTGTTTTATAAATAATACTGAATGAAACTAAGTTCATCTATGGTCTCTGACCATTGCCACATTTCAGGTTGAGAAGGTACAATCAGAATTTATTTCTATTAGGCTCAAACAATCAAATACCCTCAATGACAATGTTAAGACATGAAAAAAAAGTCTCAAAATATATTCCATGTTAGCTTTCCAAGAAAGAAACATTGCAGTGTGAACTTAAATACTACTAAAACAGGAATATAACTTGAAAATTATATTTTTAGCAACTCACAAAGGCAAACATTTACAAAGAAGAAAAAAGGGAGATCCAAAATGAAAATAAAAAACTGTCTGAAACCATCAAACTAATTTCTTCTGCTTAACGTCTAGATATCCTCAATATCAGGAACCTTATCTTAAACCTTCATCTATATTAATGAAATCTGAAAATGAAGATTTCTTACTTCACTCTTAGTACAAAGTTTAGGAATTAGATATAAAAGATGGAAGGCAAAAACTGGTGCCCACACTACAGTGAAAGAATTCGGAGGTTAGGTACAAGAAACATGGGACTGTAGCCTTTTAAAGTAGAGGAGATACGATAAATAGAATATTGATTCATTTCTAAGTAATTTTCTACAAGTAATTGACAGGTTATCTCTTGCCAAACTGATGATAAGACAAAAGCTGTTCGGTGGTAATAAAAGAAGAATGGAACACACTACAGTTTAATAATGAAGCTGCAAGGGAAGTTCTATTATCAATGCCCTGCCTAGCAAATGGGTATTCTATCCTAACTCACTTCATCAAATATTTCTGATTATGTGCTATGTGCCACTGTTGGATACCAAGGCTGTGATTTTCCACGTACGGCAAACTTCTTTGACAGATGTGCTATAGAATCTTGATGCATGGAAAATCCATTTTTGTTACAAAGTTTATACTTTGCTGATTTGAATATAACTGTCAGAAATAAATGATGGCTTGAGTAAGTCCTGAGTTGGTATAAAGGCAATACAGTCAGTTCTGAGAACCAAAAGGTAATGTCAAGCCAATGTCAAAGTGAAATTTTGTGTTCTCTGGGAACTTGGAAAAAACCTTTTTCATGGTGGTAGAATTTTGCTTAACAGCAAAAGAGCTGAGAGGAGGCAAGGCTGACTATGATGAGCGGGTCCTTCCATAAACATTACAAGAGGCCAGGCTTAGAAAAAAATACTTGCATACTTGAGTGATTCTGGTTTTTTGCAGAGATAGATGGAATTCATATTCTGAAATCATTTAATTCAAACGTATTTTACATATTTAAATTTTAATGAGAATATGAATACTGAGATACTATTGCTATGTCATGAGTGGACTAGACCTTTTCAGAATTAATTGAAAATATAAAAGTGAATTCTCCAGAAAATATCAATTACTCAAATAATGCTGAGACTATCCATGTGACTTCTGTTATTCTATGAACTAACAAATCTGTGAATTGGCATTTTTTATAAATCATTGTTATGTTTGATTTTTTTCTCATATGATGTTAAAATTTTTTGTGGTAGAGACTCAGATTTGTAGTTGTGCTCTCCAGTACTTTGGAAAGTACTTCATAACTTCAGTGACAGAATTGCTTCCCAAGTAAATTGAATTCCCTAACATCAAATAGATGTAGATCAGGTGCTTAAACATCAGAGGTATACTAGTTCAAAGGAAATCAAAATTTTGTCACAAAGGCCAGTAAGAAAAAAATTCTTACAAGTAATCAGTGATGCAGTATAAAACTATCAAATTGACAAAAAATTTAAAATTATAAAATTCAAGACTAATAAGGGTATGGTAGGACGAATATCCTCACACACTATTAAAGTATACTTGGGAACAGCCTTTTTGGAAAGCCACCTGGCAGTGTATAACCTTTGATCCAGCAAAGCCACTTATAGGAACTCATCCTAACAAAAAATAACAATCAATTACAGTCAGAGATTTAGACAAAAAGAATCCTTTGCAGCATTAGAAGGTCAAAATTAGAAAAAAGTTATTTGTCCAGTTCACAAAATACAATGGGATACGTAACACTGCCATAAAAAAAAAAATGTTTTTTAAAATAAAGAAATATAAAAATGTGTATAGAATACTGTTATGAGGAGTAAAACACCAATACCCTTAAAGGCAAAAAGTATTATATGAAACATGATTCCAGATTTGTATGAATATGCTTCACACCAATATCTCTACACAAAGAAAGGAAGAGTGACATAAAATAGGAAAAGACGTTAATAATATTCCCTTCTGAGTTGCAGAATTAATGGTTAAGTTTTGTTTTCTTCTTCTTCTTCTGCATTTTACAAAAGGAACACTTCCTTTTTAATATATCTGAGAGTAAAAAATGTAAATGCTATTTTTAAAACTAATGAAATCTGCTTTAATTTGCCAAACAAAATTAAAAGTGATTTACTACACATGCATATGGAAGACTTGTCGTTATATTTCCTTCACAGTATTAATTAATAGATTTTTGTAAAAAACATTTTTTTATACCAACTTTAAGGTAAAACTGCAAAGCTTGGCAAAGGTCACAGACCTACCCATTTCATTCAATACAGTAGAAAGCATGTCCAGAAAGTCAATCTCTCAGTCCCTCTGCAGGGCACCCTCTGCTGCCTCATGCTGCTTCACAAGTAACTTAATTCCTTGTTTATCTTCCCAAAAGATTTTCTTCAATGTAAAATGATATCACGGAGAACTATTTAAATGAATCCCTTTCCTCAATTCCTTCCAGCCTAATCAATCACCCCATTTCCTGAGCATGCACTTGTCCTTAACATGTATATAATCAAGAAATGGGGAGAAGTGCTCCTCGTCTTCCCATTCTGGCTTTTATTAAAGGAAACATTCTATTGCTCTCCATGGTGCTTTAATCCTTAAATGAGGTTTTTCTGAGACTGCAATAAATATTTGCTAATTTTGATTTAATTTAAAGAGCAGGGAGGTTAATCAAGAGCAATTAATCAGGAGCACAAATTACATTATAAATAAATAAATACGTTTTGAAATCTCCCAGCCACTCCTTCAGTTATTTATGGTCTCATTCCAATTCAATCCAAATATGCCATTCCAATTTATTCTTGGAAAACAGCATAAAATGTATTCCATACAATTTTCAGCAAATAAGGAACAACTCCAGGTTCCAAATAGTATGGGTTCTATCATTCTTTCACCAGATGAGAAATTTTGGTTAATTTGGCCATGTGAAAGTGTTCTGTATATATATGTACGTCTTGAGACAGAAAGGTATAAGAGACAGAAAGCTTAAAAATAACAGCATGAGTCCTGAAAGAGGCATACCATGTGCGATTAAGTCAAATTACTATAAAGCAGCAGCTTTACACAGTGACTCAGAAGAAATGAGAAAAGCAAAACAAAAAGATGATACTGTGAATGGCCTTTGTAGTAATGTATTATGAGTAGATTGTTTCTTTGGCACAGTCGATGTGTCCCTCCAAAACAGAAGTAAGGACAGTCCCAGGGTTTAAGGAGTTTAGGGATTGTGTCTTGATAAATTTCCACCAACCTGGACAAACAAGAAAGATGAAGACGTTCTGTCAAGCATCCCTCAGCCTGATGGCACAAAAGTTATCAGCTCCAAACAGGACTTGGAAAGTCACGTTGAGTAGGGGTACGAACCAAACTTCCCTATTAGATTAAATTTCAAACACTGAGTGCTTTCACAAAGACAATTTTCTTTCTAATCTCCACAAGAATGATTAAACGATGCTAAACAACAGTGTCAACACTACACATTTCATGCTTTGGGAAGTCGTGTCCTTGTAGTAGGCACGTGCAGCTTTTGTAAAGGAAAAATGAGAATTTTAAAATGACTTGTTCCACTTTAAATGAGCTAAAAGAATGAAAACCTACAGACTTGGTAAATAGTACCAGGAAGTCAAGACACTTTTAAACTATTTTGTTGTATTGGTCCTACTCCTAAGGTTTGAAAATGGGAGGAATATACATAGAAGGCAACTGAAATTTTTTCATGAGTCTCCATAGTTAAGTTTGCAGAGCTCCAAGTTAAGTTTGCAAAGCTCCAAGTAATCTCTCCAACCTTTACCACTGTCAAGTTGCTGCTACTTTTGAGGCACTTATCATGAAAATATTCAAGGATCCAGAATAGTTGAAAGACAGCAAAGTAAGCACTGCTGTACCGACAACCAACTTTAACAACTGGAAGAGGTTACAGTGTGTGTTCCATCTAAAAAGGCATGTTTTATTCACTTATTTTCAGGACCCATCTCCAAGTAAATCATTTATACCAACTATGTGATTCAGTTGGTGTCAATAACCTATCTCAGAAACCTACAAAATACATTTTTAATCATACAGTCCCATGAAATCCCAAAAACAGAATATATCCTTGTCAAAGAAATTCAACCATTGCCACTCACCATCAATAGGTCCTAAGACAGATCAATGAACCCCTCTAAGCCTCTGTCTTCTCATCTTTAAAACATGAAGAAAATAAGCTTGAAAATATCCAAAGTCATCAGTGGTTATTAAGTTTTATTATTTCAGTACCCGCCAGAACACTATGCTCTCCACCTTGTTCAATCAACATATTAAATTCAGAGACACTGTAAGACATAGAAAAGGTACAAGACACCTAGCCAGAAGCAGCCCTCTACCCCAGCTCTCTGTGGTATGGGCACATTTGGAGAAATCACTTCAGCTTTTCAAGTAAGGATGACATTTGGCACAATTAAATTATTGAATTATTTAATTGTCATAAAGTACTGATTCTCAACCACACGACACTTCCTAGATTTTGGTTTACATTATCATTTCTTGAGTCTTTCACTAGCTTCTCTCAAGCTTCGCTGCTCAGCTTTTAGAAATAAGCCTAATAGGTCATTAGACTTCCATTAGACACAATTACTTCAAAAAGAGCAAATGTTTCCCCTTCTTTACCACCACACTATGTAAGGATCTTCCATAATGACAGGCTATGTAATGAAGCAATCTAGGATTTGCTTCAAGAATTAATGCAAAACAGCACTCAGTCATTATAGTCATTAATCCAGGTTATTCAGTGCTTATCAAAAGCTCACTCTCAAAATACAGGTTATGCAAAATCATCTGAGAATTACCAGAATATTCCATTATTATTGAAATTCAAAAAAAGACCTTCCTTAAGCCTTCCCAAGTTTTATATGTGCCCACCAGCCTCTGAGACAAATAATGTATAGGTTATAAAAATTATGACTGCCCTGATTTGGGATTGCATAAAAATTTCAGAATCTTTCTTTTGACTACTTACTGCTGCCTTGAGGGCCATTGGTCCTTCTTGGAAGACATGGTCCCTTTCATGTAGCCTCAGTGTGAATCTAAGTTGTTTGGAAATAGTATGATTTTTCTGGCAGAGAATACACCTTAATGTGGAAGCTGGTTTGATGCAGTAGGAAAGGAGAAAAATGAAAAGACCCTGCACTGCAAAGACTTGGGTAGCTGGGAGTCAACATTCTGCCACCTGAGTTGAGACAAGTGGAAGCTCTTAGTACGTTCTTTCACTGTTTCAAAAATTATTTCATCAGGGGGCCAAGGTAAAAGCACACTTGAGTAAATATCACCATTGTTTTTGTTGGTTGATTGGCTGGTTTAAAGAAAAAGAAATTACAGAAAATTTAGTATTTTAATTTTACTAATATGCTAGCCCTTGTAGCAAATTCACAAACTTTAACTTAGCATTCCTATAACATCTTTCTAAAGTAACCAGAATGCGTATTATTCCCACCATCTGTATGAAGAAACTGAGGACTGATACATTACTTGAATATTACAAAAGATCAAACAGCAAGCAGGGTCATCCAACCTAGGGCTTTGGATTTCAAATTCAACATTTTCCCAATACACTTCATTTTTACAGTACTGTAAATAATTAATATGAAAAATAAATACCATATTTTATGGTGCTAAAGGTTTACAAACCATTTAACAAAAGCTATCCTTTTATTGATAATTAAAACTCCAAAATTATCAAATTCTGTAAGATGAAGTAGTAAATGTATCACAGCAAATTGTATTATTTTTCCAGTCCTTTTACCTAATACTTACGGTTTCAAACTCTTATTCTCAATCTCATGTTAAAAACAAGAAAAAAAAAAACAGAAAATGGATCAGTGGTTGCCTAGGGCTAGGAGAGTAGAGTGGAGAAAAATGGGAAGCAACTGCCCATGGATCCTTTGGGGAGGGGATATGTTCTAAAATTTTAATTGTGGTAATAGTTGCACAACTTATGAACATGCTAAAAAAAAAAACACACTGAACTGTACACTTCAAAAGAGTGCATTGTATTATACATTAATTATATTTCAATAAAACTCTTTAAAAAGAATAATATGGAGTCCAAATACAGCATCTCTACTATATTATAACAACATTGTAAATCTCAGAAAAAAAAAAGAAATTTGGGTTATTTATTCAACATTTGCAAATACTTCTAAAACAGATATGACCCCAAATTCAAGAAACTGATGATTCAGAAGGAGAAACATGGAAATAAACATCAAATTATAATATTAGGCAAAGTTAAATACACATTCTATTTAAATAAGCACACATAAAATGTAATGGACACTAGAGTAATCTCCTGGAAACTTAAATATATAGCCAAGAATCACTTGGCTGTGTGATCTTGGGCAGCATAAAATAATACAGCAAAGCACATTAAGGGCAAAGCTCCATATAAATGTTAAGGCTTTGTTTCCTCATATATAATAATGAGGAAACTGGTCAAACAGTTTCAATTTTCATTAACTTTAAGCTTCCATTAATCTATAATTAACAGTGGATAGACTGACTTCCACTGTGAATTATCTTTTAATTTTGCTTGGTATCATTCTCTCATCAACTGAGTTACAATTAAAAGTACAACTGTTTTTGTCACTCTCATACCAAAATGACTCATGTCCAAAGGAAGGTTGTTCCATTTAAAGGAGACATTTGGAAGAGCTATGTTCTTATTTCAAAGACATGATATTGTGCAATTTTTCATTTTATAGTTCCCTTTTGGAAATGCCCTTCATGTCTGAATAGCGCCAATACTCACAAATATTTTTCCTTTAAAACTGGACTCAGTTTTGGAAACAATCAAAAGTCAATCTGGCATACATAGCTGGCCACCAAAAGAATAATTTTTTTATGGAGATGAGAATGTTAATGAGTGAGTTTCATAGCCATTTCTGATAAACAAGTATCCCATGTTTTCTAACTACGATGACACACTTTTGTGCCTTGTGTGTTTGCTCATTCACATGTCTATTCTCAGAATTCTCTACTCTATTAAACTCAACCTACTCCTCGAGAGCCCTATGAGATACTACATTTTCTCTAAATACTTCCCTGACATTTTCAAATCAGAGTTTACTTTTTTTCCTTCTGTGGTCAAAAACTGTTAGCTTTACTACACAGTCTTTGTCCCATCCTGTTTTAGACATCACAGTGTTTGGGTTCTCAGCCCAGTATCTGGAACTCAGACACTCCTGGAATGGATTAGTTGGTCCCACCCTTGGGTAAATCAGTTAACCTCGCTAGATTTTAGTTTACATTCTACAACATGGCTATGTTTTCCATCTAACGATTTCATAAAATACTTTCTAACTGATATCGCCTGTTTTCCGGGAGGGTGCAGGAAATTAGGCACTCAAGCCAATGGACATAAAAATGGGTATAACACCTCACAAGAGCGAAATTCGGCAATATATAAACTGAAGCCATCAAATGTTAATTTGGTCCAGTTATTCTATTCCAAAAACATATCCTGGAAATAATCAGGATGTACTCAATGATGTATAACAACATCCATCGTGGAATTATTTATCATGAGAACACTGGTAATAACCTAGTTATCTAACCAGAGTTGATGGCTTCAGTAAATTATTCTACAGTCATTCAATACAATTATATTTAACACTATGAAAAAAAAATCACAACATAAGAAATGTTTAATGACATGGAAAAACATTCATGATATATAAAGTTAGTAAGAAAGTTTATTAAAAAAAAAAAAAAACAGAAACAAAAAAACCAAGCCCTAATCACAGACAAACTTCCCTTATGTCCATATTGCAACCATGTGGGCTTAAGGGATTCCGGCCCCCTGGCCGCTCACACTGGGTAGGTGCACACACACCTTGGCCTTTTAAAATGCTGAACCTGGAGTACATACAGTGTCAGATACTGTTTTCAAGCAAAAAGTTTTCTCTCCTTTCATGTCTTTAAACTCTTGCAAAGTATGCCCTGAAAAAAGGTAAAACTAAACTCGTTCTATATCATTTTTGAGTCAAATGTCAAGAGCTTTCCGTAAAAGGCTATAATTAATAGTATACCTGTACCAACAACAATAATTCCCATGTTTTGAGAGTGAACTGAGACTCAAAACTGATGACATAAAAACCCATAATTCTTAAACATGATAGGATACATTATGAGGCTCAGCAATTTCTTCCCATTCTCTTCTAAGCAAACATACTTGATTTTTCCTCCAGTGTCAGTCATAGTAAAGATTACTTTTTTGCTCTGTTCAGTTTCTGGCAATGGAACGGGACTTCTTCCAAATGTGATGTTTGATGTGAATTAAGTTTCCATCAGTTTCACTGTGGGTCATCTAGATTTTCAAGTGCCATCTGGAAGCCTAATCAATAATCTAGAGGACCCCCCCCCACCAAATTGAGGAATACTCATCCTACAAGAGTTTCTGTCATAAGCTCAGTGGTCAAGGGAAACTTTTCTTTGCACTACCTCAAGCTGAATCTTCAGAACAAGTTACTTGAATTTCTATATTGTACGTCGAAAATGCAATACTGTACTTCATGCTTATGCTGCTTACCATGTACTTCAGCATATGATAGCCATTTAATACATGATTTTGAGTTGAATTGCAAAAACAAAAACAAACAAAAAACAATGACAAAAAAAACCCCACAAATTTCCTATTAGAAAGGACCCAGTCTAGAAAATTAGTTGACTATTTTCAGCTTATATTTTTAAGGAGCTATTATGTACTTTTAAATATAATGATAAAAAAAACTATATTTGAGGCTAGAGAATTAGTTTCCGTGAATACATAATTCAATACTTGTGTATTGAGACTCAAACCAAATTATGAATCAAAACCCAGAACCAACTATATTAATTTGCATTAAAATGAACCAATCCATCTTTTTTATAAAACTGCAAAATAAGCCTATTAAAAGAGTACCCACTATATAAGTTTAAACTAGAATGAAATCTTTGTTCTCTTAGAATTCAAATACCAAAGAACTTTTGAAAAGAACATATTCCATTAGGCTTAAACTTCTAGGAGAAAACAAGTACATTTCCATCCTACAAAACTAGCAGCAATAAAATGTCCCTTATAGATGATCTGCCTCCTCATCTGTAAAATGAAATAGTTGAATCAGAGAATTTCCAACATCTCCTCATGTCTTAAAGGATACTGGAGGCTAAATTTCTTTAGAAAATGAGATGTACAGCAAGAGAATGTAGAATAAAACTATATCTACTACCTAGTTAATGTGATTTCGCTTTCTATGGTGCATGGCTCATTTTAGTCCAGCACCCCTAAAAATCTGAAACTTAGCCCAGATATCCCTAAAACTATCTGAAATTAAGTGTAAGGAGACACAAGATTCAAACAACCTACATTTAGTTCAGATTGTGCCACATATTAGCTAAGCAATTATGTTTGCTTTTTTTTTTTTTTTTTTTGAGAGAGAGAGAGAGGGAGCATGAGCAGGGGGAGGGGCAGAGAGAGAGGGAGAAACAGACACTCCACTGAGCGTGGAGCCCAACATGGGATGGATCCTAGGATCCTGAGATCGTGACCTGAGCCCAAGTCAGACACTTAACCGACTGAGCCACCCAGGGACCCCAGCCAAGCAATTATCGACATGCTCCCTAACCTGTCAATGTACCAATCCTGTTTCTCCATTTGTTAATGGGAAAGATGATGATCTCTTTCCTACCTATCTCTTAAGGATCAGTAATAATATAATTACTAATTAACACCATATGTATTAATGATGAAATATGTTAAAACACTGTAAACTCTAAAACACTCTAAAAATGAAAGGAAGTTACATCAGTAGTAACAAGACTTTTTATTCATGAAAGCCTACAGTTACTTTATTGCTGTATTTGACAATTTTTCTTTCAATTTTCTTAAAGCTAAAGTAAAATAGTCTATTGTGAAAACAGTACAATGCCCCTCTTCCATCTGACGTTTTTCCAAAATTCTTCCTTAAGCTTTATCAAGCTATACTCTCATATCAGTCTGCTATTTATTAAGCATTAAAAGGCTCTGTCTGCTTTTATAAGTGAGCTTTGCTATAAATTAATCTTCTACAATTCCACATAACTTAACAAACTAGAAGAAAAATGAAAAGAAACTGTCTCATGCACTTTATGCTTTCCAATTTCAATTATTTGGACTCATTTACCTTGCCCAGAAATGAATAAACTTTGTGAAACTGAGAAACCTACCACAGCTTGAAATTTTCTATATTCTTTTATCTCTATGGTAAGAGTTCTACTAATTGCTTATTTTAGAGAGCTAAAAATAAACGACCAAATATATCAAGAGAAGCTGGCAGTGCTCACAGTTCCTAGTAAGAGGGAGTGGATCATTCTGTACATTTAAAATCCAGCAGTACATTCAGCTTGGAAATTTCCCCTTGAAATTTAATAAACTTTACCCCTAGGTAAACACAGATCATCAACATTTTAGTCACAATTATCAAATGCTACTCTAAAAACAAAGGAGAATTTTTATCCGTATCCATAATGCTACTCCAATTCTGTCCAACTGACTTCTCCCTGATTTGTAGATCACAGATCCAGACTTATGCAAATAATGGTATCTTGACTATCAAGGAACTATTTAAAATGCAATCTTGTAGAATGGTTTTAATTACTTTTAGTTAACTGTCAAAGCATATCTAATTATACTACACCTAGCCAAAAGTCACTGATAGCAAGAGTTTCCTGATTTAAAAAATGTTAGTTAGATAACCAGATTCTAAAATGATTGTGGAGGGCACGTGTTGCGATGAGCACTGGGTATTATATGCAACTGATGAATCGTTGAACACTACATCAAAAACTTGGGAGAGAAAGAGAAGTAGTCTGCCCAGGGTCCACAGAGTTGTGAGGCAACGTGCCTAATGCCATCAATGGTGACTTGTTAAAGGTATGCAAATCCTTCCATGTATGGCATTTTCCTCCATTATGCCTCACCCTTCACAAATTTTCTGAGGTAACCAAACTGAAAATTTCTTGTAAAACCAAGAAGAGCCAATGCTCATATGATCAACAGGAGTTCTACCTCCAGGCAGAGACCATGACTCCAGCCTTCTATGGGTCAGATGGTCATGTGTACGATTTGATTATGGAGACTGAGAGCTGACCTGACAAGACTTACAATTTGACATTCAGATCACAACTAAGTAAAGCACTGTCACCCTAAAACACGTGAAGATTTGATTACCCATGGGTAGTACTTTTCCATGGGGGCGGAAAAGGTAGGGAAATGTTGGGGAATAAAGGTAGGGAAATGTTTGGAAATAAAATACAAAGTTTAGGGGCACCTGGGTGGCTCAGTCATTAAGCATCTGCCTTCAGCTCAGGTCATGATCCTTGGGTCCTGCCCCAGGGAGCCTGCTTCTCCCTCTCCCACTCCCCCTGCTTGTGTTCCTTCTTTTGCTGTGTGTGTGTCTCTCTCTCTGTGAAATACATAAATAAAATCTTTAAAAACAAACAAAAAAACAAAGCTTAACTATGTGGGGTTGAAAATATATCATTCCATTCCACACCTTCTTAAAAACACATACTCAATCATAACTCCTCTAAATAAAGGGAACCCACACATGCAGATGAAAAATGGTGTGTGGATTTACTTTGTCAATGAATCTGAAACTCTGTTCAGACACCATGTACCTCTGTGGCCATACATCCTTCCACATAGCTCCATGTTGTCTACACGTAAACACACACACACACACAGCAAGACTTCCGTAGACATCACTAGTCAATCCAAGTTTGCGGGGCAAGATCTCAAGATCTTCTGGTCTCTATTCTTCAAGAGTACTCATCAATAGCTGCTCTGATACCACAGAAGACATGGTTTTTCAGGGATACTTCAAGATCAGCACCATCAGGAAAGCCACAATTGCACTAAATCAGTGGTCACCAAAATGCCGTGTGTATGACACAGAGAGAAAAGGAAAACCAACTGAGGTCTAAGAAGAGAATAGTAAAAAGAGTAAAACTATGCTCTACTAATATTTAATATGTGATTTGCCCACAGCATATGTGTATAATTTTAAAATGACTATATGTTTATGTGTGTATGTGTGTATGTGTGTGTGTGTGTGTGTGAATATTTACAATATTTTTGCTGATTGGACTACAGGATCAAAAAAGTTTGCAGATGATTAAAGCCACATAAGCTAAAGTGATTTACATATGTATATAGGCAAATAGAATTTCTATTACTTAAATCAAAAATGTTAAAATGCTTATTAAGTCATGAGGATTCCAATTTATAACACTAACTGTACATTTTTTTCTTATTTTGCTATAACGGTTCATATCCCAATCTGCTTTACAAAGAAAAATGCTTTTACCATGTCTTCAATTAATAAGTATTTTATGAAAATGGACACCAAAGAAGAATTCTTTTCCAACTCAACATAAATTCAGCTTTATATAAAAATTTAATGATAAAATATCCTCAAATAATCACATAACAATGAAAACAAAATCAATTTTATTTTTTAATCACTTACATTGTTGTTTTTGCTGTGCTCTCTAGGAGAAGAAAAATTGTTTTTTTTCTAATCATTAATATTTTAAAGGAACTAAGCAATCAAAACCAAATCTGGAAAAATTAGCATCCAGCATGAGGTGATTTTAGGTCATCAGGGCAATTTCACTGTTGCTAATTATATCTCTAAGTAAGCAGCGCTTCCATTTCAGTTTCCTACCCAAATTTTATGAGATGTAGAATACAGAAGAAATATTTTTAAAGGGAAAAATACAAGTAAATGGGTAAATAGGTGAAGAGGAAGAAAAGCATATTTTAACTCTGAGAGCCATGAATGCCAAGTTCTACCTATTCCCCCCGCTTCAAAACAGAGGAAACACACAAAATGAGAATATTCAACATAAATTTCCAAATGTGTAATACGTGAACTGTTTTCTGACACTCCAGAGAAGTATGAAAATAAGCAAAGACAAGGTATCACAGAGGAAAGTCTGATAAAAGACTTAATTTCCACATAAGATGTAAAAAGAGAGATCCTAAAGAAGAAAAGAGGGTAAGAATATTAACAGACACTGGATTTCAAAATCTCAATATGAATTTAAAATAGTCACATCTCCCTTTGATTACGCAACATTTTTTCCCATTCACTTTGATCTGTAAATGCATTTACAAGAGACCTCTATATTTTTATGAAGAAACACTGAAACTTATAGCATTTCTTTTCTAAGAAACTAAATTTAGAGAATGTAGGAGGTCTAGGGAGAGACACTCATTATAACATCCACAATTTAAGGGGAAAAGAATTTATGGTATCTTAAAGTAAATAAACATCAAACTTGTTTAAACGTTTAAATAGCATACAAAGACTACTGATAATTATAATACAATTATGTATTTTCTCTTGCTATAGATAGATACCTACCTATGTCAATATTTGGGATACCAATGGTTAATATTTAGTTCTGCAACTAAAACTTTTAATTTTTACCATATAAGTTAACACAGCTCAGTAACTACGATAAATTTTCAAAATATAACCAAGCAAATAAATAATATCTGTTACTAGCTGATTTATTTCATAGTAATTTTGCCACCTCCTATTGTAGACTCCTAGTTCCTCAGCCAAAATCTCATATATCACTGCCTTATATTGACACCTGCTGGCAAGTACTGGAATTGCATATTTCCCGTTTGACTACCGGGGCAATTGTTAATTTTGCATCCGAGCAAAGAAATGTGGAAGATAACATTTCAACTGCAAACAACACGAGTTTTAATTTTTTAAAAGCAAAAGTACATTTATTCTAAACATTTAAATTTTAATGGTTTCTTTAGGAAAATATAAGTCTCAAGAAATCTATCCAAAGAGGACTTCTGATAGCAATTAATTTACCCAATGAATTCGTAGTAAAACTTGTGCTTATTTGGGGTAGAATTATGAAACTAAGTAACTTTCTCTAATATCTGAACTTCTACCATTTCCTACCTCAGACTAACAATACTTTGGTCATGTGACTTGAGAAAAAGATGTGATTTTGTGAAAGTATGCATATAAATGGGTCAAAAAAATAACCCAACTAATAAAAAAAAATGCTTTATATATTCACACTTGTAGTTAAAGAGGTAAAATATCATGGATAGTGAATGAGCTTTTATACTGTTACCAAAGCTGCCTGTTCCTGAAATACATAGAATGTTTATATCAGAATAAACGTATTCTCTGAAGTGAACCAAGACACGACACACTGAAATAATTAATTCATGGATTTTTACAACTAAATTAATTATTAAGTTGTATGAAGATTCAAGTAATTTCTCATGCGAATGAAACCCTTATAAGTATTTCTGTAAAGAATCCTCCGCTAACAATCTATCTCCTAAAACTTTTCCCAAAAAAAAGTTTCTAGACAGAAATACAGTTAATTGACCGAGCTGTACAAAATAAAAATATATGATAAAGTTAACAGAAGACTGCTTTCCCCTTCTAATGCACTGCACATAACATGCAGTTTAGATGCTTGGACAGGTCATATTTTACATCACTGGGAAAGTCCCATTGTCCTAGAGACAGTCGTTCCAAATACGAATGAGTTTGGGCAGCTAACAGGGCAACGAGATACATTCTTGAGAATATGGTATTAAGAGCATGATGAAGGCAGAATGTGGTACTGCGGTGCTGTATAAATTGCTTTCACATTCCTGTTACAATTCCTTCTTCCTTTTCTATCAAATTGCTCCAATTTTTGACAAAGTAATGAGACAGTATGAATGTGGTATAAATCAAACTAGAATAAAAAATACAACAGCCAACTTTTCTTTAAAACACAGGAGCCCGTTCAATGGTTTATGTTTAGGATGACGTAGTACTTGAAATTTGCAAGTGTCAAACAAGTTGCCTCTTGAAAGTGTACTTAATCCACCTGTTCAAATAAAATTAAGTTCTTCAGGTTCAGCTATAATATACAAAGAGTCAAGAATATAGGGTATATTTTATAATGAGATTCCGTCTAGTGGTTTCTAAAATGTACTTTAATTTTTTAATGGAAAAACAACTAGCTAGAAAGGGACAGTTATTCAGTAATCTACTGAATTATTTTAAACTCTTCGTTTCAATTTACTGAAATTTACACAAGATTAATATACCATTTAATATGGAGACACTACAAAGTATCACAGAGATAACAGGTCTTAATGAATGTAGTTTTGCCATATTTTCTCCAAATAGTTTATTAGCCCTTCTCAGAAGATTCTGTCAAATGCAAAATAAACGATGCACTAAAACAATGCTTGTTTCAGATGCCCAAACAAAATCCAATGAAGCAATTCATTTTAACAGCTTTTATAATCAGTCACTACGAAAAGGAATCTTTCCTTGGTAAGCACGCTGAAAGCTTAGTTTTTAGAGCCTGAGAAACAGGAGAATTGTCAGACACCCAAGATCCTCATTTCAATCACTCAGTTACCTTACAGAGCTTCTGATACCGAGGAGAAGAAACTGCCATCCTTTGTAAACGATGTAACAAAACCACAACTTTCTGCAGAGACGTTCTCACCACAGCCATCATTTTAAGTTTACCACACTTCTGGAGACACCTCAGAATTTGCATTATAAATGAAGAGCAATGATCATTTCCTCCCGGTCACTGGACAATGATTTGCCAGTTCTCTGAGCATGCTCGTTTCCAGGAACGCATTTGAAAGATACAGGGGTTGAGGTGCTAGGCAAAAGAAGCCTGGTTTTCCTTCAACTTCTTCTCAATTTAAAAAAACACAGACAAACGCCACGAAGAAAGCCCCCCCCCCACACCCGGCAGATGCTCACAGCCGGCACTCACTCAGCACGGCATGGGCAGACAATGAGCAAGTTGTTGAGCCAAACACTGCCTGCTGCTGGAGAGGAGTACGCGCTCCGTAGCCAAAAAGGATATTAAGTGAAACATTAAAGCTGCAGATACATAGCAGACATCCGCTGGGAACCGAGATTCAACCCATCACCACGGTACATGCCTCAAGGCTAGTTTATATCAAGAGATCTGATCGAGTGGTATTCCTTCACTCCCTCTAAACAGAAATGCGTTCACCACCCGACTAAAGGCAGCTCTGGCTGGGTTCCGTGGGCTGAGTGAACAGACATTGTTATAAATCTTGAGAAGAGCAGAAGGGTACCTGACTTTAATGATATCAGCCCCTCCATTAAGTGCTAATATAAATCACCTCCAGACAGGTCTCAGAACAAGATCATCTACAACGAAACAGAACAAGGGATTCCTGCAGGGGGTGTGTGGCTCTACCTAGGACACCCTAAAAACAGGGTTGTCCATGGGCTCGCAGATGCCTGCCTCAAAGAAAAGTCACGAGAAATCGAATTTCTAATGTTAGGTTAGGACTTCTCTTTTGAAACAGTGAACTTAATAAAATACAAAAAAGGAAAAAAAAAGTCTGTAACTGACTACTAACATTCCAATGGCCACATTTCCCCTTAGCATCTTCGTGATCTCATCTTATTTGCTATAATGCTGTCTTAATTTTATAAGTAAGAAACATAAAACAAGATTATATGATATAAAAACCAGGGACAGATTTTGGGGGTTTTATTTGTATGTGCATATGTGAGATGTGTCTTCTACTGTGGCTTGGATACTATTACAAGTATCAGCTGGAGTAATGTATGCTTAGGAAATGAGCAAAATAACTCAGAATGATTAAAGGACTGGGTCAAAGGGCACAGCCAGAAATAGAAACCAGGTGTTTCTCATTATTCGTGTCCTGCTCAAACTAATAGCCCAGGTAAGGCTGCTATTTCTCTACTATTGTCAGGATTCTTTAAAAGAAATGCAGTCCTGGAAGTATTTGTTTCTCTTCTTTTACTTCGTCTGCCTTCTCAGTCCTTCATGTTGGTGTGATAGAAAGTCCTATACTAGGTCTCATACAGTTGTGTTTATCAAGCAGGGTTTTTGTGCATTTTGCTGCTTCTGCTTGTTTTTTTTTTTTCCCTGCAAGCCTATAATGAGAACCTACACTGCCTCCCTCTGGAGAAGCTCAAAATATCTATACAAAGCCAAAATCGGAAGAGTCAGTCAATGATATAATTAAAAACATTAAGTTAATAGGGAAAAATATAGACACAAACAGTAGATTTGTGATTATTTTGGTGTAGGGGTTTGGGGAGCTGGTAAAGGGGGGGGATTAACAGCAAAGCCGTATGTGGTTACTTTGGTGGGAGGATAAAAATGTTCTATTTGATTGTGGTGATTGTTGCACAATTCTGTGAATACACATGCGAGAAAACAACTAAATTGTATACTTTAAGTGGTGGCTTGTGTGGAATGTGAATTATAGGTCAATAAAGCTGCTATCAAAAAAAATATATGAAGCTGTAAGTCCTGTCCCTGAACCAGCAGGGGAAGCTTACACAATAGAGGTATTACCTGCCAAGCACCCTGCTGGCTCTGGAGGTGGGTACAGGAGCAGCAACAATCTGACAATCAAAACCCATACCTATGGACTGGGAGGAGGAAAGTCAGGCTGAAAGAGAACCCGGGAGATGAAAATACAACAACCCGCAAACACATCCTGTGTGAGAGCAAAAACAGCCACCCTTGATAAAACCACCCCAGGAGGGCAGCCGGGCAGCGGGCTTTTGTCCAGGAAAGAATCAGATCATTTCAATTCGCTGGTTCCTGCTAAACTCTAAAGCTTCTATTTTGCAGTATAATTAAAATGATAACAATATCCTAGAAAGTAGACAAAGAAATTCAGAATAAATGCATCTGAACCAACAGACAAACTTAGAGGGAAAACAATAATAGGCTTTCCTTTAAAAAAAAAAAAAAAAAAAGTTTCTGCACTCCAGTCAAATTCCCTTACCTAACAACAGATCAACAGATCCACAGTGACCAGGGCACAGTAAGCCTCTCCTGGATGTTACCCAAATGCCTTATTTCAACATGATCAAAATGAAATCAATCATTCCTACACACTCCACACTAACTGGCACCACCTCCCTGAGTTGTTCCTTCCCTATATGCCCAATCTCAGCCTCTAATCCCGCAAGGCAATCTTCTTAGTCTCTACCCTCCCCTTGTCTACCCATGCTATCAAGTTGGTAGGTCTATTCCCCCCTGGGACTGCCTCATTTTGGGTCATTGTCCCCTCTCACCAGATGGCTGCAAGACCATCTTAGCAGTCTACACAACCTACTCGAAGTTTTGCCCAGCTCAAATCCATTCCTCACACATCAGCTGGATTCCTAATAAAACACGAATCCCACTGTATCACTCCCTTGCTCACTCTTCTTTAATGACTTCTCCCTGTTGCTACCAGGTTAAAATGCAAAATACTTAGCAAGTCAAACGAGACCCTCTGTGATCTGGACCACTCAGAAATTCCAGAGCTTCTCTTTCCAAAGGACTGGGTTTTCTCTTGCCAACTCTACTGAGGAGGAAAGCCTAACTGCCTTGCAGTCAGGCAGTAAAACATAAATACATAAATCCAAATCATCCTCCATCCTTCACAGAATGGCATGTATCCTAGCATACTCCCAGAAACTAATCTTCATCTTCCACGGTGCTTCCAAACTACCATTTAGCAAAAACTTACTCATATTCACCTTAAACTGAATACAGAATAGACTTCTTCCTCTTCATGAAATGTTCCTAGGGCTCTGCCTCCAGCTGTCATAAGATACAAAGCAAGCAAGTACCACCAGTGAGTGTGTCACATGAGCAGTTCCACAGACGCCCCTTGTACACAGAGCACACGCAGGCTGAGGTCCTCATTCCGTCTTTTTTGGTGCACCCACAAACTGCGCCCCACCCCGCACTCCCACCACCACGTCACCAGAAGATTTATTTTATAATTTCAGACACTCTTGTTTGTACATTCATTTTCTTCAACAGACATCTTTCCATTCCCAGACGTGCCATTCATTGTAACTATCTGTTCATTCACACAAATGGAGGCGTCATTAATACAAAAAGTCATGGGATAACTTAAATTCTCTTGTCTCAGAAATACGCAGCAAAAGGTACTAACACGTCTCTAACTGCATCTGCCTATAAGGTGCCAAACATTAAGCCATAGGATTTTTTAATAAGATGAGGAGAGTGTTTTAAAATTAAGATCCTTGGGGCGCCTGGGTGGCTCAGTGGGTTAAAGCCTCTGTCTTCGGCTCAGGTCATGATCCCAGGGTCCTGGGATCGAGCCCCGCATCGGGCTCTCTGCTCAGCAGGAAGCCTGCTTCTCCCTCTCTCTCTCTCTGCCTGCCTCTCTGCCTACTTGTGATCTCTGTCAAATAAATAAATAAAATCTTTAAAAATAATAATAATAAAATAAAATAAAACTAAGATCCTTTTTTAAAAGGAGCAAGGCAGTGAAAAATCATGCAAATTACCATAACAGGAAATATCCTAAACAAAAGCAAATGCATGTGTTTATCTTTAGACAAACTGAAATAGGCTCTTAATAAATGACTTCTTTAATACTTCTTATGAGCCACAACATTAAATTTCAGCAACTATTTTTGAGAGGCATTTACCATGCATGTCATAACGTGCTTTATTATTTTAGTCAGTAACCTTTCTTTGTGGTGCTGGTTGCCATAAGACAAGGAATCTTGTGCTAGTTATTTTTATTTAGAAAGATTTTAAACATCTTCATTTACATTTATTTCTACAGTTTTGCTACTCACTAAACATTGCAAAGAATTTTGGCTATGGCAAGGATATATGCCAAGATAAAATGTGCCAGAAGACATTATTAAACCCTAAAACAAGTCTGCATTTTGCTGATGCTCACATCCAGGTTCATTCCACACCTCCTTCGCTCATTGTCTAAAAACTGTTGCCTCCTCAAATGCACAGCCTGGGTATCTTCTGAGTTTAACACCATTATGTAAAGTTAAGCATCTGTGAGCATTTATAGGTCAGGCTTCCAGTTGTTTAAATCATAAAAAATAATACATTCTAGCATTGGCCCACATTTAGAGCCCTCTCTAACCCCCTGAAAATGAGACGATAGCTAAATATTTCTTCAGATAACATAGACAGTGCCCTCCCGAGATTCTAGATGATGAGACAAAAGCACATATTTAACCTCCATATTTGCTGGGTCACCCTCATTACCAAGTCACAAATATATTATGCAATGAATAAGAAGTAAGAAGTAATGTAAGTAAACACAGATTTTCACTAAATTAATCTCGAGGACTCCACCATAAAACACCCTAAATAGCCCGGATACATGGGAACACGTTACAAATAAGTCTCTTCTCAAAAGGTCCTTTAAAAAAATTTTTTTGGTATTTTTTAGTGAAAACAGTTTTAAACTTAAAAATAATTCATAAGAATAGGAGTAGTTCTAAGAAAGCTACTACACCCTCTATCCAGATCTACATACTTGTGAACACTCTGAGTTTCAAGAGAAGAGAATTCCAAGAAAGGACTCAAAAAGGTCATCACACTGAATTTCATAATGGCGAAGTTAGGGTCCATGGGCAACAGTCAGTATCTACCCAGAATCACATCACATAGGCAACAGTGCAGAGTAACGTAATCTCTGCCCTTGAGGAGTCATGTGATTGGCTGGAACAGGAGAAGACATGACATTTGGTCATGAGCTCAAAGGCATTTCAGAAATAATAACAGTCAAAATGATGTGTGAATGACATGGCAAATAGAAGTAAGTAGACATGAAACTGTGGTAGACAAGGGAACTGTGCTATTAAAATCAGTTTTAAAACCAAGTTCTAAAGGATAAGGTCTGTGACTGGCAAGACTAGGTCATTCTGCACAAAGATGGTAACTTTAAGGGCACTAAAGCAGTTGTCCTTGGGGACAGGGCAAGAGGACAGTCATGCTACGTGCGATTCCTCATACATTTTTGTAGAGGAAAGGTTTTGTGTTAGCACATTTCGCAGAGCAGAAAAATCTGAATCTCAGACTGCATGTACAATCACAGCTATCGAGCTAAAGACATAAAAGTAATACCTCCAAGCCCAATGTTTTTAGTTGTAAATTAAGCCACAGAGCCTTTGCAGCTTTTATACTAAGTATGTTATAATAAATGGAGAAAGGAACAACTCATATTAAGAGGAAATGCCCTTATAATTTAGGATTCAATAAGGCTGTGTCACAGGGCTTAAAATGACAAAAACAGAACAGCTATGAGCCTGTAAGTCTAAATAAACAATTATTATTTCCATAAAACAAGGTGTTTTTCCACTCTAAGTAAAATATTTTAGAGATCTTATTTCCAGAAACCAATGCTTCACAGGAGAGCATGGATCTCATAACCAAATGAGGTAACAACCTCACCCTTGAACGGTAATCAATTTGCATGTCGCTGCATCAGAAGAGCACCGTGGAACTAAAAATGCTGGGTGCGGGGCCCCGCGCACTTGCCTGCAGCTGCTGTGTGAGCTCCCTGGCCAGCACAGTGTCCTGAAGAGCATTCTCCCGCTGAGAGGCGTCCGCAAGCACGTTAACTGTGGTTTCCGCTTCTTGTATCCACTTTAGGAAGTTCTCCAGATCCTGGCGAGAGGCCTGCACTGTCCTCAACTCCGCTTCCAAGGCACTCTGTCTGTCAGCAATGCTGCAAGAAACAACACGTCTCTATTACTTACTGTGGGACAGTCCACATCATGCACACCAACAATCAAACAGCCAGCCTCCAAGGAGCCTTTATCAATTTAAGGACCTAATGTAACTGGGACATTGATTTGTGTATGTGTCTTGAATAATCCTTAATGTGAAAGGTGAAAAGAGACATATAAATATTAACAAAATCACATCCAAATCATAAAATAATTATGACTCCATTTTTGCAACACCTAATTGTATATTAAGTTATCCCCCAATGTTTTATTTCAATATCTTCATATAGTGCCTCACACTCAGAGGAAATATCACTAAATATTCATGCAATGAATAAGTAAATGAATTCTAGGAAGCAGTAAAATCAGAAGAAATACTTAAGATAAAATGAAAATAATTTAAAGGGCTTACTTTACGTATTTTAAAACAACTCAGATCAATACAAATTTATTCTTTAAGCTGATTTAATAATATATCTGAAAAACACTGGATGATCAAGCTTTTATAAAACCTTCATTAACTCTACATCAAAATTAACACATAGAAATATGGAGTTGCATGATTTAAGAGATACACATACATGTAAATTTCAAATTTTAAAACTTTATAGACCTCAAAGCTTCAAAAGAAGAAAACAAACAATTTAGGTGCACCTGGGTGACTCGGTCAGTTAGGCATCTGACTTGGTATCGGCTCAGGTCATGATCTCAGTGTCATGAGACTGAGTCCCATATAGGGCTCTGCGCTGGGCATGGAGCCTAGTTAAGATTCTCTCTCTCCCCCTATATCCCTCCCTGTGTCACTCTCTCTCTCTCCTTCTCTTAAAACAACAATAACAACAAAAATTAAAAATGGAGACTAGGGGTGCCTGGGTGGCTCAGTTGGTTGGGCGACTGCCTTCGGCTCAGGTCACGATCCCGGACTTCCAGGATCGAGTCCCGCATCAGGCTCCCACCTCTTTGGGGACTCTGCTTCTCCCTCTGACCTTCTCCTCTCTCATGCTCTCTCTCACTCATTCTCTCTCAAATAAATAAAATCTTTAAAAAAGAAAAAAAAAATGGAGACTAACAATTCACCCTAAGGTGTTTAAACCCAAGGGAATTGAAAACATGTATCTACACAAAAACTTGTATACAAGTTTTCAGATAGCATCATTTATTATAGCCAAATAATACAATCAACCCAAATGTCCACTGATAAAGAAATGGATAGATAAAATACAGTATAGCCATACATGAATTACTCAACCATAAAAAGGAATAAAGTACTAATACTTGTCGTAACATTTATGAACCTTGAAAACATGCTAAGTGAGAGAAACAAGACACAAAAGGCCACATATTGTGTGAATCCATTCATATTTATATGAAGTGTCCAAAAGAGGTAAATCTATACAGAGAAAAAAGAGATTAGTTGTTACCTAGGACTGGAGTGGAAGGCAATGGGGACTGACTGATAATTGGGTAATTGGTTTCTTTTGGGGACGATACAATGTTCTGAAATTAAGAATATTGTGATGATTGCACTACATGGTGAATATACTAAAAACCTCTGAGTTGTACACTTAAAAAGGGTTAATTTCATGGTATATGAACTATATCACAATGAAAAGTCAGCATGTGTAATATGATTTCATTTATATATATTTATATATATTTTCTATTTCACCCATTCATCTATCTGTACATCACACATCCATCCACCTGTCTTATATACAGGACTATCTGTGTATATATATAGATAAAAGGACAAATGTCTGGAATGTTAATATTAAAAGTTATTTCTAGGTACTGGGAGTTAAGGTGGTTTACTTTCCAATTGTACTTTTTCTGTATTCTTTGAATTTATAATGAACACATATCTTCTACATACAACAACAAACACATTCTTTAAGTAGGTAAAATATTTAAACACAGATCATCATAGAAGATATATGGATGGCAAATAAGCACATGAAAAGATACTCCGCATCATTAATCATCAGAGAAATGTACATTCAAACCACAATGAGACATCACTCCATATTAGAATGGCTTTAAGAAAATGACTATACCAAGTGCTGTTGAGAATACAGAGTAATTGCCACTCTCATACATTTGCAAGAGGGAGTGTAAAACGGTACTGCCACTAAGAACCAGTTTGGAAGATTTTTTTTATAAAGTTAACCATGTACTCAAGAACAATCCGGCAATCCTACTCCTCAGTATTTACTCAAAAGAAATGAAAACATAACTCACAAAAATCCATACGAAAATCTTTATTCATAATGGTCCCAAACAGGTAATAACCCAGATGTCATCAAGCAGTAAACAGACCAGCTGAGGTATGCACTGTCTACGATGGAGTGTTACTCAGCAGTCAACTGCTGACAGATGCAACAACACGGAAGGAATCTCAAATGCGTTCTGCTAAGTGAAAAAAAGCCAGACACGAAAGCTATCTGTTTCTGTTCATAAGCCAGCAACTTCACCTGAGCCTTTAGCTACTAAAAAACCTCCAATAGGGTTTGGCTGACTACGGAATAAACCCAAATTGCTTTTCCTGAATCTCAATGTCTTCCATAATCTATCACTAGTTCACTTTTCTAGCCTATCCCCCAGTTCTGTCCAATACTCTGTTCAGGTCATCATGATACGTTCCTTTTTCTCTGGGATATTCTTAAGGCTGAACCCACCCAAAAACTTCATGTACACATAAAAATGCCCTTCTGGGGCATCTGGGTGGCTCAGTGGGTTAAGCCTCTGCCTTCGGCTCAGGTCATGATCTCAGGGTCCTGAGATCGAGCCCCGCATCGGGCTCTCTGCTCAGCAGGGAGCCTGCTTCCCTCTCTCTCTCTCTGCCTGTCTCTCTGCCTATTTGTGATGTCTCTATGTGTCAAATAAATAAATAATATCTTTAAAAAAAAATGCCCTTCTGGCCACCTCCACTTACCAAAATCCTACAGATCCTTAGAGTTAAGGTCTACCTTCTTTAGAACATCCCAGCCCAATTAGATTTCCTTTCTCTGAGTTCATAAAAGGTCATTACTCCTCTTTATATAGAAATTAATCACATGTTCCCTAGAATAGCCCTTGGATTGTTACATGCTTAAATTTTATTTTGACGGTATTATATGGGTTTGTTTTCTGTTCTTCTCTTCCACAGACTCACTATGGCAGAAGCAGTCTTACATATCTCCATATTTCAGAGTCCTTATTACAGTTTTATAATAAGTATTTACAGAATAACGACAATCTATTTAAAAATGTCTTTAAACTTACCTCCCAAATACCAGTTTTCAAGAAGCTACTAAGAGATGACCTCCACAAAAATCAGTTTGTAAATCAAGGAACAAAAAAAAAGATAGGAGAAGCATAAAAACAAGAGATCCAAGAGAGGGAGAAGCAAACAGGTCCCATGCTAATGGTGAAAAGAGATCTCAGAAGAGACAGTAATGATTTGAACCAGATGAGGACTGTCATCACCGTTCAACTGCTACATTTTCTTATTTTAACTTCACAAAACTCATGAAGGATACACTATGAAAAAAACAAGGAAATAACCCAAAAGAGCAAAGAAAAACAAATAAAAACAAACACACACACATGAAATCCAGGAAACAGGGATTCTAAAAGGAGAAAAAGCACAGGAGAAAAGCACAAATATCCTTAAGATATGTCTACAGTATGTCTACATATGTAAATGTATGTCTACAGAAGAACTGTGTCTAAGAAAAAATATTAGAAGTGATAGACTGCTTACTGTGATTGCTTTGTGGTAAATTATACCATCAGAACTTTGGCAAATGTGAGAATTAGTAACAGGTGCAAAGAAACCCAAGCACATAAAGCACATAAAAGCAAGGCAATTGCTAACTTCAGGTGAAAAAACAGAGAGGAAGCAAAATTATAGTAAACTTCAGTGCTTGGCTGGTAATGATGTTTAGACACACATAACAATGTCAATACTGAATACCTGTTTATCTAAAAATTCAGCAATAAGATGGTATAGCCACTGTAGAAAACAGTCTAGTGATTCCTCAAAATATTAAAAATAGAATTAACATATGATCTACCATTCCACTTTTGAGCACACATCCAAAAAAAACCTGAAAACGGGGTCTTGAAATGGTATTTGTATACCCACGTTCATAGCAGCATTATTCACAATAGGTAAAATGTGGAAGCAAACCAAGTGTGCATCAACAGATGTATGGATTAGAAATGTAATACATACATACAGTGGAGTATTATTCAGACTTAAAAAAGGAAAGAAATTCTGACATCTGCTGCAACATGGATGAACCTTGAGCACATTATACCAAGTGAAATAAGCTAGTTACAAAGATACAAATACTGTATGATTCCACTTACATGAGGTACTTAGAGTAGTCAAATTCATAAAGACAGAGAGTAGAATGGTGGTTGCCAGGGGTGGGGAAAAGAAAGAATAGGGAGTTATCATCTAATGAGCACAAAGTTTTCATTCTGCAAGATGAAAAGCATTACAGGGATGGACGGTGGTGATGATAGCACAACAACATGAATATTTAATGCCAGTGAATTGTATACTTAAAAATAGTGGAGATGGTAAATTTTTTGTTATGTGTATTTTACCATAACAAAAAAAAGTTTAAAAAAAGTGAAAAAAAATTCAATGATGAGGAAGGAAAGAAAATGGTAGCATGAGAAAGCTGTATGTTTACCAGAACAGGATATCCATAGACAATGTCTAATACTGATGTTTTGGAAGATAACAGTATTCTCATTTTATGTAGAATATGGAAATGTATAAATGACATAAGGAGAAGCCAAAAGAAGAAAAAGTAGTTGCCCCTAGGGATGGAGACTGTGGTGAGTAGTGAGAGAACCAGTATATTCTGTAATAAACCTTTAAGTACTTCAAATTTTTTTAATCATATATAAGTAGTTCTTTACTTTCTAAAATCTAGAAGTTACCCACTAGAATTTGGGTGGTTAGTGGTGGGGGCCGGTGTTTTATCTTCCACCTAACCCCACCCATGTTTTCAAATTTTTTTTTTAAGATTTTTTTAAAATTTATTTATTTGACAGAGAGAGATCACAAGTAGGCAGAGAGGCAGACAGAGAGAGAGGGGAAGCAGGCTCGCCGCCAAGCAGAGAGCCCAATGCAGGGCTTGATCCCAGGACCCTGGGATAATGACCTGAGCCGAACACAAAGGCTTAACCCACTGAGCCACCCAGGTGCCCTGGTGTTTTCAATTTTTAAAACATCAACTGAAAAAAAGAGTATTAAGAATAAACAAAAAGGTTGTGCCAAAAAGGTAACTAAAAGCAAAAAATTAAATGAGTATACACATGCAATTAATCAACAATTAATAGGCAACTCTTAACACTTAAAATTAATGACTATGAAATCTGGTATAGTCAAACACTTTACTTATACACAATCTGTACCATTTATTTTTAAGACTATTCATATGTATAAAATAGGTTATGTGGCAAACAGCTAAAGTAAAAGCAGATCATTATAGATTAGCTCTATTAAACCTTAAGAATGCCCAGACTAGAAGCAAAAGGATGTAATGTCTGAGAATCCTATGGGGTTATTTACTTATAAAAATGAAGCAATTATTTATCCTCAGTCCAGAGCTTTACTTTTTTAATTTTTATTTTTAATTTAAATTCAATTAATTAACTTACAAGGAATTAACAGTTTCAGAGGTAGAGGTCAGTGACTCATCAGTCTCATATAATACCCAGTGCTCATTACATCCCATGCCCTCCTTAATGTCCATTACCCAGTTACCCTGTCCCTCCACCCCCAGCTCTCTAGCAACCCTCAGTTTGTTTCCTAGGATTAAGAGTCTCTTATGGTTTGTCTCCATCTCTGATTTCATCTTGTTTTATTTTTTTTCCTACTTTTTACTTCTTTTACCTTAAATATCCATCCTTCCCTCTCCCCATTCCCACGAACCTTCCCCTTCCGACCTAATTAATTTTCACCTTCCTTCCAGAACGTGGTGCAGACACCTTCTATGGCACCTCAGCCCACACATGGCATGATGTCCCTTACCCTATTCACATGTCAGGCTACTGTCACAAATCACCACCTCATGGCTTAGAGCAACATGAGTTTATCATTTCACAGTTCTGTCAGTTAGTTTCTGAAACAGCGCTCACTGGACTGAAATCAAGTTGTCAGCAGGGCTGTGTTCCTTTCTGGAGGCTCTAGAGAGTTCTTTCTCCTTGTCATTTCCAGCTTCTGGCCTGAGGTCACCCATATTCCTTGGCTCCTGACTCCTTCCACCTTCACTTTTAAAGAGGCATGGAACAACCAAGCCCACTCAGATGAACCAAGATAGTCTCCCCACCTTTGGAAGACATTCTGCCACTGCAGCCCATCTCCAATCATGAGCGAAAGGGACTATCTGGTTGTCTGTTTGAAGTTTCTGAATCATCAGTGCACCTGGTACCCCCAGGGCCTACACACAGTAGCAACTCAAGTATGTACTGAATAAACTAATAAAAAAAAAATCCTTTCTGCAATATTTTAAGAACAAAGTGAGGTATACATACATAAATGTTTCAAGATATCGTAAATACTCAACAAATGATATTTTCCCTAATCTTCTACATGAATTGAGTGAAATATTGGGAAATTAATTTTGCCTACATCATGCAAATGTGCAGTTTAGTAATAAAGGTCTTGGAGAATTTTTTCAAGTTCACATATATCTGGGTGTCAGATTTTTTTAAATCATGAATGTTATCAATTATTAAAAATAATGAATATATCAGAAACTAAACTCTATTTACACCAGTCCAAACTGTCTTCATATTATTATAATATACATTTTAAAACCTTATAATCATCATGTACATTCATTTATAGTCTGATTTTTTAACTATAATTTCATACAGAATTTCAAATAGAATATAGCTCAAAGGTAACATACCACACATGCTAGTCCTCTTAAAACTAGATCCATTGCTAGAATATGGTATATTGGACACTACAAGACTCTTTTATCCATTTTCAAGGAATTTCCCATGATTTATTATACAACCATAAGGCCAAAAATAATTGTAAAATGAGAGGTTCAGGAATGAGTATGCACACTTTACTGCACAGGCTAATAAATTACCTTTAAGCCATGTGCACATTGCTCTCAGAAGAAAATGACCTAATTCTACCACCTCTGCCATTTACTGGTTCTGTGGCTTGGGATAAATCACTTCAAATCTCCCATTTTTTTTTTTCATCCTTAAACTAAGTTGCTTGGACTAGAGGAGTAAAGGATCCATTTCAGAGTCTCCAGGGGTCCTTTCAAAACCACTTAATCCATCACCAAGATTACAAAACCTGCTCCACTCTCCACTCCCACCTCCATCCCTCACTTCAAATCAAGAATCCCTCACTGTCATCAAGAATCACTGCATGGTGGGGTGCCTGGGTGGCTCAGTGGGTTAAGCCTCTGCCTTCGGCTCAGGTCATGATCTCAGGGTCCTGGGATCGAGCCCCTCATCGGGCTCTCTGCTCAGCGGGGAGCCTGCTTCCCCCTCTCTCCCTGCCTGCCTCTCTGTCCACTTGTGATCTCTCTGTCAAATAAATAAATAAATAAAATGTTTAAAAAAAAAGAATCACTGCATGTCAATAAGATGTTAATGATGGGGAGAGATGAGGGCAGGGCAGGCAGCAAGAAGGGTGGGAAGTACTCGTGTGCCAGTTCCCAAGATCACATCTGGCACTGAACTCCCATTTGTCTACGATTCTCAGGGAAGACTTTATATCTGGCAGTTCAGGTTGCTATATCTCAAGATCAGAAAAGCCAGAGGACGTTCTGAGAAATATCATAGGAGAAAACACGGGTAGGAGCGCTGTTACGGGAGGCGGGGAGAGGGATATCAAGTTTAGGGAATTGTGGCTACTAGACAAAGGCAGAGATTTCTTTTAAAATCCTTTTTAACCTATAAATCATAAAGAATAAGGATAGGCAGAAAGCCAAAAAGATAACAATATTTGAAGTTTAGAAGGGTAACTTTAGCAGAAACAAGAATTTTTCTTGAAGAAACAAAAGTAACGGACTATAGAATTCTTTGGGACAAGAAATGGGTGCACACTGAAAATGTAAATAGCTTCTCATGAAAGATTTGAGGAATCCATGGGTGACAGATTTATAATAGTTTATCTTAAAGGGAACTGGGATTTTTTAAACATAAACGCTCAGCTTTTTAAGAGATTTCTGCTGTAAAAGCAGCTGATATTCTACAAAATAGCTTATAGTTATCTTGTAGCACAACAAAACGTGGCCACCCACACCTAAGTGACTTTTTTAATAGTATTTTAAAGATGTTATATAATACTTGATATTTTAAGCAACAAAATACATTGTTAATCCAGTGCACATGTGCTTATTATAATTGGTCAATAGAGTAAATGCAACCAGGTATCTTTTTTTTTTTTTTAAGATTTTATTTATTTATTTGAGAAAGAGAGAAAAAGAGACAGAGTGTGAGAGAACACAAGAGGTGGAAAGGGAGAAGTAGACTCTCTGATGAGCAGGGAGCCCAATGTGGGACTCGATCCCAGGACCCTGAGATCATGACCTAAGCTGAAGGCAGACGCTTAACCAACTGAGCCACCAAGGCACCCCTCTTTTTTTTTCTATTTTAATGGAAAAGAATACCTTCAGAAACCCACAGATACGTGTTGCTAAATTTTGGTATACTTAAAAGGTGATCTTTACAGTTACATGAGATTTAAATATATTTATCTCTTTTGAGAGGAGAATACTGGCATCAGAAGTTTGAGTGGCATGTAGAACACTCACAATGAAATAATTCTTTAAGCTTTTCAATGGATGTTTTCACAAGGTAATTTGTCGGTAAATAAAATAACATTCAGCTAAAAAATATATTAAAGCACACTTTGGGGAAATGCAGTTGTTTTGATGAAGAATTAGTACCTGCAAATACACCCCACAATCTGTGGTCTTCTGGGGGACCCAGAGATTGGGTCATCGTGATCAAGCACTTAAATATTCACTCCAGGGGATTTAAGGAGACTGTTCTAGGCTGCCATTGCCACACCAATTGGGAAGCTCAAGAAAGAAGCCCCCACCGGCCCCACACCCACTCCATGATGCCTGCCCCTGACCTTGTATAACCCAAAGGAGCAGCTCTCCCTAGAGCTGACAGCAAATATGTAAGACCACAGAACTATTTCCATGACAGAATACACATCACCACATCCTATTTCCCTTTTAGCTAAATCACTACCAAATATCCCGTGTTTCCCGGCCACCCAATATAGGGCTGTAACCAATACAACTCCGCACCTTCCCCAATCTGCTCCACTTCACCCCCCAAACCCTTCTTCTGTTATGTCCAGAACTCTATTCTATGATCAGGAGATCACAGATCAACTCCTTCACCTTATCTTAAGTGAAATTGGTTTCCTTAGGACCATCAGTTCCCCTTGAAAACTTTCAAGAATGCTTTTTTCTTTTTCCTCACAGATCCTATAAGCCCCAGGTAGTCATTGGAATAAGGGTCCTCTTCTTTGCTTTTTCACTGCTATTTTCCGGCCATTGTCCTCCCATCTTCCAGGCAAAATCCTACTCTTTCAGAGCACCAAATATTTATCCATTACATTCATATACTGACCTCCAGGCCCATGGTCACTGCGTGATGGTTCTAACAGTTGCTCGCTACCTCGAAAGTGAAGTAGTGTCTGTAAGTCAACACAAGATCCGCCTGTCAAGCCACAGTGAGGGACTGCAGCACCCAGCGGAAGGGACATCTGAGACCCGATCATGGACCAGGAGCCATCTCTGGGTCCACTCCTTTACAACCCCTTCCTCTCCCCTGCCCCGGATCTTCCATCTGCATTCTTTCTACTTGCCTCTGAGTCGATGAGCATCGCTACACATTTATTATTATAAACCACAAACAGGCAGTCATCACTGCCCAGCAAAATTCAAGTTCCCCTAGGAGCTCTGTGCCCTGTCTACCAGGATTCTGATGTTACCTGTGATCCTATTCAAACTGGCCTCAGCCCCACATCCAGCCTCACTCACAGCATATCCCTGCATCATAAAGAGAGCAGACTCATTGCAGAGAATCGTTCGTCTTTCCCACCACATAGTGATTAATAATGTATAAGATATTCCTTATAACACAAAATTACATTGTCTCATTTCCTTTACAATATCTCAACATAGTTAACTAGGTTGTGTATACGTGCACACTAACATATACATATACATAGGCACTCTGGGGCTGACCAACACTTCAGACCCAAATCAGGCATTCACACTTCAAAAGTTACTACAAACACTTTTCAACTTTCAATACATCTCAGTTTACACTAAAAAATATGTTACCTGGCATTAAGAGATACAAGGGGGAAAACGTTGCACAGATGGAGAGAGCAGGGGTCAATGTACATCAGTTAGTTAAAAATGTTAGAGACGGGGGCGCCTGGGTGGCTCAGTGGGTTAAGCCGCTGCCTTCAGCTCAGGTCATGATCTCAGGGTCCTGGGATCGAGTCCCGCATCGGGCTCTCTGCTCAGCAGGGAGCCTGCTTCCCTCTCTCTCTCTCTCTGTCTACTTGTGATCTCTCTCTGTCAAATAAACAAATAAAATCTTTAAAAAAAAAAAAATGTTAGAGACGGGCCTTTTGTTTGCAGAATTCAACACGCGGGTAGCCAGCTGTGTTTCAGAATTAAGAATTTTCTGCACAATAAAAAATTATTCTTATGAATGTATCTGTATGACATATTACACATAGTAGGGTCTGAGGCAGCAAACACGTTAATATTTCTACAGCTAGGAACAAGGCTATTTATACTAAGCAGGATAAATAAAGACTATAATAAACAGCCTCATGTCAATTCAAAGCTTTCTGTTATCAGAGCTATTGGATTTTGGCATCGGAGATAAGAGAATGAGGCCCTGTAGCTGTGAATGGCCAAATTACTTAGGCCAATTGCAATTCATACAAAACATTTCCTTTGAAAGCTGGTATTACACTTCACACATTATGCCGCGATGACATTATTCCATGACCAAGTATAATAACCCTTTACCGCCCCCCCCCAATTTGGCTGTCAATGACACATATACCGAATACAGCTGGAAGATTCAGAGAGCCCTCATAGACGGCCTCTTTGTGACCACTACAGAAGGCACAATGGACATACACTGAAGAGTGCTGCATTATTCTTAGTAGAGGCCCCCATATAATCTTTAATCAGATCTGATTTCTTAACTCGACACAGATAAGAAACAGTAAGTGGAATCACAGATCCAAGAGGCGGGTACGCAGAGCAGTCACCAGCCATCACTGACATTCTGATGACAAAGGAAGAAAACAAATTATTTTTAAAGGATGTAAGAGCCTGGCAGCACAGTTAAAAAGGTTTGGATATCAGTCTCAGCTCTGCTCTTTTGAGCTGTGTGATCTCGGGCACTCCTCAACTTTCCTCTGCTTCAGTTGATTCACTGACACAGCGTTGATGAACACGCTGCCTGTCGCTTATGATTTGAGGATTAAATAAAGGGATTAGCACAGAGCCTGACAATGGGAAGACACCCAATAAAATTCATACACTAAAAATAAAGCAGAAAATCTCACAAAGCATGGCAGCCTGAATAAATTTACTACCAATTCTTCAGAACTCAGAGCAGGAAGAGCATTATCATAACTTAGCACAGAGAAATATCATCTTGGCCACACTATGTGACTTTGAACATGGCATTCACCGTCTCTGAGCCTCGGAGCCTTACATTAAACCACGCACTCTCAATGGAGGTGAGAAGTGGTTCTTCAATGGGGCAGGGTTGGGGAGGGGAGTGGAAAAATCTACCCTTTTTATGTATGAAGCACAACTATAAAGTATAGAAACAGACACACAGTATACTCATGGTATGAAAATTTCATGGGAATGGGGATCTAACAAGGCTCTTTGGGGCTGATAATGTAAAAATGTTGAGAAACACTGGCTTAAATGCAGTGTAAGACTGTGGATAGCTCTTAAAGCTCTTAAAGTTCGTTGACTCTATCTTTACAACAATAATGCCAAGAATTTTTTTTTTAATGTTGCTTATAAGTTCATGTGTTTTGTTTAAGGCAAGGAAAGATTTGCATATTCTAGAACGGTCCCCAATTAAAACAGTTAAAAATTGTAAATATCACTGTGTTTAAAAGAGAAAATCCTTGCAATACATAGAACCCCCAGCTGTCACTCATGAAAAGGATCCTGTGAGCTACAGTTTTGTTGTATTTTCCTTGCTTTATAGATAGCAATATACCTAAATCATATCTAAGTTTTAATGTTGATGTATTTCCCCTGAAAATGCAATAAGAAACTAGAATAAGCACAATGACTTGTTACTATCATAAAATTGCAACACTGTGCTTGTCTTAACTCTGACAAATGAAAGATCACCTTGGAATATAATTCATTTTTAATTGCCTCTTCCATCTAATCTAACTACTGCTGTAGGCTGTCTTAAAATATTTACAAAGTAAAAGCAAAAGAAAAAAAAAAGAAGAAGAATTTGAGGTGCTAAATAAAGCAGGCTTCACATTCACATTCCTAAGTGATCAGTTTTTCTGGTATCGTTTACAACAAAAACAAAGTCATAATTCTTACACATGGATTTTTTTTTAAACACTCAGATAAAGTAGGCTTAAGGACTATCTTAGTGTTAAAGCTGCTTAATTGACATGTAATTGACATATAATGTATTAGTTTTAGGTGTAGAACATAATGATTGGATATAAGTATATACTGCAAAATGATTAACACAGTAAGTTTGGTTAACATCTATCACCACACATGGTTACACATTTTTTTTCTCTCGTGATGAGAACTTTTAAGATCTGCCTGGTAACGTTCAATTACACAATACAGGCTTGCTAACTGTGGTCACCACGCTGTATTATTATATCCCTAGGATTTACTTATCCTATAACAGGAAGTTTATACTTTAAAGCAGTTTTTAATTCACTCTCTTCCTGGCCTTAGTTTTGGGATCCTTACTGTATCCAAGGAAGCTATTATAACAGATCAAAACAGCTGTACTAAAATGCTAGAAAGAGCAGGATAATAGCTATCTTCTGCTTTAACTACTCCTTACTGTTGTATGTGCTACCCTATTCTTAGTTCCTCCAGAATCCTAGGTATATGTAGCAACATGTATATATTCACACTCATATACTGCCTCGTAATTCTTGTCTTCGGGTTTCCCAAAAATCTAAAATCTACTTCATAGACTCTAACTAAAAATGACATTCTAAAAATGTATAAAACACCTCCATGTCAAGAGGTTATTAAATGCTTGGCCATACTTTATTACCAGTAATATGTCATAAAGTGTTTTAGTATTATCCATTTTATTCACTCCAAAATAAATGCGTTTTGATACAAATTTGCTTTCAGGTGGTTATATCTGAATATATAAAGATGTGTGTGAAACCATAATTTCATTAGACACAGGCATTCCCTGTACTAGGCAAGAAGTAAACACTTTTTCCTGATGATGAATTTAACTATGCTATTTTAAAGAGACGCTAACCACTGTTTACAGTTCCTCAGACCCTAGGTGTTCAAGTGACAGGAAAATCTCTCTGGTAAATACATATGCTATTTTAGACTGTTCCAAATATACTGACTAGACAGAGTGATGGAAAGAAAACAAATTAGATGAAGCCCTAAATACACATAGTATATTTCCGAAGTCTGGCACTGGAGCCACGCATTCTCCGCTTCAACGAAGGATGACCTGGCCAAAGAGCACATGACTTTAATTATATATTTTTTTTTATTTCTTCAAAATATTTTATTTATTTATCTGACAGAGAAAGAGAGAGAGACAGCACACACAAGCTGCGGGAGAGGCCAGCAGAGGGAGAAGCAAACATCCCCCCTGAGCAGACAGCCTGACGCAGGGCTGGATCCCAGGACCCTGGGATCATGATCTGAGCCAAAGGCAGACGCTTAATGGACGGAACCACCCAGGCACCACAAACTATTTTCATTATAATTAGGGATAACATCACCTTCATGCATCTGTAAATACCTCACCAGTCCTTACCCCCAGTGTACTACAGGATATATTCCAGGTAATGCTAGGAGGCATAAGAAAATCTGAACACATAAAATGATGTTTGGCAAGGTTTAGATTCATTCAAGGAAAAATTCCATTGCAGAAATTCAAATAGATAATGTATAAATATACCTTCTGTACTAAGTGTGATACTAACCCAGCACTGGACAAAAATTTTTAAAAAGTAACAAAAATATGTATTTCTGGTTGTCTCATATTTGGCATGTTTCCATGAGAAAGCCAAAGCGATCAAATTCTCGCCCCTACATGCATTTACCTGCCAGGCCCTTCATGTTACCTTTGTTTGAGGTTGATCCATGATGTTTTTAAGTACTCAGTGGTTTCTTTCACATTCCTGGCGTCATCACTACCATAGTCCTCCAGCAGTTTCTGCAGGACGTTTTCAAACGCCATTACAATACCATCACCAGGATCTAGTTCTTGAAGCAATACCTAAGGTGTAATTGCAGGTGTCATTATTAGACTCGGTCACTCGGTAACTAGTACTACCTAAACAATGGTTCTCCTCATAGGTTTCAACAAGTTTTAGACACAAGTATCAAAAGAAAAAAGCAAATTATGGGACAAACTCTTGAACAGCTTAAATAAAAGTAATTCTGGAAGTAAAAAGGCAAATGTCCAAGGAATGATCAGGTACACAGCAGATATTAAGAGGCTATCTTACCTTTGAAGTATACTTTACTTCCTCAAAGTATTTATCTTTTTCCTTTGTTCTGCTACATATCTGATCCTTATAGCAACATGCATCATACAGGAATGAACTTACTACAGAGCTCCTCTCTACATGCTGGCAGGAAGGAAAAGGGCCAACAATATGGAAGTCTTCTGTGCCCCTGGGTCACGGTGCCTGTTGACAAAGTTAACTGCTTGGGTGGATCAAGCAGCCAAGCAAGGTTTACTAAGAGTTGCTATTAAATAACTAAACTGATGCTGAGCGTGTCCACAGGCATTGGTTTTCCACCTCTCAGAGCCCCTGGATCAAGATACCCCCCATGAAATCTAAATGAGAAATGAAATGTTCCCATAATGCTTTTTATAGCAACTGGCGAAAAAAAAAAAATCTATCCTAGAGTCTGAGTAGAAAATTTAGAAATGAATATTCTGACTGAATAACAGATGACTGAAGCATTCATCTCACTTTTAACTGTATTCCTCTAGTTAAGTATCCTGGGGCGTTGCTGATTATTATATTTGAGTCATTTGGTGAAAACAATCAGCAGATGTCATAAAAACACAGAAAATGATCCACAAAATCAGGACACCTGGCCACTTGATTTTTAAATTGTAACCGTGGGAAGTCTACATGTGTGAATTATAAAAACATGCTCTTAAGTCTTAGATTTTGTTTCCCATATATTCAACACAAATGTACACTTTCATCTTAGGCTCTCTGAAGGGCAAATAAATATTATGCCAAAATATAACCTAAAAACTATAACCTCTAATTCAAAAACATTTTCTGTAATTATAGAGAGAATTTAAAATACCATCGATGTTCAATATCATCAACTTTATATTCAAACCAATCAAAAAAGTTACCTACTCTGATGATATAGATAAAACAGTTAATTATAAAAGTATTAAAAGGAACTAAATTTATTACCTGAATTGTTCAGTACACTAGCTTCAAATGAAAATCTCAGAAAATTTCATAAATAAAAATAAGCTTCAGAGTAGACATGGAAGACAGAAAAACGGAGGGTTCCTGAGACACTGAAAATACTCTCTTTCTAGGGGCTGGTTCATGGTTGTGCTCCATTTGCAAAGAGTCCATGAGCAACACATCTGGTATACAGGTATATCTCTACTTGTTAGGCCTCCTGAAATTTTTCAACGACCTTCCTGGTCAAATTCTTTATATAAATTTCAATGTATATTCAAAGCACTGGTGAAAACATCATGACAAGGGTCCTAAAAATTACAGTTACCAAAGAACAAAAAAGTACATCCAGTAAATTAATAATGCCCAAAAAAGCTCCACAAATCTAATGAGTCTTACCTGATTATCAGAAATCTGCTTGATAAGCGGATCCCTGCGGGCTTGTTGGAGAATATAGAATCGGGCCTCATATTTTCTCATAAGTTCCTCGGTTTCCTCCCTGTGGTCATCCCACTGAAGACTGTCAATAATCATATCCTCCAGCTGCTGCTGTCTTAACTCGACACCATGCTGAGTGCTGTCCCACTGGTTCTTGACCTTTTCCACTGAGGAAGCATACAAAAATAATCCCAGAAACTATCAGCAAAGGGAAAAAAATACCTGATTTCAAATTTATCATAAGTAAGGTTATAAATAGAAAAGAAAAAGAAGGCAAGTTGCTATATACATTTTTAAGGGAATTTAATACATGTCTGCCATACTATACAACCAACACATTTCTGTGAAACTATTCTTGAAGAAGAATCTTGAATTAAATTCTATTTTAAATGCACTGAAATATCTCACAATAAAAATATCTACTATGGATAAACCAAAAATTATAAAGAAAATATATTCCTCTCTGATGTATATTCACAGATCGTGGTTTGATGAAGGCAGAGTTTAACAATACTTTATGACAGAACTTTAAGACACAGATGCAGTCACTTGTCATCCTCAAAGGAGATACTCAAAGGTTGTCAAGATTTTACAAGGAAATAATCTATTTAAGAATACTTTTCATATTTGTCTTACTGTCGCATGAAACCTGTCTAAAAGAAAGTATTTTTATACACTCAAGAGAAACACTAAAAGCAAATTAGATTCAAGTTCTATCTACCGAGTAGCTCTTTACCATAAAAAAATCCACATTAGTTCTTTTCCTCTTTCTTTTTATTATTCCTTTCTATCTCTCTTTCTTTCCCTCTTCTGTCTGCTCTCCTTCCTTTTTCTCCCCTCCTTTCTCACCTCTTCTCATTTTTAACATGAAGCTAAAGAGAGACCTAAAGAAACTTAAACCTTTGGTTAATTACTTCCTGAATACTTCAAGATCTTGAACTGAAGCACTAGTAAACGATAGCTTTGAATGATTTCAACAACCCATTGATAATAAGTAGTTAGGAAATTAAAAATATTCTTCTAGAAGATGCTTCGGATGTCACACAGACTGGAGAGCAATAGTTAAATACCAAGCCATTAACTTAACAATAAAATAACATTGCAGCTAAGTCGTATTGGGACCTATTGGTAAAATTCTTGGGATATCAAAGGGTTACCGCAAACCATAGAGTGATCGATTTAAGATTGTTCAGAACACTGAAAATCATACTTACATGTAATAATTTTTAAAAATCATTCAATGAGATCATCTGTTGTAAGCTGTATTGTTTAACAATTTAAATAGATTGCTTAAGTATTCCACTTAAAGAGAGAACGAATTTATCATAATGTTGTACTTGTCAGTTAAAAAGTTACATAAAGTACTAATGACCAATGCTATTACTAATAGAATCCTTTAATGTTGAATAAAATGAAAGCCATCAAGTGAGAGCATGTATCATAGGTTTATCATTAAAAATAAGCAAGTTCTATTCTTTGTGAATAAGTGCTAAAAGCAGGTTATTGTAGGCAGTACACTTCTGCTGAGAGTATTTTTTTCATATGATGAATAATGACAAAGATTATGCAGCCTCTATGCAAATAAAAAAGGAGAGAAAACAAAGCAGGAGTTAAATTGGAAAGGGAACATATTCAGAAGAAGAAAGAAAAGTCTTGTCAAAAACCTTAAGAGAAACTTTGGACAAATAGGAGGTGGTTAAAAATAATAATAATAAGATAGTAGAGAAAGCAAAATGGAGAAGACTTTGTAAATGGTTTGGTGTCGCTAAAGCAAAGAAGCCCTTTCTGGCCTGTGATGGGAAATGGAATCACTCCAGAATTGCGTCCAGCACAAGCAACCCATCAATTAAAAAAAAATACAGGGGTGCCTGGGTGGCTCGGTGGGTTAAGGCCTCTGCCTTCGGCTCAGGTCACGATCCTGGAGTCCTGGGATTGAGTCCCACATCAGGCTCTCTGTTCAGTGGGAAGCCTGCTTCCCCCCCTCTCTCTCTGCCTGCCTCTCTGCCTACTTGTGATCTCTATCTGTCAGGTAGATAAATGGGATCTCTAAAAAAAAAAAAAAAAAAAGAGGGATGGGGCACCTGGGTGGTACAGTACATTGAGCATTTGACTCTTGGATTGTTTCCACTCAGGTCACGATCTTGGGGTTGCGGGATCAAGCCCCGCATCAGACTCCATGCTCAGCCCTCAGCAGGGAATCTGCTGGAGATTCCCTCTCCCTCTGCCCTTCTCCCTGCTTGTACTCACCCTCCTCTCTCTCTCAAATAAATGAATAAATCTTTTTTTTTCAAGAGGGAGAAAGAAGGAAAATGGCTTATGTAGTAAAAATAAACCAACACTGAAAGACACTAAAAGTTCTCTAACTTCTCTCTTTCAATAACATTGCTGTGGCCACATTTATTTTAAAATTGAAACATACTTTTTATAGGAGGAAGAGTTGACTTTCTTCCCTTCAGAAATATTAGACAAGGTAATAAAATACCGTCCAGTTTACAGTCTGCCACAAATATTTATTAAGTACTTAAGTTATATTGGACACTGTAGGAGGCTCCAGGGCCAGAAAGGTGAATATCCACCATTTATGGAAGAGAAAATTAAACTAACTGTGAGACTACAATGACATTATCGGGGGAAAGCCACAGCAGGAACTAAAGATAGAAAATATAGTTCACTAGGGACTAGTAGAGGGTGAGAAGGACTTTACAAAGGGGGTGACATTTTAGCTGCTGAGTAGGATTTCACCGGGAGAGAAAAGGCCAGGGGGAAAAAAAGCATGCAAATAATTAGGAACTGCCAGGACATTTTAAATATTATCTATTTGAATAACTACAGATGGGTGGAGGGCTATGTGGGAGAGGCAATGATGAAAGCTGGCTGCGACCATCCCTCCATGACATTTTTGAGAATTTAGACTTTGGTTTTTTGTTTGTTTGTTTTGTTTAATATTAAATTTATTTCTTTATTTTTTAATAAACATATAATGTATTTTTATCCCCAGGGGTACAGGTCTGTGAATTGCCAGGTTTACACATTTCACAGCACTCACCATAGCACATACCCTCCCCAATGTCCATATCCCCACCTCCCTCCCCCCAGCAACCCTCAGTCTGTTTTTTGAGATTGAGTCTTTTATGGTTTTAGACTTTGTTTCATATACCATACAGATTTAACAGACACTCTTAAGTCAGAAAGCAAAAGAAATGGATCTTTGATATGGTTGCTCTGTACATTTATTTTTTGTCTTATTTTATTTTGCTTTAAACTAAATTAATCCAAAATTAGTACCAGGCCCATAGGTATGAATGTGTTGTTCAATAAATTCTTTTTGGAGTGGATTAGAAGAAGAGAAGCTAAAAAGAAATAGCAAGATCTGGTTTTATTAATTAATCAAAACGGAAGCATGGTTTTGCATTCCAATGTTTTCTCTAACTTTTATTTTCTGATTCCTTTAAAAGAAATCCTGACCTGGAATACCTGGGTGGCTCAGTCAATTAACCATACCACTCTTGGTTTTGGCTCAGGTCATGATCTCAGGGTCCTGGGATCAAGCCCAGAGTTGGTCTCTGGGCTCTGCTTGGAATTCTCTCCCTTCTTCTCCCTTTGCCCCTCCCCCAACTCATGCACGTGGATACACTGTCTCCCCCAAAATATAAATAAATATTTTTTGAAAGATTAAAAATAAAAGAAATTCTAACTTAAAAGAAAAAAGAATCCAATGTATCAGTAACAAACTTAAAAGTAATAATGTTAACACTTTAAGGAACGCATATGGGAACAGTAACGAGGTTCACAAAAAAATAAAAATCAAAGGAAAACTGTACTTATTAATAGAGTATCAAATATCAAATAATATTAATTTCTGGTTGAATAATCTGTGCATAAAGTGTGTTATCATTTTCAGAGAAAGAGGATGATACATGATTTTTTTTTAACGTACATTTTTCTGTGATTGCTGTTCTCACATCTGAACTGGAAGCCTTATTTTTCAAATTCTGTGCCAATGTAAAAACATAATCAAGCTGAGGATGGCGTTGTTCTAAGTCAGCCTTTGTGATCTGTTAAGAAAAAATGATTACTAAGATAAGTTAATAAGCCTTACCTAAGGGTACTACTAAAAGAGCAAAACTGGTGTGCTGACATCAAAATTGTTGTTTTCCTCCTATGCAGGATAGTGAGGCATCAGCAATACAGCAGAAAAGAGCAAGATTTGAAGTCAAAGGTCCTGGGTTCAAATCTCAGCTCTGCCACTTATCATCTAGGTCACCTGGCAAGGCACTTTACTCTGTTTTTTGTTTTCACAAAGAGAAATAATAGAAACCCTACAGCTTGGCTATATCAAGTCTGAGGAGATTCGATGAAGAAAAATCCCTAAGAGAAAATGGTCTGAAAACCTTAGCAGTGACTTCTGATGACACCCTGGGTGTCTGCCCTACATGATACACACACACAAACTAATGTCACCTACAGGGATGGGGGTGAGGCATTCAAAAGATACTACTGGAGTAACTGCAAATTAAATAATCTCAGACAAGAAAAATGCTGCTCTAGAGACTTTGTCTCAGGACCAATTAGGCGGGTAAAAAGTTTTAAAAATCAGGAATCGAGGTGCCTGGGTGGCTCAGTCAGGTAAATGTCTGCCTTCTCATCAGGTCATGATCCCAGAGTCCTGGAATTGAGCCCCACATTGGGCTCCCTGCTCAGCTGGCAGACTGCTTCTCTCTCTGTTCCTCTCCCCCATCCATGCTCTCTCTCTCTCTCTCTCTGGCTGAAATAAATAAAATCTTTAAAAATAAAAAATAAAAATTAGGAATATAGTGTGTTTTAAGCATAGAACTAAAAAACAACTGTAACAATTAGAAAACACAATTTCCAGTAAGTACAAACATGATGCCAGAGATTCTCTCCCAGCCCTTCCTCTTTTAAATTCACTACTTTTGCAGATTTCAATTAGCCTTAAAATGTCAAATATTATTTCTAAATGGATTATTCACAACTTCTAATCCTGAATCCCAGAGAGACATTTCAATGAAGGCTGATTATTTCCTTCTAAATGGCCCAAGAACCTCTCAACATAACACATCTGAAACTAAATCACTTAAACCCTCATCCACAGCCCATTTCTTCTATTCCTTATTTCCGCTAATTGCAATAGCATCATGTTAGCCACTTAGAAAGGGCTCTTTTGCTTGCCTTAAGCATCTCTTGCCTCCAATCTATCCTAAGCACTAAAAAGCATCCCAGTCTTCCCATCAATGCCGAGCACTGTTATCAATCACTTCGCAGCCACCGTTAACAAAGGAAAAGAAAAGGGGGATAAGATGCTTGCCAACTGCCTACAGACTAAAACCCCAAGGGGCCTATGCGTAAAACATGGTCAATGAGCTCCTTCCCAAAGTGAACTTGAACCTGTCTTTGCGACCTTACTTCCCACTACACCTCTTTATTGCAAAATTGTTGAACCAACATCCTTCACACTCCCCTGCTGCATGCCTTTATTCACTCTGTTCCCTCTATCAGGAATGTCATTCATCTCCAGAGGTCAAAATCCCACGTGGTCTGCCTTCCACCACTGTGAACTAAACTCCTTTCTCACTGTGGCTCCCCTAACAGGTGGTCTGGACCTATCTCACAGCTTATCTCAGATTCTGTCTTGCTGTAGCAACTTGTCTACCTAGGTACATTTGGTGCTTCTACCTCACCTTGGGCATATTTACAATTTGGGGATAAAATTAATACCTACCTCAAAAGACCATTAAAAAAATGAATGACATATAACATGTAAAATACTTAGAAAACTACTCAGCAAATATTAAGCACTGAATAAAAGTTAGCAATAGCTACTGTTATTATTTTATGGTATATTTCCAATTTCTATCTGGTACGTTCTTTTCGGTATCCCTATGCAACACGTAACCTAGAACCTGGTACACAATGAATACTGAAAATTTACATTAGATGGTGTACGTATAGTGACTAGAGTCTAATCAGGAAATTCTCACTTCTAAAATCAGCAATTAAATAAGTTCATTATGAAAGAGTTTAAAAGGTGCTTCAGGAAAATATCCCACATCACACGAAGTATTAAATCTCACACGAATTTACTTTTGTATTGATGTGCCTCACTGTATGGTATCAGTTTTAGATTTTTAAAATACACTGAGCCCCTCACTTTATGTTGGTAAATGTCATCTCACCAACACACTGGAAAGGCAAGATAGGATTTATTCCTCGGAGCCAGGCAAACACAGCATGGCGGTTTGACAGATAAAGAGTTTTTTTAAAGCCCATTCTCCCAGAGTTTAGGACAAACAAAGGAGATCCAAACAGATTTTGTCTGTTTCTGTGTTGTGGCATTTCCCTGACAAGCCTCAACACGATGTACTTACTTTCATTCGGGAAACTGTCTTATTGATCTCTTCTATATCCCCGACGGTGACAATGTTGGACTTCAACATCTGGTCGATCAGGACCAGCCAGTCAGCTAGCTCCGTGATTGTTTTATCCAGATCAGCAGGAACTGAAATTTCCGAAGTACGAGGAGACTGAACAGGAATGTCTGATGCAGATGATACTAGCACCACCTTTTGGACACCAGGATGAGCTGAAATTTAAAAACGTGGCAAAGTATTAATACAGCAATGGGATGTTCTGACTGTGGTGGCCTAGTGGTGATATGTGTGTATGTGTGTTTATTTACATAAAATTTAGTTGAAGTAAAAAAAAATTGTAGGAACTTTTCATGTCTTTATACTAAAATGACAATGGCATTTCCTGTCCTATCTGTATGTCTGTGGTAGCTATAAAGCCAACAAAATCATCCCACAACATTCTGGGGCCTCAAAAACTCAGAAGTCACTAACACTGACACCAAGAGAAGAGAAAATAAACAAATCAACCACAGGAAAACTAGGACTGCAATTTTATTTTGTCAAGATGCTTGCCTTAATTATGAAGTCAATTTATTCTAATTTTCTATGCTTTTCCAATTAACTGGATAGTATGAGTCTAAGTCATTCTTAATAAAACTGAAAGAGGGCTTCCACTACCTCCATTTTGACCTCAAACTTTCTAATTGATTAAGTTCTTTCAAGTGTATCTCTGAAGTCAGGCAAAAGACCCAGGGGGCAAAGCATCCCCAGATGGGAAGCGAAACTACCCCCTCAAGCAATAAGGACCACCCTGAGTCAGCAAGTCCCTGTGTACGTGACTCCAGGACGATGACTGGCTTGACCTTCACTGCCCACCTGCAAGTACATGTCGACCTTTGTCCCACATTTTCCTTATATAAACCTGGAAAGACTTTTCAGCACTTCGGGGACAGTCTTTGAGATACTAGTCCACTGTCTTCCCGATGTTGGCCTCGCTGAAATAAATCCCTTTCTTCTTTCACAACCACTGGTCTCTCTGCCTTTGGATTTTGTCAGCGGCCAGTGGCCGAACTTAGTCTGTTTGGACCCTGGGCACCAGGGGCTCCTGCACTTTTGAGCCCCAGCTACAAAATCACTGTGAATACTTATGTTATAATCTATGTATATATTCCTTAGTTAACCTTTATCCCACAGGTGAATACTTAAATTGTTCCTGAAATCTTATTTTATTTTTTTTTAAAGATTTTATTTATTTATTTGACAGAGAGAGGTCACAAGCAGGCAGAGAGAGAGGAAGGGAAGCAGGCTCCCCGCCGAGCAGAGAGCCCGACGCGCAACTCGATCCCAGGACCCTGAGATCATGACCTGAGCCGAAGGCAGTGGTTTAACCCACTGAGCCACCCAGGCGCCCCTGAAATCTTATTTTAAAAAGGAATATGCAAGAGTTATCTTCTTATGTGGCATACTTTGCACATTTTTAACTACCACCTTAGCATAAATTTCCCAAAGGAGAACTCTTGGATCAGAAAATGAAAAAGGTTAATGTATCTAATACTTATTAACAAACTGTTTTCCTTAAAAGTTGGAAATCTGGACTTCCAGCAGCAGTGTATGGAACTGAAAAAATTCCTATATCCATACCAACAATATTCTTTTTAATGGATAAACACATCCTTCGCCATGGTTTTCATTTACTTTTTTTTTTTTATTTTCAATGAACACAAAATTTTTTTATGTTTATTAACCAAATATGGTAAAATTTATAACTGTTCTTTATCTGCTTCCTTATCAGTTGGGATGAACTCTTTATATAGGAGAGATGAACCTTTGCCATACTGGTGAAAACAATGTTTCTACTTCAGGATTTAATTTTTGTTTCTTTTTAACATATAGATATTAACAAACCTACAGTGATCAAACTCATAAATTGGTCTTGGGAGACTGTTTTCCCAGAATTTCTAAAGTTAGACTCTTGTCTTCTCCAAAGATTTGATAAATATTTTTTCTATTTTTTCTGTTTGTCCATTCTTGCCTTGCTTTGTTTTTAAGAAAGGGAGGGTTTTTTTTTCTTTAGTTTTGATATAAGAGAGAGCTGAATTATTAGATATATCTGGAATCTACTTTAGCATACAGTATATTAAATAAGGCTTAAATGATTTTCTAAAATATACAGTCATTCTGCAAATTAAGCACAATTCTAACAAAAATTCCAGCAATTCTGTATGTAACTTGACAAAACCATATATTCAAAAATCTGATTTTCAAATCAATACAAAAAAGGACCCCAAACAGTCAAAGCAGGTGGAGGGTTAAGCCCTACCTGATATTCAGTTGTATGACTTAGCTAATAATGAAGGATTAACTCAGTGTTTTATGGACCTAGACATTCAAACAGATCAGTGGAAGAGAAGAGCCACAGTGCACAGGTGGCAGAGAAACCTGACCCTGGCACAGACTGCATTAAAGATCAATGAGGAGGAATTTACTGGCCAATAAATGATACTGGCAAAAGTGGACACCCATGGCTGGAGCGGGGAGATGATGGGGCAGAATTTGACCTCACGTACCCTGGGAAAATTAATTCTTGGTAGATTAAGGACCTGAATACGAAAACCAAAATTGTACAACTGTTAGTTGAAAATATAAAAAAAGAATCTTTGACTTCAGAGTACTAAAAATGCTCTAGAAACACAAAAATGGGAAGCTAATAACAGATCACTAATGTTTAAGAATTCTGAAAACAGCACCATTAATAAAGATGTTAGAAACCATAGACTAAGGGAGAGGGATTTGCAATGCACACTCTAAACAAGGAATCTGTAACCAAAATAATTTTTTAAACTCCAAAAATACCAACAGACAATCCATGAAAGAAGAAGCAAGAAAGAAATAAACATTAAAAAAAGGCTCAGTCACACAGGCCTCTGGGGAAATGCAAATGGAAATGAAATGCCCCATCTCTCTCTATAGTCACAGGTTCCCAAAGTAACCTCTGGGGAGCTCTGGGTACCCAGAAACCCTTCCAAGGGCTGTGGATGCCCAAATCATGATTGTTGTAATAAGTGATTTGCCTTTTCGTCCTCATTCTTTCCTAAGTATAGGGTGTTTTTTAATCTCTTTTAAATTTAAATCCAATTAATTAACATACAGTGTCTTATTAGTTTCAGAGATTGAGTTCAGTGATTCATCAGTCTTACATAATACCCAGTGCTCATTACATCTCGTGCCCTCCTTAATGTCCATCACCGGGTTCCCTTATCTCCCTACTCACTTCCCCTCCCACAATCTTCAGTGTGTTTCCTATGATTAAGAGTCTCTTACAGTTTGTCTCCCTCTGATTTCATATTTTTCCCTCTCTTCCCCTATGATCCTCTGTTTTGTTTCTTAAATTCAATATATGAGTGAGATCATATGAATAATTCTTTCTCTGATTGAGTTATTTCACTTAGCATAATACCTCTAGTTCTATTCCCATCATTGCAAATGGCAAGATTTCATTTTTTTTTTTTTTTTGATGACTGAGTAGTAGTATCCCATTGTATTTATATACCACATCATCTTTATCCATTCATCTGTTGATGGACATCTAGGCTCTTTCCATAGTTTGGCTATTGTGGACATTCTGCTATAAACATTGGGGTGCACGCACCCCTTCGGATCACTACATCTGTATCTTTGGGGTAAATACTCGTAGTGCAATTGCTGGGTCATAGGGTAGCTCTATTTTCAACTTTTTGAGGAACCTCCATGCTGTTTTCCAGAATGGCTGCACCAGCTTGCATTCCCACCAACAGTGTAGGAAGGTTCCCCTTCCTCTGCATCCTCACCAGCATCTGTCACTTCGTGACTTGTTAATTTTAACCATTCTGACTGGAATGAGGTGGTATCTCATTGTGCTTTTGAATGGTTTTTTAACTCAAGGCTATATGACATGTGATATCGTAACACACCAAATGCAGAAGTGGATATAAGAAACCAGATGTCTTCTAATTTGGTAAAAACCAAAAAATTTTCAAAAATGGAAAGCAGTGTCATGTTTCTAATTAAATTTGGTTTTGTCTAAGAAAAACTAATTTCTCACATTATATTAATAAGAATGTATTAGTTTTACTGACATAATGAATAGATTCATTATTACTATTTTAGACAAATTAATAAATAATTCTTCAATTTTTTGTTTTATTTTTTAATTAGGTAAATATTTATAAACATAACTCACACATGAAAGCTCTTTGAGGATCCTCAACAATTTTTTTAAAAATGTAAGGGGTCCTGAGAACACAATGTTGAAGTGCTGATAACATGTACAACAATGACAGCCCTCACACGGTGGTGGAAAGGGGAACTGCAACAGTCTGTCTAGACAGGACCTAGTCAAGGAGAAGTTCTCCATATTCCCTGACCCAGTAATTCTACCACTATATACCTTAAGAATAACTCACATATCACTCTTCCCCATGCTCACTTGTCACTTCCTTTATAGTTTCAAAAAACTCAAAATAACCTAAATATTCATTCATTATTTCAAGTCATCAAATACCTAGTAGGGGTCTACTGTGTGCAAGGCGCTGTTCTAGATGCTGCAGGGATGGGAGTGGGTAAGACAAAGAGCCCACCCTCACGGAACTTGAATTCTGGTGGGGTGGAGGGACACAAGATATGAGGTAAACCCAATACAAGAAGATGGAGAGAGACAGGATGTATTTGAGATCTGGTGGACGGGATCAGGAAGGGCCTAGCTGGGGGGACATCTGAGAAGAGAACTGAATGAAGGGAGCATGTGAAACAAGCAGATCGCTGAAGGAAGGACATCTGAAGAAGAAGGAAAGAAGAAACAGCAAGCACAGAGGCCATAAATGGAAACATTCTCGGCATGTTAGAGACAGCAAGAAAACCAATGTGTTTGAAGTAAAATAAACAAAGGGAAAAGTGATAAGAAATGAGATTAGAGGGACAGACAGAGGGCAGATCATACCCAGTCTTCTGGACCACAGTAAGACTTCAGCACTCAGTGTGGATGACGAAAGAGAGAACAAGATTGTGGTGAGCCAGGAGGGACACAATAAAACATATGTTTCGAAAGCGTGACTTAGCTGCTATCAGAATAGATTACAGAAGAGTGGAAAGGCAAGAACAGAATCAGGACAGTGAGAAGGGAGACTATTCCAGTAACAGAGACGAAAGATGAGGGCGTTCAAGACCATGGAAGCAGCTGGGATGAGACATGGGACTGATAACTTGCTGACAGATTCGATGTGAAATCCAAGGAAGAGTCAAGGGTGACTTCAAGTGTACTGGCCTGAGAACTGGCTGAAAACCCTCTAAAGTTAAAAAGTGGCTAAAGCCATGGGACTGGTGAGCACACTAGAAGAGCGAGTTCGGAGAACCGCTGTGAATCTGTGCCCTGGAGAACGACACATCAGGGACCATGCACAGACCAGAGCTGCAACCACCAAAATGTATGCCGCTGAGAAGGGCCCAGTAGAGAGGAGAGAAGGAGGGAAGGTAAAAAGCCATGAGAAGATGTGATCCAAAGCACAAGTGGAGGAAATGATCAAAAGAAAGAAAGAAAGACAAATCGTCCATGGGTTAGGAAGGAAGCATGCACAGTGTGTGAGGACAGATGTAGTAGGGAAACCCACTTATAGGGATTCACTGATGGGAAAAAGAAGATCTTGCGGGACAGAAAGTGTTTTGTCTTTTCAAAATGAGAAGTCATGGGCGCCTGGGTGGCTCAGTGGGTTAAGCCACTGCCTTCGGCTCAGGTCATGATCTCAGGGTCCTGGGATCGAGTCCCGCGTCGGGCTCTCTGCTCAGCAGGGAGCCTGCTTCCCTCTCTCTCTCTCTGCCTGCCTCTGTCTACTGTGATCTCTCTCTGTCAAATAAATAAATAAAATCTTTAAAAAAAAAAAAAAATGAGAAGTCATTAGTGGAGAGATGGGTAGCAAGGGGCACTCAGAGAAAAGTATAGTAGGATTGCCTTATCAAGGCTGAGCACCCATTGGGGAGAGTCAGCAAGAAGCTGGCTTCGAAAAACCTCAAAAAAACAGTATGCCAAGTGAAAGAAACACTGAAAAATACCCAGAAGAGCGGACCCATGGAGACAGAGAACAGACTAGGGGTTGCCACGCATGGGGGTAGAGCAGAATGGGGAAACACTGCTAAATGAGGAAGAGGTTTCACTGTGGAGTGATGGAAATAGTGTGGACCTAGACAGACACAGTACCTGCACAAAACTGTGAATGTACTAAATGCCACTGGAATGTTCACTTTAAAATGGTTCTTTTTTTTAACTTAATAAAAAGAAGAGGAAATGGAATTAGAACACTGTGGAGGAGGAGAGGGACACACTGAAGTAAGTTTCAGGTCTCCTAGTGTTCCAAGGACAAGTATCTTATTAAGAATGAACTACCCACCTACTAAAAGGCCATAGTGACACTATACTTCTAAATGTGTATTAAAATTTTCTCTGTTCCTTTGTCATAATGATGTTTCAAAAGATAAGATAACCTATTGCTCTTTAGTAAAATGCATCAAGTCTGTTCCCTATAGGCATAGAGTTGAGCTTTGTTTGCAAAGCAGTAGTACCCAAATGTTAATTCAAGTGCTTTGAATATAATCAACAGACCAATCAAGCCCCAGGTATTTTTCGGGCAAGGTACTGGGAAATACAAGTAAAATAGATGACAAACTTGGCTCTCACCAAGTTTGTGATCTCAAAAAGAGTTTTTAAAAAAATATTGTCACTCATCACTTTTTCAGAATCCTCAGAAGAAATGGGTTTGGGGAGGACAGGACAAGAAAAAGGTGGAGGAGGAGGGGAAGGGAGGACAGAGGGTGGAGGAAGGGAAAGAGTGAGGCATAGGTGAGGAATAAGAAGAAAGGGAAGGAAGAGAGAAGAGAGGGAGGAGAAAAAGAAGGGGGCAAGGAGAGGAAGAGGAGGACAGGGAAAATCAGCAGCAGCACCAGAGCTTGCACAGAGGAAGTGGAGTTTGGGTTCATCATACATGGGGGCTCACCTGGTGGCTCAACAGAGGGAGAACAAGGCAAGGAGGTTTTGAGATCCTGCAAGGCAGTGATGAGCAGTGACCACAGTGGCTACCGAGTGGTAGCCTGCCCTCTACTCCAGACCAGAGAAGGAAATGAAAGAGCGAGAAAACTCTTCTGCAAAGGAAACAGTCAACAAAACCAAGAGGCAACCCACGGAATGGGAGAAGATATTCGCAAATGGCACTATAGACAAAGGACTGATATCCAAGATCTATAAGGAACTCCTCAAACTCAACACACACAGAACAGAAAAGCATGTCAAAAAAAAGGGCAGAAGACATGAACAAACACTTCTCCAAAGAAGACATACAAATGGCTAACAGACACATGAAAAAATGTTCATCATCATTAGCCATCAGGGAGAATGAACTCAAAACCACATTGAGATACCACCTTACTCCAGTTAGAATGGCCAAAATTAACAACACAGTAAGCAAGTGTTGGAGAGGATGTGGAGAATGGGGAACCCTCTTACACTGTTGGTGGGAATGCAAGTTGGTACAGCCACTTTGGAAAACAGTGTGGAGATTCCTTAAGAAATTAAAAATAGAGCTTCCCTATGACCCTGCAATTGCACTACTGGCTATTTATCCCAAAGATACAGATGTAGTGAAAAGAAGGGCCATCTGTATCCCTAATGTTCATAGCAGCAATGGCCACAGTCACCAAACTGTGGAAAGAGCCAAGATGCCCTTCAACATACGAAAGGATAGAGAAGATATTGTTGGGTCCGTGGTCAAAGGAGTGAGACTGATACAAAGCGAAGGTCAAGCAAAGCTTTATTTCCTGCCAAGCATCAAGAATCAAACTGACCGGCCAGGGATGTCTCTTGCAAAGAGGCGACGACCCTCTGCCTTACAGACTAGCTTTTAAGGGCAAAGGCCATGTGGTTGGGCCTGGCCACACACAGGTGGCCAATGAGACTGTAACACAGAGAGAAAGCTGCACAGTCCTGCTAGGTCACACATAAGTGACCAACTGAATTACAATTTACCCTATAGTAGATATTTGAACTAGCCTATCACCTTGGTCAGAATGGGCGCCCAAAATGCACCCAAAGGGCGGGGTCCATACTCCTTGGTAGCTAGGAGACAGTATGCGCCCACACTGATTGAATACCTCCACCTGGCCTGACCCACCCTTGTATTTGGGCTTTGTTACCTGGGACTAGTTTCTGGGATTTGTTTTAAGTACGTCCCCTGGGGGAAGGGGGGGGCAGAGACAGTTTAAGTTTTACTGTATAAACACCAAAGTCGTTATTTAACCGGATGGCATCGCTCTGGCTAAACAGGCCCTTACATTACGGTCCATATATACAATGAATATTATGCCTCCATCAGAAAGGACGAATATCCAACTTTTGTATCAACATGGATGGGACTGGAGGAGATTATGCTGAATGAAATAAGTCAAGCAGAGAGAGTAAATTATCATATGGGTTCATTTACTTGTGGAGCACAAGGAATAACAAAGAGGACATTGGGAGATGTAGAGAAGAAGTTAGTGGGGGGAAATTGGAGGGGGAGATGAAGCATGAGAGACTGTGGACTCTGAGAAACAAACTGAGGGTTTTGGGGAGTGGGGGTTGGGTGAGCCTGGTGGTAGGTATTAAGGAGGGCACGTATTGCATGGAGCACTGGTGTGATGAATCTTGGAACGCTGAAAAAAAATTAAATTAAAAAAATTTTTAAAGATTTTATTTATTTATTTGACAGCAAGAGAGAGATCACAAGTCGACAGAGAGGAAGGCAGAGAGAGAGGGGGAAGCAAGCTCCCCGCTGAGCAGAGGGCCCAATGCAGGGCTCGATCTCATGACCCTGAGATCATGACCCGAGCCGAAGGCAGAGGCTTAACCCACTGAGCCACCCAGGCGCCCCTAAATTAAATTTTTTAAAAAATGAAAAAAAAAAGAAAACTCTTCCTTCTTCCAGCATTTGTCCATAAAGACCTTCCCTAGGGAGAAGAACTCTTCTAAGTCCCCATCTCCCACCTGGTTCCAAGGATATCCATCCAAATGTTTTATTTTCAGTCATGATCAGTGTCTAATTAACACAACCCCAGAACATGTTAGCAGGTTATAGCTGATGCCCTGATAAACAGCACATCACCAGAAGACTATCCCTTCACTCCCCAACCTTGCGGAACCCCTAGCCTTCAGCAGCCTCTTCGGAGGAGGCCCAGATCCCACTCTAGGCCCAGGAAAGAGAGAAGTCTTAGCTACCATGAGAAGGAATGCCTTGCACACACTGGGGGGTAAAATATGTCTGTGTTTTTTAAAAAAAAATTCATTTCAAATAATTGAAAAGCAGAATAATAAATCACAATTGCATCATGTTTTTAAATAAGTTTTTCTGACACGTTATGCTTATCATCAAAAATTTTGCTATAAACATTTTTTTGTGAAGAAGTAAACTGTATCTTACCAGCAATTCTTGTCTGAGACACAGAACAAGGTTCCTGGATGCGTTCCTTCAGTGTGCTAGGCACTTCTCTGCATATCTACAGCATCAGGCCAAACAAAGAGAAGAATACTATATAAATAAAGATGACTGTATTTTTGAAAGAGGAAGTGTTATTCTAAGTGATAGTTCTGCTGCTTTTCTTCCCCCTCAACGCCTGAGCTTCTGTCTCTACCTTCATATTCACTGCAGTCTTCCCAGAGCCCACCCCCTCCACTGACATTACTGTGAAGAGTGCCAGCCAGTCCTTAGCTGTCCTAGTCCTGTGGAACACCAAATGCCCTTCCTCCCTCTCCCTGAGATACTGTGAATATTCTGCAATCCTGACTTTATGCCTTCCTCTCTGACTGATCTTCTAAGCATCCTTTATCAGCTCATTCTCCTCTACCCATCCATCAAATACTGACAATCTACAGGGTAGGTTTTTTGGTCTTCTTACCCTTGACCCTGGCTTCTCTCCCTGGGTCCTAGTTTCTAATGGTTTCATTTATCATATGGAGTCTTAAGAGTGTGAAGACTCCAAAAAATATACCTCTAGCCCAGCTCATTCTGTCAGCTGGATATTCAGACATGGCCAAATCTGAATTCATCATCCATTTCCCTGACACCCCCTTCACAAGGTTGTCTAATGACTCTCATTGATCTTTTCAGATCAGTTTTCCTGATCTGGATAGTAGTCTTTGCTCAGAAGAGTTCCTTGATATCCTGATGTCCTAAAGCTATCCATCTTTAGGATCGCTGCCTCCATTCTATTATGCAGCTATAGTGATCTTTCAAAATGTAACTTTCTTCTGCTTAAAACCCATCAGCAGCTGTCCACTGCTCTCAAGGTGGTGAACCATTCTCAAGATGGAGCTCAAATTCCTTGTGATGCACGGGAAGGCCACTAGGATCTGGTCTCTGCAAGCATCTTCCTTCCTCGTCCTTCCACCTCACATCGAGCTACTTCTAGGACCCAAATGCACCATGCTCATTCTCAGTCTCCTCTAGACCCTTTCACTGGCTGCTGCTTCTCTCTGCAATGCCCCTTGCCCCATTCTTCATCTGACCCATACTTAATCATTCTTTATAAATTCACATGGATATGATGTCCTCCACAAAATCTTCCATGATTACCTCCCAAAGCCAGATAGGTTCTCTACCTTTACGTCCCTGTGGATGCCCCTATGTTACAATTGCTTGGTTACTTGTCTCACCCATGATAAACTCTTCGGGTTAGAAGCAGTGTCATACTCTTTGCTGGATTCCTAGTTCTCAAAATGGTGCCTGGCATAAAGCAAGACTCCAGTCCAAAACTACTGAATGAATAAATGCATGAATGAATGAAATACCCCAGATTAGTATTTCCCAAAGTGCATGTGCATTTATCCAAATTCTCTGCACAATAAGCATTGTCCGATATTGGACACTTAACAATTCACCTTACAATCTACGTGAAATCCTATGATAAAGGGAGTTTTAGCTTTGTCTAACATGGTGTTCCCAAATTAGCCAGGGTGCCCTATTCTACACAATGTCTACTGACATCCTTTAGGTTAAAAAAAGATGTGTGTTCTGATTGAATCAAGAGGAGTCTGGCACATCTGACACAGGGCCAACATGTGTGGATAGGGGTGTAAGGGACAGAGAAGAGAAGATGAAGTCAGGGAGACAACAGGAAGCCAGAACATCAGGGGCCTAAAAAGTCACATTAAGGACTTCAGCCTTTCCTCTTACTGAGATGGGAAACCATTAGCAGGCTTTGCTCAGAGGAGTTACTGGATCTGAATTATGTTTTAACAAATACTTTGACGGCATGGACAAAGGGCAAAGGGAAGCAGGGACACCCATAAGGAGTCCATGGCAGTAATCAAGACAGGAGATGAGAGTAGCTTAAAAACAAGTTAGTGGCAATGGGGATAGTGAAAAGCAGTCAAACTTAGGAAATTCTACAAAGTTGAAAAAGCTGAAAAAAATATACAGGGAATACCCAATGTGCCACCTAACATCAGCAATTGTTAGAATTTTGCTGTATTTGCTTTATCATATACGTAACCATACAGCCATCCATCAAATCATCCAGCAAATAGATCATGTATTTGAATGAGAAGCCAATGATGATTCCAAGCTTTGGAGTTTTTGTTTGTTTGTTTGTTTTAAGATTTTTATTTATTTATTTGACAGATCACAGGTAGACAGAGAGGCAGGCAGAGAGAGACAGAGAGAGAGAGAGAGGAGGAAGCAGGCTCCCTGCTGAGCAGAGAGCCCGATGTGGGGCTTGATCCCAGGACCCTGAGATCATGACCTGAGCCAAAGGCAGAGGCTTTTTACCCACTGAGCCACCCAGGCACCCCTGGAGTTTTTTTTTTTAATTGAAATATGATTCACCTAAGATTACAATAATGAGCAATTTACCAGCCTCCTACTGAGGTAGAAGTACAGTAAAGCACAGAGAGGAGGTGGAAATCAGGAGGTTGATTTGGGTTGTTTGAAATGCCTATTACACAGCCAAGGGGACATGCTGAACAGGCCATGGTACATGCAAGTCTAGAGTATGGAGAGAGGTCAAGGCCAGAGATGTACATGTGTGAGTCATTAGTAACAGTGACTCATCAAGACAGTAATTCTCAGTTTGAGAGTCTAGATCAATAAAGCATCTGCTTCATTACATATAGAATGATGGCTACCATTTCAAGGGGATGAGAAGGGAATAAAATGACTGAGAAGGGAGCTATCCAAACTAGAGATAGAGACATATCCAATGTCTCAGCCAGACCGCACACTCTAATATGGTATCTGCCAAGGCAAAAGAAATAGAAATCTATGACTTTGTCTGCATTAAATCGTTTGAAATGCAAAAAAAGGTAATGGCACAAGGGAGAGGACCTTATTTTAGTCATATTTGTAGCACATGCTATTACATTCCACCTGGAACATGCTAGACATATGAATAAATGAATAAATCATTAAAAATAAATAAATAATTAAAAATCATTAAATGAATAAAATCACTAAAAATAAACCTACATATGTGAGAAGTGATATCTAACATCAGAGTGTTATTTTAACACTCTTAATTTACAATTTTATAATTTTATATGGCATTTTATTGGCTTATTCTAACATATATTCATTATTTAATATATTATGTAACATATAAATCCCCAGATCAAAATATCCCACATAAAATAAAAAGTATTCTCTGAGGATATAGGTTTCTCTCCATGACAGATGAAAAAAATAATAATTACAAACATTAGTCAGCATTAGTAAAATGTGTCCAAATTTGGGTATACATGAAACCAAAAGTTACATGATCTCACTCCTTTGAAAACAAAATCAATAACCATGGAAAGTCATCACAGTAATTCTTAATGCATACCTTATTCCATGTCGAATTTATAGTTCTTAAGCTTTCTGAAATTTTTTCTCTTTCATGTAAACTCAGACTTTTATCTGAAAGCATTTCCAATTCAGTTCTATTCAACCATTTGAGTTTTTCTGCTTGTACATCCATCTCCTGGGTCAAGTCCTAAAAGAGTCAGAATAGAGTTGCAGTTAGAAAGTTGTCATACTGGAAAAAGTTCAAGAACTGTATCAGAAATCTCTTTGGGAAATATTCTTATGAATGTGGACTTCTAATGTCTTTAACTTTACTTGGAAAATAAACTTATAAGAAGCCTGAACTTACGTTAACAAACTGTAACTGATAACGAATATATACTTTCAGTGTGCATTTGTATGAATTTGCCCTCTGGTCCCTCCCCTGACCCCATTCTCTTAACAGGTTCATATTATATCATATTTACACTGACACTTTAACACACTGTTCTTAGATAATGAAAATAATATCCATTCTAATCAAAGGCAAAAAAAAAAAAAACAAAAAAAACCAAAAAAAACAGGAACACTTTAGGCACCCATCTCTACCTTATCTCTGCCTACCCTAATATACTGTCCCACTCTTTGTGACTGTCCCCAAATTGTTTACAAAATGGGATGTTCCAAGAAAACTATGGAAATTTTTAGATAAAACAGGAAGACGTTTGCTAAGTATTTGTCACATTTTGAAAACAAAACTTAGTAATTGTTTGCCACATATTTTCATCATTATTATACATTTTTATACATTATATATTATACATTATTATACATTATTATATATTGCCTCAATCCTCTTTTTAGTAAAAATATGAGGACATTAATCTTACTGTTCTGCAACCAGTGTTTTAATTCTTAACACAAAAAATACAAAATTTATAGATATAAATAATATATGGATATTTGGATACATGTACATATACTCATCATTATGTATTTTTATATATTGTATACCTACACAAATATAGACAATTCTTGTTGGTTGTGGATCAACACAGGAAATTTGATTAGTAAAAGCATCATGCTAAGCCTGAAGTAAGCTGAGGTGAGTTACTCTTGAGTCATTTAGAGTTTTCTTGTAAAACTCTATTTTAAACCTAGTAATCAGTAATTATCTTCTAAATCTAAAAGCAAAGAATTATACTTCACAGTACTACTATATTCTAAAATGACAAAGTCTATTTAAAATATTCTAAGAATCTTCGGTCTAATACTTGAAACTACATAATTTACCACTTTTCTGTGAGTGAAACCTTAACCTCTGCAAGAATGAAATATATAGCTGATCTTGAAAAAAAAAAAAAAATTCCTCTTGAAAGTTTACCACATTTACCACAAAATTTCTTACCCTGTTCTTCAGTCATGCAATATCTTATTTTTAGTGTAAATGTTCATGCACCAAAAAGCACTGAAAAGCATGCAGAAACAAATAAACCACTTACTGTTAATTCTTGCAGGTTTTCTTCCAGCTCAGTGGTTGATCTCTTTTGCAAAACATTCTCGGCCTTTGTTAACCAACAGATAATGTCATCTAGTCTTTTCCTATATTCCATCACCTGCTTACTTTCTCCTTTTAGCCTAAAAGAATATATTATTGAAAAACATTGACAAAAATTATCCAGTTAGGCAGCTATATATATATATATATATATATATATATATATCCAGTTATATATTTGCTTTGAATATCACAACTAAATACACCACACAGTAAAAAAATCCTAGTAATTATTTTAATATATATTTTTAAATGAGTGTTAATACTAACATGTACTTTCTGCAATACCAAAGATTTTTTTTGATAATATGAGAATAAAAATTCTACCTTCATTAAATTCAAAAACATTGAAACTATATACATTATCTTCTCTCATGATGAAAAATTCTGCCGAAATTTAATATAAAAGATTTTTTTTAAAGCTAGAGACCATTGTACAACATAATGGAAGTTAAAAAAAAAAAGAAAGAAAAATGTCCTTATCTCAAAAAATAAGGAAAAACACATAATTCTCTTTGAGTAGTGGATGGAGATAAAAAGTCATCATTATATGACATATTATTCACATTAGGTGGCAACTATTACTCTACTTTATTCATAGGAAAGAAAGAATAAGAACAGGGCAAGATACTGAGAATGGAAAATTTTTACAAGTATTAGGAAAGACTAAGAAAAAATGAAAATTTGGTTAGCTCGTTAAAATAAGTATTATATTTGAATATAGCACCAAGTTATAAAAAAAGATCTAGAAAAAACAAAGCAAAAATTTTAAAGGATATAAGGAAACAAATAGTCATATGAATATAAAAAAGGAACTGCCTTAATTAGATCTTTTAAATGTTAAAAGAATAACATTTATAAGTATATAAACCATCTGTCAGAAGATGAGAATATGACTGGAACTCATATGATGAACAAGATTATGTATTTTTCAGAGAGGGTTTGAAAGCTATTTACAGTTTGGTGGTGGTATCGTTATTTTTATACTTGTGGCCATTAGCTGCTAGTTTAAAAATTGAATGCAATTTTTTAATGAATTGCATCTTGCCATCCTGAAAAAAAATTTATATTTTTATGGCTATGACTTTTTAATCACAAAAAAACTCTAACATATGATGCAATAAATATAATCAAATCCTAAAGAAATATTTGTGTATTTAACAGAGAGTAATACTTAGAGAGTATTCTAATGTTAAAAATGAATGAAAATCACTACAAAATCACAAGTTCACATTTTTAAGCATCCATCAAGAGAGAACACTGCTTCAAGATTAAAATCAATCAAGCAAGCAAGCAACGGAACTAAGTGTTAAAGACTGACAATACCAAAACAGGCAATTTACCCTCTATATCGAAGACTCATAAACTTAAGTAACAACTTTGTAAGCACCCCAATAGTAATAGTACTATAAACCTTGTATTTAAAAAAAAAAGTTGTAATTTGTATTTCCAGTGTTGCATAATCATGACTAACAATATTTTGAAAATATATCTATGAAGGAAACTAACATCAAAGTGTTTTCAAGAAGACATATTTGAGTCACACAAAATCTTATTCTGTAAACTAGCTAAATATAATCCACATTTTAAATGTTATCACTAAGAGTGAAAACAAGTTATAAATTTATGTTCAAACAGGAGATAACAATTGCTCATTAAGGAATAACAGCATGAGTTGATGAACTGTGCAAAAATTTAACTACAGGCACTCAATATAAAAACAAATTAAACTATGTGCTATTCCTCAATGACTCTGATAACAGTACACATACACACTCTTAAAATTGCAAGGTGGCCCCAATTTAAGATAAGTTACTACCTGAAATGAAGTTAAACATAAATTTATGAAAATAAATATTGCTTTAGTTAAAATATAAGATGTTGGAGAAGCAATTCATTATTCTTATCTCATCCCCAAGATGAGTAAAATATGTATTAGCTTCACCTTGTTAGTCCCGGGAGCAATAACTACCACATTCCACAGAGATCCATTTGAAAATCTTTAGAAGAATTTCTGCTATTATTGTTAAAACCATGCCAGCAGGTACATCTTTTTCCTTAAGAAGACCTGGGAGCTAGATGATTCTCAAGCTAGAAGGACTCTCCATGCAAACTCATTAGCATGGCACATAAAACCCGATGGGACCTCAGCTTCCAATCCCATCCCTGGTCCCCTGAACCGCCCTCGTGCCATGTAACTTTGCAGATCTCTCACATGGCCATGCTACTTCATACCTCCCACCTTTGCCGGTTCTACTCTTTTCCCCAGAAGGCCCTCCCTAGGATGACTTTATGGGAAATTGTTACAAGTGCTTCAAAACTCAGTTTTAGGATTCCTCCCGTGGGATGCTTAAATTCCATATCCCATCACCCCTGCCTCTGTGACGACACTGTATCTTCCTAATGATGTTCTCTTTAATCACACCATATCCTTTGTCCCTTTAAACATTTTCATCTGTCTCCGAGTTCTTAAGTCACACTTAAACCCCCCAAGGCTAAACACAAAGCTCAATTAATATTGATAAAATCAATTGGCAAAATTCAGCAATAACATGCTTAGAGAATAAGTTTTAGTTTAACTCGCTATTGTAAGAACTAGATATTTTGAGTGTTTATTATGAATAGTCTGGGAATACCCTTTTTACCAACATTGTCTCATTTAGTCCTCATAACACCTCTGAGAGGGTATCACCGTTCTTATTTACAGAGCAGGAAACTTGGCTAGAGAGCTCTGTGGTCTTGCTGAATCTGTTCAAGCACAGTATTTGAGAGCCTAAGTTTGTGCCATCACTAACTTTCTGTGAGACTTGGACAAGCTACTTAAGATCACCGCTCTGAGCCTCAGTTTCAAAAGCTATACAATGGGTGTAAGCTGCCCGGAGCAGCTGAGAGGATAAAATGAAACGATGTGTGCCAGGTGCCAAACGCGGTCTCTGCCACACAGCAACCTCTCAACCCAAACGCACAAACCATTATTTGCCTCTTACCAAAGCACAAAGAACAACAGACGACGTGATTTTATAAAAAGCTGCCATAGGCCAAATATTCATAGTTCCATTTATGTAGAACATTTAAATTGTAAAAACTGGACTTGATAAAATATTAATTTGGTCTTTAATAAAACAGTAGCTTATCCCTAAATCCATACAGCATCTACAGAGTTAAAATTAGTGGGGGGGGGGGGGATTAGAGCCTTTTCAACCCAAAACTGCCATTAACCTCAAAAGAAGATTATTCATGGGGCGCCTGGGCGGCTCAGAGGGTTGAGCCTCTGACTTCAGCTCAGGTCATGATCACAGGGTCCTGGGGTCAAGCCCCACATCGGGTTCTCTGCTAGGCGGGGAACCTGCTTCCCCCCCACCTCTCTGCCTGCCTCTCTGCCTACTTGTGATCTCTCTCTGTCAAATAAATAAATAAAATCTTAACCCACTGAGCCACCCAGGCGCCCCAAATAAATAAAATCTTTAAAAAAAAAAAAAAAAAAAAAAGAACTACCACGTAAGAGGGATTTCAGAGAAACACCCCAAGACCCAGTTAGGAAATGAATGAGTGAAAAGTCTGACCCTGAGCCTAGATCTTCAGACTCCCAAGTCCAGACTGCTCCCCATTGACTTCAAGTGCCCCCCACAAGGTCACCGTATCATAATAAAACGTCAGAAATGAGAGGAATAAAGCTATCTTTCACACTGTAGGACATCTGAGTAGAAAAGTGACACTTTACAGGTAGCCTAAAAATATAGTAAGAGACAACATTTTAAAAAACATAGAACATCACAGTGGTGGTCTTAACTGTCAGTACAACTCCTATCGTGATACCAGACAATGGAAGAGTTCTGAACTCATCTGACTGCATCTTAAAAGCCTCTGCCAGAAGCTCTTTATCCTCGTGCCCTCAAGTTACACAGCTAAATCACCTTGGCTGCCGGTCCTTCACTTCTGCAAAGATCGCACTCCAGCGCTGGTTTAAACCTGCCAGCTTGTCTCTCAAGAAGCTTCCATCCGTGGGGGAGAGTTTCTGTAAAATCTCATCCCCGGTTCTGTTTAGGGCTGCAAAACTGGGCTGGTGGCTGCTGATGCCCTCTTCGAGTTCCTGTAACAGAGTACAACTCAAGATGAACTCCACTACTAAATGGAACTATGCAACAGATGCACAAAGGTCCTGTGGCACCAGATTAAGTGTTAGAGAAACAAAGTCTGGAAGAACATTTTTTGTTCATGAAAAGGGCATTTTAAAACACTTTACCTACACCTCAATGAACACACTAAATAAAACCTATTTCGAACTCTAACCCCTTCTCATGAATACCATCAGGCAAAATACAATGGAAGAAGAGAGCCTAATAACTCAAATAACAGTTGTTCACGTTGAAACCTAAGCATCAATTATGTTTGAGTAAAGTGGATTGTTTCTCTTCTTCCAAATATGTGCTTGAAAGCATTTCTAAATACATGTATATGTATACACCCCCCACATACCCTATGTCCCACCATATGTAAGTAAACCTCAATGTGTATTTGACTGAGACACTGTTTCATGACTCTGTAAATTTTTAAGCAACAAACTAAAAAGGGACATTTTAAAGTCAAATTTAAGCACTTATCTATAACTCTAAAAATAAAATTCATAAAAATTAACATGCTCATGAAAAAAATAAAAGAATTTTCTAACTCCTTGTGAACTTTCTACATAAAGTATATTTTAAAGACTTAATAAAAAATATTTTTAACAATGGTAAATTGACATTTTGCTTGCTTTTGATCATTTTTTTTAGAGTTTTCATTTATTTATTTGACAGATAGAGATCACAAGTAGGCAGAGAGGCAGGCAGAGAGAGAGGGGGAAGAAGGCTCCCTGCTGAGCAGCTAGCCCAATGCGGGGCTCAATCCCAGGACCCTGGGATCATGACCTGAGCCGAAGGCAGAGGCTTTAACCCACTGAGCCACCCAGGCGCCACTTGATCATTATTTTTAATCACCCAATATCAACAGAACTGATTTAGTTATTGTGTTATATTTCCCAAAACTGAATTAGACTCACCTGACACAGCTGAAGAATAATTTACTTATAGGAGAATTATCAATTATACAAAGAAAAGTAAGATGCCTAGTGTTTAAGTACAGAAAACAGACGAGGTCTGCAAATATCCTTCTGTCCTTGAAAAAATCTTGCATACAAAATTTAACAAATGTTATTCCAAACATAAAATCTTAAAAATTAACATTTTTTCTACATTAACCACTGAAGAGCATGTTTAATGTAAATTTCTAAAGTCCTGAATAAAGACTCTAAATACTAGTGTTTCTTCAACTTCTGAACTTGAAAAGTAGAACTGGAACAAAAATTATAGGTTATCCATGTATTCCTGAAAAGGTAACATATTTGCCCCTTACTTTCAAAATTTGTCTGCAATGATGCACACTAAAGAAATATGGCACCTCTTGAGAGACCCCTATCCTCTTTTGAAAACACTCACCTGCTGGTGCATGCTGGCTTTCTCCAAGTCCAGGCCACCATCGGGAGCAAAGGTTTCAGCCAATAACTCTTCAGCCTCTGTTATCCACTGTGTGAGGTCATTAAGGTCACAATGGAACTGTCTCCATTCTTCCATAGCCCTATCAAAATGACTAGAGGACAAGAAACAAAATAGGTTTCCAAAATTTCCAGGACCATCTAGAAGCAATTTTTCTAAAAAGGAAATTCAAATCTCATTTAAATGAAAAGCCCCAAAACAAATGCATTCATAGCTCACTGCTCTGTAAGACCAGTTTTCAAAGATTACAGTTCATGATTCCTCTTAGAGAAACAGGCACCATAGCAAGAGCAATCCCACCCCTCTCTGTCTTAACATGCATGCACACATACGCAAACACACTGGGCAGGTTTTTACCTGAAAAGACAGCCTGCCCCAGCTTGGAAAATCAAGATTGATTAGCTGCAGCCATGTTAACCTACCCAACTTTAAACACTTAACATGGTAAATATATAAAATATGATTAATTACCCTATTTCCTTGGGGGGTGAGGTGTTTTACTTCCAGAATACTTCATTCCCAGCTAGAACAAAACCCAAAAGGCCAAAATACTTCAAAATCCCCTTCACTCCATTATCTCTGTATTATGGACTTCACTGCACCCCCTAAAATTCATATGTTGAAGCCCTAGTCCCCCGTGACTATATTTGGGGAAAGGGGGTCTTTAAAGAGCTAATTAAGGTTAAACGAGGTCATAAGAGTAGGGTCCTAATCCCATAAGACTAGTGTCCTAATAGGAAGAGAAATAGGTATCAGGGATTGACATCTCTTTCTCTCTGCAATAGCATAGAAGAAAGGCCACAGTGTGTAAGGACACAGGGAGAAGGTGACCATCTGCAAGCCAGGAAGAGAGGCCTCATTAGAGAGTAACCCTGCCTGGGGCACCTGGGTGGCTCACTAAGTTAAGCGTCTGCATTCAGCTCATGTCATGATCTCAGGATCCTGGAATCAACCCCCACTTTGGGTTCCCTGCTCAGCATGGAGTCTGCTTCTCCCTCTGCCTCCTCCCCACTGCTCATGCTCTGTCTCTCTGTCAAGTAAATAAATAAAAATTTTTAAAACAAACAAACAAACCCTGCCAGCACCTTGACCATGGACTTCCAGCCTCCAGAACTAAGAGAAATCCGTTTGTTGTTTAAGCCACAACATCCGTGGTATCTTATGTTGGCAGCCCTAGCTGGCTAACATGCTCTGTGTGGTGGCCAATCTGGAGTGTCCCCTCTATCTGGACACAGCACAGCATGGAAGCATTAGCCAATGAGACAAAGGGCTCTCAAGACTTTTATTTAAACCTAACTCCTTTAGAAATGAGATAATGTCAAACTCCACTGCTTGCCACACTTGGAACACATTAACTAAGTATACAATGAAAAATCTTTTTTGGGGGGCACCTGGGTGGCTCAGTGGGCTAAAGCCTCTGCCTCTGACTCGGGTCGTGATCCCAGAGTCCTGGGATTGAGCCCCACATCGGGCTCTCTGCTCGGCGGGAGCCTGCTTCCTCCTCTCTCTCTCTCTCTGCCTGCCTCTCTGCCTGCTTGTGATTCTGTCAAATAAATAAATAAAAATCTTTAAAAAAAAAAAAAAAGAAAGAAAGAAAGAAAAATCTTTTTTGGATTTGGATCCTAACAAACTTCATTGTGCTTTTTTTTTTTTTTTTTAAGAGTAGCGGTGCTAGAAGAGTGTTAGATGATATCCCTGAGATTTTGACAATTTTAATAAAATTTTTATTTTGCATGATAAAAAGATAACATTCGTTTCAAAAAATAATGAAATAGTGCCTGGCATCACTAACTCCTAAAAACGTTTCTATTTCCTTCTTCCATGAAAATCATTTTGAAAATTCAGTTAATATTTGTTGCGTACCCACAAGGAAGTAACATTCTCTTGGGCACAACAAAAATAAGAGCACTTCCAGTGATCCGAAGGGGCATGTGCACCCGAATGTTTATAGCAGCAATGTCTACAATAGCCAAACTATGGAAAGAACCTAGATGTCCATCAACAGACGAATGGATAAAGAAGATGTAGTATATATACACAATGGAATACTATGCAGCCATCAAAAGAAATGAAATCTTGCCATTTGCGACGACGTGGATGGAACTAGAGGGTATCATGCTTAGCGAAATAAGTCAATCAGAGAAAGGCAACTATCATATGATCTCCCTGATATGAGGGAGAGGAGATGCAACATGGGGGGTTAAGGGGGTAGGAGAAGAGTAAATGAAACAAGATGGGATTGGGAGGGAGACAAACCATAAGTGACTCTTAATCTCACAAAACAAACTGAGGGTTGCTGGGGGGAAGGGGGTTGGGAGAGGGGGGTTGGGATTATGGACATTGGGGAGGGTATGTGCTATGGTGAGTGCTGTGAAGTGTGTAAACCTGGCGATTCACAGACCTGTACCCCTGGGGATAAAAATATATTATATGTTTATAAAAAATAAAATTAAAAAAAATAAAATTAAAAAAAAATAAATAAGAGCACTTCCAACAAAACACTAAGAGAAGATACAGAGGCATCTTCATTACATTTCATAACATTATGAATTTCATGAAATAATGAAATTACCTTTCATTAAAATTATGCAATCACTAAATCACTAAAGAAACAAATTGTAATTTTTCAGATGTTGCAATAGAAAATGTTGCTAAAAAGTCTGCCTAAAAGGTCTGAAGACCTAGAGAATATAAACATTATATTTAGTAAAGATGAGTATCATTGTAACAGAGAATAAATTTCAAATAAATCTAAGCAGCATAGCTATGGATTAAATAGGAAAGATTTTTTTTTTCAAAGATCTTATTTAGTTATTTGACAGACAGAGATCACAAGTAGGCAGAGAGGTAGGCAGAGAGAGAGAGGAAGGGAAGCAGGCTCTCCGCTGAGCAGAGAGCCCGACGCGGGGCTCGATCCCAGGACCCTGAGACCATGACCTGAGCCGAAGGCAGAGGCTTAACCCACTGAGCCACCCAGGCGCCCCGGGAAAGATTTTTTTTTAAAGGAGGGAGGGAGATGCATGTTCAGGTAGGACTCACAAAGCCATCACCCCCTCTCTAACCCTGCCAGCTCACATGTGAGGCAGTACAGTATTGCAAAGGACTGTGGTCTTCCAGAGAATCAGACTCGAAGTCCCAGCCTTACTGCATTCTAGCTTTAGATTTGTACTATAAACATATGAGTTTGCTATCTCTACTATTTCAACTGGCCTTACCATCTTGCCCACAAACTCATCTCACCATCGATGTACCCTGTTTCTGGCAATGGTACCACCACCTACTTAGGTCCTCAAGCCAAAGACTTGGGGCTCATTTTTTATTCCTCCTCCTTCCTTACTCCAACATCCCATGAATCAAATTTTACTGACTCTTTAATTCTCAGATTTTCCTTTAGTCTCCACTTCCACAGCCACTATCCTAACCAAATTATCATCATGCAACCAGCACAAACGGGTCCTCCCAGCTCTTAGTCTCATCCTCTACCAATGTATTCTACAATCAGCAAACTGTCATTCCCTTGTTAAAATACTGTAATGGCTCCCTATACTTATGCATGGATTTTTCTTATAAATACTACAAATATATTTCCTCTCCCTTATTATTTTCTTAGTAAAATTTTGTTTTCTTTAGCTTATTTTATTGTATGAATACCATCTATTATACATTAGAACACATGAAATATATGTTAATAAATTATATTATCATTAAGGCTCTAGTCAGCAGTAAGCATTAATAGTTAAATTTGGGGGGAGCCAAAAGTTATACATAGACTTTTAACTACATTGCGGGGGAGGGGGCTAGTGATCCTATCCCCATGATGTTTGAGGGTCAGCTCTACTTAACTTGATACACAAGGTCCTTCTAATATAGCCTCTTCAGACATTTCTGGTTTCATCTTTCTGCTATGAGTTCTAACTCTGCTGGACTATTTCCATTTCATCAACTGCACTATACTCTCTCTCTTATCTATGACTTTATGCATTCCCTCTATTCCTTCACCTGGGTAACCTCCAAGAAGATTCCCAAATCCTTCAAGGTGCCTAGCATGGTCTTCTGCATTGTCTCCATCAAAGCACTGTGCACTATATAGTAAATGCCTATATTTTTCTACTATACATACTTTGACTCTGAGAAACAGACTACTATATCTACTTAGTACACCTGCCTTATAATCCTTTATAACTACTTACACGTAACAGTACGTGCCTTGAATTAGTCAGCATTCAATAAATACTGGTCAAACAGATGGTGCATGGACAGATAGATAGATAAGTATACAGAGGTAGGTGGATGGGCAAAGTCTTAAAATTGAATTTTGAACATTTTTTAAAAATGAGAAAAGGATAACTGATGAAATTAAGAAGGAAAACTATTCTTTGTAGAAGATGGAATTCTGAGTAAGAATCAGAAACTGGGAAGGTAAAGAAAACAAAGAAAATTTTAATCAAGATTTTGTGAAATTAAAGAAAGAAATTTTTTTGAGCAATATATACGAAGTATAAGAAATTAGGCCACTGGGAAAACAAAGTTAAAAAGCTTCCAAGTTCAAGATGCGAGGTCTGAACTTTGTCCACATAGCAGTGAAAGCCACCAAAGGAAGTACAGAAGATCAATACCTGAGAAGACATTCTTAGGAGAGAAGATACATAAGGATCCAAGGATCCAAGATGAGAAGGAAGAAATAACTGGCTCAAAGAAAGGGAAGAAATTTGTCCAGGAAAAGGGGGCTCCATTATTTATCTAAGATGGTTGTAAAATTACTTATTTGGAAAAATATGAAAACTAACACCATGCACCAGTGTAAACTAGGCATAAAGGAATTTTCAAAGAAAGTTGATCTGCTATATTTTCATGGTATTTATCATACTTTTACTATTGGTCAACAAAGTTTGAAAAGTTGCTTTTTTTCCCCCATAGATTATGCTTCTCTTTTTTTGTTTCAAGTTTTTATTTAAATTCCAGTTAGTCAACATATAGTGTAATTAGTCATTGAGAGAAAGACAAATACCCTATGACTTCACTTTTATATGTGGAATTTAAGAAACAAAAGAGATGAACATAGGGGAAAGGGAAAAAAGAGAGAGAGAGAGAGAGAGCGAGAGAGCGGCAAACCATAAAATAGACTCTTAACTATAGAGAACAGAGGGGAGGTGTGGGAATGGGCTGAATGGGTGATGGGCATTAAAGAGGACACTTGCTGTGATGAGCACTGGGTATTGTATGTAAGTGATGAATCACTAAATTCTACTCCTGAAAAAAAGTTTTAAAAGTTTTATAGGCCAAATGGCACAAGGACCTGGTACAGACAAATGGACTTGGTGGTCACCCTCATGTGATTATAAGTGATAACTGAAACCATAAAAGTGCAGGACGCTTGCCACTGCCTTGATGTTTTATGAAAAAAAAAAAAAAAAAAAAAAAAAGAATACAAAAAGTTCTCACTACTTGTGAAAGGTGGATAAACATGGATGGAGAAAAATAAAGATTATAATAGGTTACCAAAGTTGGGAAAGAAAAACAAAAATTAAGAATAAGAACATAATGCAAACAAATGCTGGGATAAAACAAACAAGACAACACTCTAGCAAATGCAATCAAGTTAACGAAGGTAACAAAATAATGAAAGCTATGACAAATAAGATTTCTAACATAAGAAAATACAGTTAAATATAGTTTGGTGCTTAAATTTTTGAAAATTCCCATGTTACCTTTTTAAAAGGTAAAATTTTTATAATCAAGGAAACAGCAGAACTTCTGCCATCAGCACTACTAATCAACAATGTTCTTAAAGTTCTACCACATTAGTCAATGCAAATATACAAATTGGAAGATTTTTAAAAAGAGAAAAAGTTATCATTACATACAGTTGATGTCAATATACTACAAAGGTCAGAAAAATCAATTTTATACCACACACATGCATCACATAGACTACAGAAGAAAACTACCACATGCCAACTCTACAATAACAAACAAGAAAAGCCCAAAACTACCAGAGGGGCAGGGATCTGCAGAAAATTTCCCCAGGGACAAAGTGCTGACAGATGCCATTTTTCTCACCTTTACCCAGCATAGATAGCCAAATGCTTCTGGGAGCAATTATGATACTCTTCATCCATTTACCTGGCTAGCTAGCACCACTTGCTCCATCCTGGCATTCCTCTGCAAACCCACCCCACCCAACCATCTCACAAATAAGGGTAGGCATCCCTCCAAAGTGACTCCTGACTTGGGGGTAGAGGGGATAACCCCATATACCAAAGTGCCCATACTTAGTGCCCACGGCTGCTGGTCCTCTCAGCTGGCTGTGCAGAGAGCAAGTCCTGCCCTTCCTTGCACCTGCAGCTGCAGCCATTGCAGCAGCTAACTGCAGACAGCCATACTAATTGCTGGCCCCATCTACCAATAAACCCAAGGTGGTAAAGCCAGGTCTCTTAATAGCCAGAGGAGCAAACCCTGCCCAGTGGGCCCACAGCAGGCAAAGCAGATCATTGTAGCTAGCTGGGCTAAGGGCCAGCCTGACCGACCAGTGTGCCATAGTAATCATGGCTCAGGAGGGCATATGCAGTAGTGCAGGATTGCCTTATAGGAAACCACACAAATCCACTACTTTCAAGACCAAGAGATATAAGTGACCTACCTAATACACGAAACAAACACAGAGAGTCAGACAAAATGAGGAAACAGAGGAATATGTCCTAAATGAAAGAACAAGACAGAATCATGGGCGGGGCAGGGGGAAGGGCAAATAAAACAGATAAGCAATAGCCCTGATAAAGAGAGCAAAGTAATAGTCATAAAGATACTCACCAGACTTGAGAGAAGAATATTTGAACTCAGTGAGAACTTCAACAAAAAGACAGAAAATATAAAAAATAACCAGCCAGAAAATTAACAAGTCAGGAAATGACAGATGCTGGCGAGGATGCAGAGAAAGGGGAACCCTCCTACACTGTTGGTGGGAATGCAAGCTGGTGCAACCACTCTGGAAAGCAGCATGGAGGTTCCTCAAAATGTTGAAAATAGAACTACCCTATGACCCAGCAATTGCACTACTGGGTATTTACCCTAAAGATACAAACGTAGTGATTCGAAAGGGCACGTGCACCCAAATGTTTATAGCAGCAATGTCTACAATAGCCAAACTATGGAAAGAACCTAGATGTCCATCAACAGACGAATGGATAAAGAAGATGTGGTATATATACACAATGGAATACTATGCAGCCATCAAAAGAAATGAAATCTTGCCATTTGCGACGATGTGGATGGAACTAGAGGGTATCATGCTTAGCGAAATAAGTCAATCGGAGAAAGACAACTATCATATGATCTCCCTGATATGAGGGAGAGGAGATTCAACACGGGGGGTTAAGGGGGTAGGAGAAGAGTAAATGAAACAAGATGGGATTGGGAGGGAGACAAACCATAAGTGACTCTTAATCTCACAAAACAAACTGAGGGTTGATGGGGGGAGGGGGTTTGGGGGGGGTTGGGATTATGGACATTGGGGAGGGTATGTGCTATGGTGAGTGCTGTGAAGTGTGTAAACCTGGCGATTCACAGACCTGTACCCCTGGGGATAAAAATATATATGTTTATAAAAATTAAAATTAAAAAAAAAAACAGCCAGGGTTAATGAATATAATAACTAAAATGAAAAATATACTGGAAGGAATCAACAAATTAGAGGATACAGAAGAATGGCTCAGGAATCTGGAAGCCAGGGTAATGGAAAGCAACCAAACTGAACAACAAGAAAAATAATGACAAAAATGAGAATAGATTAGAGGGACTCTAAAACATCATCCACTGTAATAATATTCACATTATAGGGATCCCAAAATGAGAAGATAAAGAGAAGGGAGTAGAAAATTATTTGAAGAAATAATAGCTGAAAACATTCCTAATATTGGGAAGGAAACAGACACCAAGGTCTGGGAAGCACAGAGTCCCAAAAGGAAGTCCAGACCAAGACACAGAATAATTAAAATGGCAAAAACTAAAGATAAAGAGGGAATCTTAAAAGCAACAAGAAAAAACAAGCCATTATGCTAAAGGGAAATCCCACAAGGATATCAGCTGATTTTTCCACAGAAACTCTGCAGGTCAGAAGACAGCATGGTATATTCTAAGTGCTGAAAGGAAGAAGCCTACAATCAATACTCTACCTGGCAAAGTCATTCAGAATTGAAGGAGAGACAGTTTCCCAGACAAACAAAAGTTAAAGGAGTTCATCACCATTCGTCAAGTGCAAAGAAAAGGCCACAACCAGAAAAGTAAGAAAACCATGAAAAAAAAATTTTCCCCATTGGTAAAAGCAAACATATAGTCAAGACTTAAGTGTGAGACCTGAAATTTTTCACTGGTAAAAGCAAATACATAGTCAAGACTTAAATGTGAGACCTGAAACCATAAAACTACCCAAAGAAACACAGGCAGTAATCTCTTGGACAATAGCCATAAATATCCATATTTATGGATATGTCTCCTCAGGTAAGGCAGGAAAAAAAAAACCTAAAATAGACTACTGGAACCACACCAAAATAAAAAGCTTTTGCACAGTGAAGAAAATCATCAACAAAACAAAAAAGCAACCTACTGAATGGAAGAAAACATCTGCAAATGATTTATCCATCAGGGATTATTACCCAAGATATATAAAGAATTTATACAACTCAATCCAAAAAAACAAATAATCCCATTAAAAAGGAGAGAACCTGAATAGTCATTCTTACAAAGAAGACATCCAGACGGCCAAAAGACACATGAAAAGTTGTTCAACATCACTAATCATGAGGGAAATGCATATCAAAACCACATGAGATATCATCTCATACCAGTCAGAATGTCTAGTATCAAAAGACAAGAAATAACAAGCATTGGAAAGAATGTGAAGAGAAGGGGCGCCTGGGTGGCTCAGTGGGTTAAAGCCTCTGCCTTCGGCTCAGGTCATGATTCCAGGGTCCTGGGATCGAGCCCCGCATCGGGCTCTCTGCTCAGCAGGGAGCCTGCTTCCCTCTCTCTCTCTGCCTGCCTCTCTGCCTGCTTGTGATCTCTGTCTATCAAATAAATAAATAAAATCTTAAAAAAAAAAGAATGTGAAGAGAAGTGAACCCTCGTGCCCTGTTAGTGGGAATGTAAATTGGGGCAGTTACTATGGAAAACAGTATGGAGACTCCACCAAACTTAGAGACAGAAATAATATATGATCCAGGATTCCACTACTGGATATTTACCCAAATGAAATGAAAACACTAATTTAAAAAGATATATGCACCCCTATGTTTTGTTGTAGCATGATTTATAATAGTCAAGGCATGGAAACAACCTATATGACCATCAGTAGATGAATAAAGATGATGTGATACACACACACACACACACACACACACACAAAATAGAATTTTACTCAGCCACAAAAAAGAATGAGATCCTGGCATTTGCAACAACACAGATGAATTGAGAGGGCACTATGTTAAGGGAAATAAGTCAGACAGAGGAAAGATAAACATTCTATGATTTCACTTATATGCAGAATCTAAAACACAAAACAGGGAAGCCTGGGTGGCTCAGTCGGTTAGGTGTCCGCCTTCACCTCAAGTCATGATCCCAGAGTCCTGGGATTGAGTCCTGTGTTGGGTTCCCTGCTCAGCTGGGGGCCTGCTTTTTCCTCTCCCTCTGCCCCTCCCTGGGCTCTTTCTCTCTCTCTTGCTGACTCTCTCAAATAAATAAAATATTTTTAAAAAGTTACTATGTTTTAACAAATTAGTCATCATCTAATAATCAAGTCTAACTAGGCAGAACTACACATAAAGATATATGTAAAAAATATTGTCTAAATGTACAGGGATGATTTTAAAAAGCCATACAAGGGAATACACCCAAAGACTATTAAAAATGATCTATTCAAGGACTATATACTCACTTGAAATGCAGCTAAAACAAAGAACAAGAACATACTGCTTAGTTTTTGTATGTATGTCTCTTAACGTTTTCCAATACATTTTTCTGGTAACTTTCCTTTTACATCATACTTTATAATGGACTGTTTCACACCTTACTTGCCTTTCCACCACATACAGAGCTACTGGCAAAAATCTTACCCGTTCTTATTTCTACTTACTAATAGGTCCGGTCAAAATCGAGAAAGAAGGCTCAAAAACTTTAGACAGAAAATTATAAGAAAAAGGGTTTGGGGTTATACATGGATTCAAATTATCTGTAGCTATCCCTGTTCCTCACTTGCATTAATCATCAAGCATGTGGAGAAAGTGAGCATTAATGAAAATCTTTTTTAAGTTTTTTAGAGAAAATGAATACTATTTAGATCCTAAAGATTACAGGTGCTTCCTTTAATTATTAAGATATTATGTTGTAAAAGATCATCTATATGTGATGCAATTCCTCTTTCTTCAAGGAACCACACTCATCACAATTTATTAAACAAGGCCTAGGACAAGGATGTGAAATTTATTTTCATTAATCTTAGTGTACATATGATCTTTGTCATGGACCATGAACTTAGAGGCCTTTTTTTTTTTAAGATTTTATTTATTCATTTGACAGACAGAGATCACAAGTAGGCAGAGAGGCAGGCAGAGAGAGAGGAAGGGAAGGAGGCTCCCTGCTGAGCAGAGAGCCCGACGAGGGGCTCGATCCCACGACCTTGAAATCATGACCTGAGCCGAAGGCAGAGGCTTTAACCCACTGAGCCGCCCAGGTACCCCAGGCCTTTTTAAGAAAAGTAAGTATTAATTTAATTTACACATACCCTTTACGATCATTGTACATTCTGTTAATTCTGTCCCATTTTGCATTCAGCTGAGTTAGTGTATCCCGGATCTGAATGGCTTCAGGCCCGGAAGCTCCGAGGATGACATCCGGCTGTGCTTCATGAATAACTGCAATCTGCTCCCCGAGTCTGTCCAGTTGATCTTTGACGTTCTATAAATGTAGTATCGCACATGAACAAAATCCAGCAGAGACATAAGAAGAATGAAACCACAGAAGACCAAAAATTTATCTTGCATGACATTTATTTTAAATATAATGAGATATAATAATTGTTGCTTATCAAAACTGAAAACTTTAAAAAAGAATAATACCCTGTATTGGCCAAGTGTGAGAAATGCTACCTAATACCCTAACGGCAGAAAAGGAAATCCTCACAGTTGCACAAAGCAGTATTTGTAGAGGACATACAAAAAGCCTCAAGAGTATTCTGTAAAAGTAATAAAGTGAGGTTGGAATGATTTACATTTTCAAATATGTAGTAATGCTAACTTAAATGACAGAAATGAGCTAGCAAACATCAAATCTATAGCGATTTACTGCAAATTTATACATAAGTGCAAATTATATGAAAAAGCCTTGATAGTATTTAATAGTCTTGTGAGTAACTACAAACTTCCAGATCTCTACTAATGTATAAGCAACACGCTACTCCATATCTCAAACACTGGCCCATCTTAACTTGTTATAGATGACAACATAAATGTTGATATTTTACATCAAACTCACAATCAAGTTTATAAGAAAGGAACATGGATCGTGCATGTGTTTGATTAAAGAAGTTTTTGATGTTGCCAAGAATGAACAACTGTGCATACTTAAAAATCCATGCCTACTCTTAAAAAATTCAAAATTTGATATTTCCTGGGGCGCCTGGGTGGCTCAGTGGGTTAAGCCGCTGCCTTCGGCTCAGGTCATGATCTCAGAGTCCTGGGATCGAGCCCCGCATCGGGCTCTCTGCTCTCTCGGGGAGCCTGCTTCCTCCTCTCTCTCTGCCTGCCTCTCTGCCTGCTTGTGATCTCTCTGTCAAATAAATAAATAAAATCTTAAAAAAAAAAAAAATTTGATATTTCCTTGGTGAAATGAGCAAGGTTTATTATTTGCATCCATTATTAATTCTTTAGTACAAATTTTAAAAATTATAGGCCATCTACAAAGGCACAAGGACAGATTTCTTGCTTTATTCTGCATTAACAGTAGCTACTCAAGGGCACCTGAGTGGCTCAGTGGGTTAAGCCTCTGCCTTCCGCTCAGGTCATGATCCCAGGGTCCTGGGATGGAGCCCCGCATCAGGCTCTCTGCTCAGCAGGGGGCCTGCTTCCCTCTCTCTCTCTCTCTCTCTCTCTCTCTCTGCCTCTCTGCCTGCTTGTGATCTCTATCACATAAATAAATAAAATCTTAAAAAAAAATAAAAAAAAACCAGCAGTTACTCAAATCAGGTGCCTGGATATTTACCTTCAGAGAGTCTTCCTGAAAAGAGAAGTCTTCATAGGCAACAGTGCTTAGCTCGGGTGCACTGAGTGATAATTCAGCATCATCCATGGAAAGTAAAACTTTGTTAATCTCAACTAGATAATCTGTGGGGAGAGGTGGCGACTGAATTCCAGGAGCAAGCTGACCTGTTCTCCTTTGGTGATTAGAGGCTGCCTGTAAAAACAATAACAATAAGACACATCTCTTAAAATAGACTCACAATGAACAGCAGCAAATAGAAAAAAAACACAATACTATTTGGTGGAGCAATTCAGTACCATCAAAGGGGAAAAAAAAAACGAGTTTTATGTTTTTATATTTTTGCCTGTATTGCTATAGAAACCCTTGACAATCTCTATACTCATTTTCTTTTGCAGCCTGCAGTTAAACAGTATAAATAAGTTAAAGCTTGACAGGGTTTTCTTTAAGAAGTGTGCCACCTAAACTCATTTAGCAAACAAGAAAATGTAACAACCCCTTCCTGAATTGTTGGGGGAATGAGACTATACCATAAATCATAAAGTTCTGTAGGAAATAAAAAATTTTAATACCATTTTACTCTGTAAAATGTCATGATTAGATGAACTCTTCTGGGCTTCAGTTACAGTTTATTAAATGTGCTATCTATTACTTGCAAATAGCAAAGTGCATCTTCTCATGAATTAAGGTAGCTTCCATGATGCTTTCACTGTTTTCTCTATTAAACTTCTAAAAAAGGACAGTTCTCTGAGAATTCAAAGATGGCAGTGAATAAATACATGTTCAATGAGGTAGCATCCTGAAAATGGCTATGGTTACAATTCCTAAATGAAACTGAGACTCAAGACTAAAACCAGTTAAGTCAACAACATGGTGTTGAATCTAGACATCTGCATTTATGTGTCTCCTAGAATGCGATGAAACGTGTTCACCTATTGCTGGATAGTATAGCAGGAGAGAAGCAAGCCAAAGATTTCCTGATTTTATCCACGTGATTATTTATACTGGACACTAATATTAATTTTATTATCCTGATGCCATGCCTTCAAATTTTAGTCAGAAAGCATTTCTGGATATTTACCTATATGTCCAAGAAGGTAAGTTATATTTTTAAAGCAAATATAAAAGAAATGGAAAGGTCTACAGGTATTGTAGATAGGAAGTTCCAAATTAAAAAAAAAAAAAAAAAAAAAGGTCACATTCATGAAAGACCATCTTTCTCTATTCAGACTATAAAGATAACCTAGGATTTCCTGAGCCTTCATAGTCTTGCAGAAGCAGCAAGGCAGTTCAAAATTTAAACATGTGCTTTCTTTATTCCAAAAATAGATTTTATCCTAAGAGAGTGATCAATCAAAATGTCCTAGGAGAAGAAAAAAAAAAAAGTCCTCGAGATCCGACCCAGACTTTACTTCTGGATAATTTTATTTTTAAAGAATTCCGCTAGGACACAGAAATGCAAATATACCACAAGCTAATGCTAACATTCAATACTGTTACATGATGTTGCTCAAGTCATACACAACCTAAGTTCCAGATAAACAGATTAAAAAGTTAATTTTATCTGAACACTTAATTAAAAGTTCCTGTTCTGTTTTTATCCAACCATAAGGAAAAACCAGGACTAAATAGAATTAAGTATCTCTGTGGAAAATAAGAACTTTTCAGATCCTAAGTAGGCTGGAAACACACACACAAACATACACAAATACAGTCATATAGGGCTAAACAAAATTTTAAATGGTTTTATGTTAAGGATAAAATAATTTGAAGATGAAAAACAACAAGATAATACTTAAGAGCAAATATGACAGGAGACCAATATCTTTATTTTATAAAGAGCTTACACATATTTTAAAAAGAGCAAACATACCCTCATAAACAAATGGGAAAAGGTCATTAAACACACATTTTAAGTAAGAAAATGAGTCCTAAAAACCAGTGGTTCTCAATCCTGATGGAACATCAGAATTACTTAGAATGTTTGCTTGTTTGTTTAAAGAGTGTTCACAGATAAGCCCAACCTAAGAGATTTTGATTTAACTGGTTTGTAAGTTAGATTTTTTTTTTTAAGTTCCCCAAGAGATTCTAATGTTCATAGATAAGAAACAGTTTTAAAAAACTGCAAGTCTGAAGAAGCATATGGGCTAAGGAAAAAATAAGGACAAAAACTTTTTAAGCATTTTAAGAACATTTTAATTACAATAACTAATGCTAGTGAACCCAAAATGAATTGTGCCTGTTGTAGTGTATATTAGTACTCTTAAAAAACAAATTTATGCATTTGTTAAAAGTCCAAGAATCATTTCCATTTTGGACCAGTAATGATTTATGATTTCGGACCCAAAAGTTCTAGGAAAGTAAGATACTTTCAAAAGTAATAATAAGGCAAAGAACTATAATATCATCTGAAAAAATCTTAGGAGTAAAAATGGAGCCAAGTCTTAAAAGATAATACATTTTTCAGGTAAAATGAGATAAAACCCATACCAAGGAGTTAAAAATAAAATTAGCAAGATCCCAAAGGTGTAAAGGCACCGGTGTGTTTGGGAAAATGTGCAGAAAACCAGCAGAACTATATGCCTGGTTAAGAGCCAGTGAATCAAAGTGGTAGCTGGAGGCCAGATAGAAGCCTTAGTGTATCATTATAGTGATGAACCTTGCACTTAAAGCTTTCTCTGTATTTTGCAATATTTTCCTGCATACTTTCTTAGATAAAGGAATGTCATGACCAGCTATAACTTTGAGGGGAATAATTTTGAGAACTAAATGGAGGATGGGCTAGCATTAAGAAAGACTGGACATTTAAAAAAAAAAAAACAAGAACAAAAATCAGCTTAGGACATATTACACTGACTAACAGGAGCAAATCTTAAGTGTGAATTACAGAAAGGATAGTAGACTAAGAGAAATTCCATCCTTTCCCCAGGGTCATAAGGCAAGTAACTGGTAGAGCTATGTCTAACTTTAGGTTCAGATATGTCATGCTTCCATTCAGAAGACATGGTTTTAATACCTACTTGATGTGGTGTAAGGAACAAGAAATGGTTGAGAAGATTTTGAGGTTTCTACTTTGAGAATAGGTAGTTTTTAAGGAAATAAACAAAGATGGGGAATAAATTAGGAAACATGGATTGGAAGGGGAAGGGAGAGGACAAGTTTAGCTTGGGACATGTCATAAGGCTGCAGTACATACAGATAGAGACATCTAACAGGCAGCAAGCTCAGAGAGTAGAATCTTCCACTAGATTCAACGTCATCAACTAAAAAATGGTTCTTAGAAGGATTACCTAAGAACAGACTTGGAGAGAACAGCAGCACACTTAGAGTGCGGTTGAGATGATGGCCATTGAAAAGGGAGCTGGTAGTGAATCTTTTTCTAGAACACAAATCATAATTTATCAGTTCACAAATTTAGTTATTTGTAAACTAAAATTTTTTGAGGTGATTAAGACCTCCACATATGAAACACAGAACTGAAGGAGGAAGTCACTTCTAAAAAGAACAGATGTCTTTTAGATTTAAGACATTATTAGAAGTCCAAAAGAGGTCCCAATAATAAGATTTTGTTTCTATTTCCTTTGAGTCCTGTCCCATCTGAAAATATAAATGTTATTTAGTAGTGCATACCAGAAAGGATAAAGAGATACTATGCCATCTGCTTTTTAAGGTATCCATGAATGCAACATTGAATATCTGAATGGCAAGAGCTAAATAAGTTATTTAAGGAAAACAGAGTCTCTCCCAAGATAGTACCTTAGTTTTATTGTATCTTGTGCGCAAAAGTAGTAACTGCAAACGGATCCTTTCTTTTTTATTATCCTCCATAGGTTGATATAACATTTGTTCACCTCTTTGTAGAACTTCCTCAATCTGGGCTCTCTCCTCATCCACCTGAAGTTTAATAGGAAAAATAGCTTACTCAAAAGAAAAATGCATACAGCATCACTTACTTGACAGTTCCCAAGCAGAACCAACTTACAAAGTATGAGATCAGTCAAGATCTGTTCACCTGAATAAGTAACAAAAATTCATTTTTTTTAAGTATTTCACATCTGAAGTTAAAATATCTCATAAAGAATGTTAGTTTAGAGGAAGTTAGAGAACACAGAAACACTACCTTTAGTCAAAAAGCGTGTCTATTTTTTTAAGCATCATGTAAATCACTTGGCAAATCTTACAATGACATGCAGCAGAAAATCACGTATGGGCCTATTCTTTGGCATGACTTGGCAGACTCTTTCAGTAAACATCACTGATGTAAAAATATAATTAACAGAACAGAACAGTAAGAACACCATGGTTTTGAAAATCTCCTTGAACCAACCTTTTCATCTTCATCACTGAATTCTAAGTGTTTTTCCACAACTTTTAACATATTCTCTATGTCACTTTCTAATTTTTCCAGGTCAGAGAAATGTACATCAGCTTCAAACGCTTCAGTGGTGACCAGACGTTGGTAGGATAATGGTTCCTGGCCAATTAGCAACTGCAGAAGGAAAAGTGTTCTTTGAAAAGATAGTCTTTTTTTTTTTTTTCTTTTTAAAAGATTTTTATTTATTCATTTGACAGAGAGAGAGAGAGAGAGAGA